>NW_017731926.1:11696-17867 GCF_001890085.2 Hipposideros armiger | reverse complement strand
CATTCCAAAAGGTGGGGCTCCGTCAAGTAAGAGCGGTAATATCAGACCCTGGAATTGGGGCAGGGCCATCAATGCCAGCAAGACGTTACAAGGCTTAAATTGTAAGTGATGCAAAGTCACTGGAGAGCACTGACTAATGGAATTCTTGGTTAAACCCATAGATTTAAAAGATCAATTTAGGTAGAGACTTAAGTCAGGAAGATTACTTCAGAAAACATTAATCATAGTGGTGTTAATGAAAAGAGATGGTAGCAATTAGATGTAAGACATCTAACAAACAAAATTTTCAGGATGTAGAAAGTTACAGTCAATGCTAATGCAGGTATGGAGTGAAAGATCAATCAGGGGTTTCTGGCTGGGAGGCTGAGAACATAGAGCTGCCATTAATAGAAATGGGAAAGTTGTGAGAAAAATTTATGCTGGGGTGGGTGAATCTAATTAGAACAAATGTGTTTGATTTTAAACAAACTACATCTGAATTGGCAGCAATCACATACATCCTGGCCCAGTATTCTAATTTCTCTAAAACTAAGTTATAATCATTAAGTTTTAATCATTAAATAATTTAGTGGAATGCATTTATTGTCCAGCCCCTCCAGAAATAACAAACTGCTAAGTGAACTAGTTCTTTACTTTATTCACCTTAAATGTATTTTTTTGCGACAAAAAGGATTTTGATAAAGACTTTGATAAAGACTTTGGCCCACCTATTCATAGCATGTAGATATTGTATATGTCCATAACCTTAGATCTAGGATAATTTTCCTTGGGATTAGGGTTAAAAAAATGACTATGCAACCTTTTAATATCATGCTTGAGCATTTTCTAACAAGTCCATCTAAGGGTCATCTGTTTTGTGGAACATAACTTGACTCAATATTCTCAATTGATTAGGGTCCAGATATTTTATAAAATTTATAGAAAACTGATAAATTAAAATCACATTTTTTTTCTGCCTGGTAGAAAAGATAACCACAAAGATAGGTTTGGTTGCCCTGTAGTACATGTGCAAGTTTGATTTGATTTAGTGATCTTATTTTGGTATGCTTTTTTTCTCCCCACAGATTACATAAATCCTAATTTCTTATATCTTTGTTGAACTACCATTGTCATTCTGCCATTTCTCTCAGTAATGAGTTAAAAGAAACATCTATGTGGACTCACTTCCTTTTTGTATAAGAATAATGGTTTTAATGATGAGAGAATCATGCCTTGATTATGTACAAATTTTGTTCCTTCACCAAATATTTAAAGCTTTCTTCATGTGGCAGATCACTCATCCCATCCCTTTAATGATTAATTAATCTCACTTCAACCATCCCAGTCCCACATTGCCCTCCCTAGACTGTACGGTTTGTGTAAAATGAATCATGAGATAAGAGGATTTTTGTAGAAGTGTTCTGAAAGTATTGAAAAGAAAATTGTAAATTTTATATCAGCACAGATTAGCTGTTGTAGAGATCTGGTGAGGGTTGAGGGGAAATGAAGGAGGAAATGCGCAGAAGATGGGGTGCTCTGGAGTGGGTGGCATGATTCTGAGCTCTTTGAAGAAAGGGAAGGAGAAAATAATGATAACTTGAACTAAAGGTAGAATAGAAGAGACTCTGCTAACATTTTTCCAGTTTCAATCTGTGATGCAAGGTCAGCCTTCACTGGATCCTTGTTTTGTGGCTTCTTAATGGTTATAGAAAAATGTGTTCTGGTCATTATGGGGATTCTTTTTTTTTTAAACTTTATTGGGGAACAGTGTGTTTTTTCCAGGACCTATGAGCTCCAAATCAAGTCATTTTCAATCTAGTTGTGGAGGGCGCAGCTCACTGGCCCATGTGGGAATCGAACCAGCAACCTTGGTGTTAAGAGCCTGTGCTCTAACCACCTGAGCTAACCAGCCACCCTGGGAATTCTTAAAAACAAGAAGTCTCTCTGCCCTAGCAGGTGGCATCTTGAAGCTCTTGGATTCAGTCTTTGGATTCTTTATTTAGCAGCAGACAGAACATGCAAGTAAGTTAGAAGCAGCTTCTGCAGACTTGTATCAATCTGGATGCTAGAAGAATGAGTAGAGTGGGCAGACAACCACAGTGATTCCCTTAACTCTCTTTGTGGAAAGGAAAGTTCTGGAATAGAATTGGACATTTCCCCAAGTTTAGAGGTGAGAAAAACGCATCATAACTCAAATGCATCTATTTGGGCATCACAGTTGTTGTGGGTACAAACTAGTTTTTCAAAGAGGAAGGGTCATCAGTAAGAAGAATTTATTAATTCATCCTACATCTTTTTTTCCTGAAACAATTTAAAGCTCATGGGAAAATTTTTTTATCAAAGGTAAGACCCCAAATCCATTTTTCTTTAAACTAATCTTTGACAGCCTATATACTTGCCAGCATGAGCTATATGTAATTTATTTTTATTTATGTTTTATTTTTTTAAGATTTTATTGAGGAATTGGGGAAGGGAACAGTGTTGGGGAATTGGGGAAGGAAACTATTGTGTTTTTTTCCAGGATCCATCACCTCCAAGTCAAGTTGTTGTCCTTCGATCTCAGTTGTTAAGGGTGCAAGCTTAGCTCCAAGTCCAGTCGCCGCTTTCAATCTAGTTGCGGGGGGGCACAGCCCACCATCCTATGTGGGCGTCGAACCTGCAATCTTGTTGTTAAGCGCACATGCTCTCACCAGCTCAGCAGCAGCTCAGTTTGGGCACAGTTCACTGGCCCAAGTGGGAACCGAACCAGCGACCCTGTTGCTCAGAGCTCACGCTCTAACAACTGCGCCACCTGGCCAGCCCAAGTTAAGTGTAATTTAAAGCTGAAGATAGTCCACCACATTTTCTAAAACTTTTTCTATATTTTCTTTTTAACACTTTATTTATTTATTTTGACATTCAAAATTATTTTATATTAATTTTAGGTGTATAGCAAAGTGGTTAGACATTTATATAATTTATGAAGTGATCCCCCTGACTAGTACCCACCTGGCACTATGCATAGTTATTACCATATCATTGATTATATTCCCTATGCCTTACACCCCCATGACTATTTTGTAACTACCAATTTGTATTTCTTAATGCCTTCACTTTTTTCACTCTGTCCCCCACCCCTCCCATCTATCACCCTGATAAATCTAGTACCCATCTGAACCATGCATGGTTATTACCATATTATTGACTATATTCCTTATGCTATAACCTATACCCCCATGACTACTTTGTAACAACGAATTTGTGCTTCTAATCCCTTCTCCTTTTCTACCCTTCCAAGCCCCCTCCCATCTGGTAACCATAAATACGTTCTCTGTATCTATGAGTTTGTTTCTATTTTATTTGTTTGTTTATTGTGTTCTTTAGAATCCACATATAAGTGAAATCACATTTCGTCTGTCTTTCTCTGTCTGACATACTCCACTCATCAAAATACCCCCTAGGTCTACCAATGCTGCTGCAGATGGCAAGAACCCATTCCCATCCATGGCTGAGTATATTCTCTTTATACTCAGAACATAGGTCTTAGGGAAAATACAGGAAGTGCCAAAAAAAAACCTATACACATTTTAAGAAAGGAAAATTGTATTAAAATTGTAATACTCAATATATACCAATAACAAAAGATGAATACAAGTCACGTTTAACTTCTGCAATTACAGGAGGTGCTCAAAGGGTTACCATCAGCATCCAGACACTTCTGATTATAGCGAACTACTGCTTGAGTAACGTTGACCAAAAAATTGTCCATTTGTATACATTCTTTTGGCACCCCCCATATATTAGCATTAATAAGTGTAAGTAAATTATCTTGAGTAAGCCTAAAACATAATACATAGCAAAATATGTATATGTATAAAGTGTGTTAGATTAAGTAGATTGCAAACTGAAAGATTGCCCATACTGATGTTAACTGGAGCCCATCTTGGTTGATGCTTCAACTATTGTCACACCAACCTTGGGAAGAGTTCAAATGCTAGAGTGATGAAGACAGAATTTTTGGCTGGAGGGATTCCAGGCTCTACTTTGACTTGTTGGTGGAGAGGGCATTACACCTCTGCATTTGGATGAGGAGCGGTTTACCTTTTAACCAGTCCATGTTAACAGTTTCTTCAAGATTCATTATTACCTTAAAATGAGTTCTGAAAAAACTCTTGTGCTGGGTCATATAATCTGAATAATCAAAATGAAGTCGGCACTGAATATCAAAAGAAGTAAAACTAATATCATTAGAGGGAAAGAGCCATGTGATACTTGTTCATAGGCTCTATAAGCAATGCTATTGGCTGGAATCCCTGCTCAAGGCCAAGAAAAATACTCAAGTGCAGGTTTATTGGTTATTCACTGAGAGTGAGTACCTGAAGGAGAAGGTTGCCCTTTTACGACACCATTTTTAGTCTTTTCTTCAGAATTCATTACTTCCTTGTAGATAAGTTCTGTAAGAAACAGTTATCAGTGTTATAAAAAACAAATTTCTCCTTAATCCACAGAGAAAATTTATTAGTTAATAACAAGTAATAACATTTTGATGGGGTAGAGTAAATTAAAAATCAACTAGGATTCCTTTATTCCTCTAATTCTACATTTTTTTGCAATAGCACAGAGCCTGGCAAAAGTAAGTGCTCAATAAAGCATTTGCCCAAATAAACATATGAAGAAGACACATTTTACTTCTTTTCTGAAATTGTTTGGGGTTTCTGATGCATTCTAATTTTATCTCTTACGGATTTTAATGGCTCCATTCTGAACATCCATTTTTCTTTTATATTCATTCCCTGAGAGATGGACACACATATTCTCATAACGTCACACTATTACTTTCTATCAATTTTTCAACTCTTACTTCATCATTTTTCCAGGCACAAATCTTGGATTTATAAAACTAAACTTCGTAAAACCCAACATTAAAAAGTTATTACATTTGTTGCCAAACTGGCATCCATTTTTTGGCTTTTTCATTATTAGAGCTAAACTTGTATATTTTCATTTCATTTTACTTTGCTCCTTCTAGCTAAAAATCATTCAACACTACTCATTCTTGCTTTAAAATGACTCACAATTTATACAATCATCATCCTTTACAGGTATTTCTTTCTCCAATTTCTCACAATTCAGTCCATGTCCACCCTCCTCAAGTGACATTTATATCCTGTCACTTACTCAATACGAACCTCTAAGAACCTTCTAGTCTTTATTTAGATCAAATCAAGCCTTTTCTGTCTATCATTTAGGATCTTTTTTTTTACTTAATCCAGTTTGTATGTGCCCATTTTCCATATTCTCCAACACAACATCTTGACCAGTGGAATCTCTTTACTGTTTTTATAGTACTTTTTGCTCATTTGTTTTCCTCTTATGTCTCCAACCTAATAATCCCTCTCTTTTTTTTCTTTTCCCGGTTTACAATTATTATTTTCTTCAAGGTAGCACAAACATTTCTTCCTTTCAGATCTTCCCTTTATGATTCTCCTCATTTTGACCTAATCATTTGTTATGATCTGCATTTGGTTTTCTGATATTTATTCTATTCTGTCATTATTTATATTAGTTTGTATATCTCTTTATAGTTTCTGCTTTGTTTCACCCTGCGTATAATCTTGATTGTGCAGTATGTGTTCAGAAATGTTTTGCTGAAAAAGTTAACTAATAAATTCATTCATTATTTCTTACTTTAAAGGAGAAATGTCACTTAGGCATATATATGTTCTATTTAAATTATCAAGTTCTATATATCAAGTGAATGAGTTCATGTTAACTATCTTATTTTCTAATGTCTAAAATCATCTCAGACATAATTTTATCCATTTTACATGATAATTTTATGTACAAACATGGAATGTTTAATTCTAAAACTAAATTGAAGTTTGCCCTCCACCATGACAAATACTTTGACAATCAGTACTATTTTTAAAAGTGTCAGTGATTAATTCCTTTCATTCTTGAGTAAATGCAATATTATTAGTAGTATGAAAAGATAGATTAGGCTTTCAGAGCTTTGAAAATGGTCTAAGAAGGTAGCAATTAGAAAATTGTTTGTTACTAAATTGTTTTAAAAGGAAAAGCCTTGAGAATATTTTCATTTAATAAAGTAAAATGAATACTTTATTTAAGAAGTAGAGTCCAGTCACCTTTCCATTCTTCAATGGTGTGTTCTCTTTCATCCAACTGTTTGTCATATATCTGAGGTGGAGGCTG
>NW_017731926.1:0-10661 GCF_001890085.2 Hipposideros armiger | reverse complement strand
AGAATTCATCCCATCCAACATTCCAAAAGCAACAGTTTCTATAAGAAACTAAAAGAGTTACTCAATAAAATGACTCAGGCTTATTAGGACACGCATCCCTCCAAAACAGCACTTGCAGAAGGAATTTCAACAAGATTTTCAGAGATAGCTTCTGTCTTTTGTGGGAGTTTCTCTGGCCCATGAGCAGCACCCAAATACCACAGTGGCCCTTCTATATTACATTTGGAATCTCTGGTAGCCTGAATCATGACAGACATAAATATTCATCCTAGCCATGGCATGCTGGGACAGCTTCACATACTACAGAAGTTGCTGGGTATGAAAATAGAAGACTTTGCCCAGTTGTGGTGGGCAACTCGAGCATGATATTGGATGATTGAGAAATCAGTACTGATGAGGCCAAACATTCCTTTAACACCAGGGATTGCTACTGGGGCAGGAGGCTTTAAACCAGCTACTGTGATTCAGACGTGGTCAGCTGAGTTGCCTTTACTGAAAGGACTAAGCAAAACGAGACACTCCCCCTGCCCCATGGCACTATTGAGAACAAAGAAACACTGACCATAGAAAGGTAAGGGGACTGGGATATAATCAGGCACTGCCCTGGGGACTGACTAAGGCAGGACCTTCCATCCCAAATTATACAGGACTCCCAAATTAAAGGAATATTATGATTTAATGAGTGAATGAGTAAAACAAAGTTATTTTTGAAAATCTGTGAAACTGTCAGCTACGTAAGCTAACACAAAGCCAAACTCTGGTTATGTAAAGACCTTTTGCCAAGTGGCAGGTTTCCTGCTTTGCCTCTTCCTGAGCTGTGGTGAGGTCCCTACGTGGGCCTCGGTCAGGCCCCTGCTGGAGGCATTGCACACAAGTGCTCAGAGGCCCCCAGAGCTCTGCTTTTGTTGCTGCCACTTTCTTCTAACAACAGACTCAGCTCGGGATCCTGTGTGGCTGGCTTCTGCATGCAGTGGATTTTTCCATTCAAGTTTCAAAGTTGAACATGGCTCAAGAGTACAGTTCCTGCTAAAGTTTATAAATGCATTTTCTCTTTGCAAAAAAACTATTTTGAGAGGAGTTTTCCTTGGAGCTTCAGCATCCAGCTGTCGCTGATGTATAAAGCACAAAGCTCTAACCACAAACACATCACAAAGAAAGAAAGCAAAGGGCCGGCCGAGTGGCGCGATGGTTAAGAACTTGCTTGGGACGCCAGAGGGCCCCGGTTCGGATCTCACATATGAGGGCCAGTGACACTGCCCTCCACAGCTAAGATGCTGAACAACAGCTCAACCTGGAACTGGGCTGCTGTGAGTCGCCGGCGACAGCGTAGGCTGCAGCCCCTGTGGCAGTGGGTTGCCATGGGCTACCGTATGTAGCCAGCAGCCAGCATGAGCGGCCAGCAGCCAGTGTGAGCGGCCATCCAGAAGCCGGCGACTGATGTGCCTCACCAGGGAAGAGCGCAATGATGGTGCCAACTTGAGTCAGTGAAGCAACGTCCTCCACAACTAGACTGAAGAACAAAATGACAGCAACTTGTCTGTTCCCCTTCCCCAATTCCCCAGCGCTGTTCCCATCCCCCAATTCCCCAATTAAAAAAAAAAAAAGAAACAAATGAAGGTTCTGGCTTTCAAGGCACCAGAAAGGTACCATAGAAAGCATGCTTTTGAACCCATATAGGCTTCCAAACCTCAAAATTGCCACTACACCCAGAGAGATCTTTGTTGGAGGCCATTAATATGAGATAGCACCTAAAACATTGGAACAGTATAGAAGAAATACCCTTATTACCAATATGAATATTGCATATGAATAAAACAAAAAGGAACTGCAGAACAGATTGTGACACTGGAAAAAACAAAGACAGTTATAATACTCACAGATCTGCTCTCCGACTATCTTTGAGGGCTTGGTAAGTGGAGAATGCTGTTCTCTATCTGATTAAGTTATGCTACTTATTTTCTGAGAAGGTACTATATGTTAGGCTCTTTATATATGTCCTAATAATCCTCAGATCAGGAAACTGAAA
Organism: Hipposideros armiger; assembly: GCF_001890085.2. Classification (NCBI taxonomy): domain Eukaryota; kingdom Metazoa; phylum Chordata; class Mammalia; order Chiroptera; family Hipposideridae; genus Hipposideros; species Hipposideros armiger. Next base: position 8,635 of record NW_017731926.1, on the reverse strand, counting down.
TTCAAAGAAATCTTTAAAAAAAAATCTTGAAGTCACATAGCTAATTAATGATGAAACTTTGATTAGAACCCCATTTAAAGAATAAGCCAGAGCAACTAGTAATTGAGATGAATCTAAATTAAGGACTAATGAAACTATTTAAAGTAAAATTCTTTATAAAACAATAGAAACACAAGCCAATGGGGTGACTGTATGTCTCAATTTGTCCCCAACAGTCTCAGGTTATGCTTGTTGTCCTTGTAGTTATTAATATCCCTCAGTCCCTTTACCCTCATAAATGTTTGGAGGGTAATTACATAAGCACCCTACATAGTAACGTTGCAATATGACATAGTAGAGAGCTCAGGAATATGGTAATTAGAGAATGGAGAAAACAACCAAATTGAAACATTTTTCTACCACTAGGGTCTCAACAATTGCAGTTGTACCCTTTGCTGCTCTAAGACAGCATGTCAGCATTTCCTTCCATTTTCTCTATTTTTAGTAAAGCTCAGCTATAAAATGCGGCTTTTGCCAGAAAGTACGAGTACATAGAGAGTGCAATTCCACATTATAAAATTGGGATTGAGGAATATGGATTCTGTTGGCATTCTTGAGTTCTTGTTTCTGGGCCTGATTTCTGGCTGAAGAGATCTCTGTAATCAGAACTCATTCAAATCTCTGATTCTCCCAAGGTACAAGGTGTTCTCTCTCGTGACTTCATTGTATGTCATATATTTAAATATTACTTCATTGAGTAAAATGTATGAATTATTCTTTCCATTAAGGATAATCTTGAAGATAATCTTGTTTTCAACAGCATCACAGAATGTTAGTGATGGAAGAGAGTTCATAGGTTATCTAGTGTCATTTTTGTTTAATTTGCAAATAAGAATATAAAAACTCAGCGTGATTTGTCCATGGTCATAGACTTAATTAGTGGTAGAGTTAAAAATAAAATGTATAATCTCTTATGGGAAAAGATGGAATAAAGAAAGTCTTACAGATAGAAGAAATGCTAAACTGAATAATTCAACACTTTACAAAAGTTTTCATTAGTGAGAAATTTGAGCCTGCTACTCTGATTTCTGTTACAATTTTCTGTTAGTATATATATGTAGCTAGATTTGACAACTATCACCCAAGTAATCAAGATATATTTCTGAATGCTTTTGGTCAAATCTTGGACAACATCAGGAACTCTATACATGTAAATCTCAAAAGAGATGAGAACCAGATATGACAAAGCTAAGTTGTACGAAGTTGCTTTTTTTATCCATCTTTGAGCCCAAATTAACATTTTTTCCGTATCAGTCATCTTCTGAACCAGATGATGATCATCAAGTTGTTGGTGTTTGTTTTCTCCTTCTTTTATCCTAATTAAGCATGAAGTATGGCTTTGTTCTGCTTTTTATCTCTGTACTGAAAATGCCAATGAGAGCTTTAAATAACACTGGCTTTCAGTGTATGAATTCTCTATTAACACAGCAACTGGAGTAAAAAAAAATTATATTATTTCCTATTGAAATGTGCTTTTTTTCTTATTAACTTTGCAGTTTGAGGATTGCCAAAGGATGCAAGATTTATTGTATGGCTTCAACCAAGAAGGGCGAATTTTAATATAAAATTAGATCAGAAGGCTCCATTTAGGAAAATGTGCGAAGTTTGATTTTCTATCTCCTTAAATCTATACATATAGAATAAGTTTTCCAAATGTATTTAAAAATTTTAATGAATAGAACTTCTTAAAATGTTAACCTCCTGATTAGAAAACAAATATTTAGATAGAGTAATTTTTATATAGCGTTAAATGATATGTACTTTTATTTATTGATTTGTTTATTTTTGGCTAATGATCATTTAGTGTGTTCTAATTTTTCTAAAACTTTATATTCTTAGTAGCACTTAGAACAGTTCATTATCTACAGTGGGGTTTAATATTTGCTTAACATCTTATCAGCAATTGCCAAATTAATAAAAGTGAAATACCAATATCAAAATAATTTACTAAATATAGTTCTTTTCCAGAGTTAATTTCTCTATATTGTGGCCTTATTATTCAGTAATGACTTGGTTTCCAATTATCAAAAATTTCATTGCTGTCTAAAAGTGCACAATGGCAGCTTGTAATACACTATCAGTTGGTTGTTTTAAATTGTTTAGGCAAGTTTTAGGAACTACTAGGTCAGACAATTAAGTTCGCGAACTCATCCTAGACAAAGTGCTACATACCTCATTTCTGAATATCACCACTGTTACCTTCAAAGTACTCTCTTTTGGAAACTATGTATTGACATGAGTGCCTAGTCCACCCTTCAAAGCAATTTTGGAACTCTGTTTCTGGAATGGCCATCAGAGCTGTAGTTGTATTACCCTTGATGTCCTGAATGTCATCAAAATGTCTTCCTTTTAATATTTCCTTCATTTGGGGGTAAAAAAAAGAAGTGATTGGGGGCCAGATCAGGTGAGCAGGGAAGGTGTTCCAATAATTTGTTTACTGGCTAAAAATTCCTTCACAGACAGTGCCGTGTGAGCTGGTGCATTGTTATGATGTTAAGAGCCATGAATTGTTGGAGAAAAGTTCAGGTTGTCTAACTTTTTCACGCAGCCTTTTCAGCACTTCCAAATAGTAAACTTGGTTAACTATTTCTCCAGTTGATACAAATTCATCATGAATAATCCCTCTGATATCAAAAAAGGTTAACAACATTATTGCAACAGGTTCGCAACCTCAATTGTCAGACCTCGTATGTCGATGCTCTTGAACAAAAACTAAACAATCTCATGCTACGGATGAAGTAGATGCCTTTAAACATCTGATGAGTTAAAAGTACTATGCAACAGGAGATAAAAGGTTAATAAAATATGTCTCTGGAAACCAATGTCATTAATTCTTCTCTCCTAGCTTGTCTTATATTGGGTCCCCAGGCAGGGCCTGAGGAGAGGATTCAAGTGTAAGTGATCGAAGAATTGCTCTCAGGGCCTCCCTGTAAGTGGGGAAAGGAGGATGCATGAATTGACATAGTGGCCTTCACAAGAACTGTTTTGGTGCAGAAGTCAGACTGGGCTGTGTTAAAGAGTAAGTCTGAGGTAAGAAATGAAGAATTATGAGATTGAATAACCCCTTTAGAAGTATTTTGAGGGAGTGATGAAGAAGTGGTAAGCCTTGATAATTTGGGTATGAAGGGGGCAGAGGAAGGAGGAAAGAATGGCTCTTAGGGATTTGGCTTAGTCATCTGGGTGGAAAGTAGTGCCCTGGATTGAAGGGTGCAATGTGGGGATGGGTGTTGGGGGGAGGAAAGGGGAGCAGTTGTGCGAATACGGGATATGTCCAGCTCAATATTTGACATGTTAATTTTGAGATGTCAGTTTCAATGCCAGTGATTGTTAGATTTATAGCTCTGGAATTTAGGAAAGCTATATGGAACAATATATAGATCTGAGTCTCATTTGTGGTCATTAAAATTAAGGTTGTGGTCAAACTAAGATTCCTAGGGGAAAAAGAAATGAGGACTGTAGGAGAAAACTTCTGGGAGCCACAATTCTAAGGGAAGAGAAACCAACTCAAAGACAGCAAAGGAGACTGGAGAACAGGAGTGGTACTGCAGCAATCAACTGGGAAATGTTGTCAGGAAGGGAGTGTTGTCAGCCTATTCAAATGGCAAAGATGGATGAGATGCCAGTGTTTTTTGAGCTTGGCACCTAAGAGGTCACTGGTGATCCTAGACAAAGCAGTTTCAAGGTTTAAGACGTGAACTAGAGTAATTATGAGCAAACAAAGGCTAATTTTTTACAGAAACTTGATTATAAAAGTAGAAGATGCTTCTTTGCTAACAGCACCTTCCATTGCTAAAGGTGTAGTAAAAAAAATACTGACTTTGATCATTTGTTCTTTAAAATGAAGGTGGCTAGAGCATGTTTATTTGTATAAGCACCAGTGGAAAATGAAAGATAATATGCATACAGGGAAAAAGAGACCCACACACAGAAAAGACCAACCGTACATGAAAAAGTACTGTATCCTGAGTTTTCCTGGACTTTGTGTAACTGGGTCTATCACAGCATTATCACGTTCCTACTCAACATTTTCATTATCCTAGTACCACTCATACACTGTTGATTTTTCATATATTATCTCATTTAGTCCTTATAACAACCCCCCTCTTCTAGGAGCTCATATTTTAAATTACCTATTGGTAAGTGACAGAGGCAGTATTTAAATCCAAATCTACCTGAACACAAAATCCATGTTCTCTGCATTTTCCCACCCAACAATAGCTTATAATACATTTCTCGCCAATTTATCCTGTTGAAATAAATGTGTCTTTCTAGATAAACAAAGCAACAGAGTATAACGGGGGTGGGGAAAGAGTCAATGCGGTCTCTAGCTGGAGGAACCCTCAAAATGAGACTAATTAGTGTTGGAGATACAAATTTCCACATCTACTCAATAAAAGTCAGTATGTGCACTGTATTGTGATGCTGCCACCTTGTGGCTGGAAAAAAAGCAAACAATAAGTACAAGGTGCTCTCAATGTGAGTTCATTTTCATCAAATTGCTCTTATCCAGGGATTCTCAACTATGGTTGCACATTGAAATCCTCGGGGAGCTTTAAAAATGCGGGAATCCCGTCCTCAGAGATTTTGGGTTCATTGGTCTGAAGTGAAATCTGGGCATCACGATATTTAAAAGCTCCCCAGGTAATTTTAACGTGCAGCCAAGATTCAGACCTCTAGTCTAACTACTTATACAGTAATCAAAGCAAGTTTTGTCATTTGTCTAAGTATGCTTTATCGATATAGATAGAAGAGAAAATATCTTAGAGAATAAAAGTGGTTTCTCTCAGTCTTCAATGATATCTATTTCTTGGTAGAATAAAGTGACCTGTGGACAGAAATCATCATGTGCTATAGCTTTAAAGGACAGAAACAAAAAGGTTTGTGAATTGTAATCCAAGTGGAGATGAAATTTGTGCCTCAGAATAAAATTCAGTCTTTGGCCAAAGTGAGCTAGGAGAATCTCTGAGCTTCTTGAATAAGTCAGAGATATCCTGACAAGAACAATCGAAAGAGCACAGGACACACAACAGCCTTGCCTCTGGCACTAGTAAGACAAGTGACCTTGGGCAAGTCACTTTGTTTGCAATAACTCTTAGTTATCTAGAAATATGTCATATACTGCTTTATTCAAGAAGAAATTAATACCAAATGTATATAACAAATATCATTTCAGGTAATTCAATAAACACTTCTCTTGAGAACTAGTAATGGGCAAAGCATTGTATTTAAATTTATTATATATGGAAAGCACTAATGTTTGGAGACATCACAGCACTAAGGGTCCACAGAAAGCTTTGAAAGCTAGTAATGAAAATTTTAATTAGAATTGGAACTGAGCGCAATTAGAAAACTTAATTAAATAATGTTCCAGTGACTTGACAAGAAAGTTAAATTCAGTTTTCTCTATTTTTTACTCTCTTCTGTAGCTTTCTCAGATGTTAGGTCACAAATTTATTAGTTTTATACCATCAAAAAATTAATATCATGAAAAGGAAAATCTCTTTATTATTCCTTGGAAATTAATTTTTTCTATAGTTCTTTAATTGAAAAGGCTAAGCAATTATACCACCAGTCACCCACTGTTAAAGTCTTAAATCTTTTTTTTTCCATTCATTTAATACCTACTTATTAACTAATTACTATATGCTATAAGTCATCCTTGAATTCTACCATCCTAAGCTCAGTATCTAATCATTTATTATTCATGTTGACTGTTAGCTTCTAAACATCTCTTTAATCTTCTGTCCATGTCTCCTCTCAGGCCACCTTCAGTTCTAACCCACGTTACTACATATTTATCCCCCTTCCTTCCATCTGCTTTTTCTTGGCACTAATCCCACTTTGCAGACAGTGTGACCTTTAAAAAGTTCAACTCTGATAATGTGATTCTTCTGCTTGCTGGTTTTGAGTGGCTTCCCTTCACCCTTAGGGTAGAGTTCACGCTCTATCACACTGTTTAGAGACTCCGTCCTTACCTGCTTACCAGACCAAATCATTCCTCACCCTTCTCCACTGAGTCACCCCCAAACACCTGCGGCTCTCCAGCCCTCTCTTGCTCCTAGGTTTTTGCGCAACCCTTTCTTCTGCCTGTCTTTCTTCACTTGGATAATTCCTACTTTATCCTCCATATTTTTATTTAGATATTAGTCCCTCCAAGTAACTTTCTCTAACCCACATGAATGAGCTGAGTTTTTTCTATGTGCTTCAATAAGCTTGTCTTTCAACATTTACTTGTTTTACTTTTCGCTGGACTGTGGGGACAAAGTCTTGAGGACAAAGATTGTATCTTTGTTTGCCAGAGTCAAACACTGTACATAATACATGATAGGCATTCAACAAGGCTTCTTTGAGCAGGTAATCTTTGAGCGAAGATTTGAATGAAGTAATGAAGGGAGTCGTGTGGCTATCTGGAAGAAGGCTGTTCCGGGCAGAAGAAACTGCAGTGCAAACACCCTGATGGGGGAAGCTTGCTTGGCATGGATAGTGAACAGCAAGAAGGCCAGTCAGTACACTGGAGCCAAGTGGAAAGGGGGAAGCATTAAAAAATGAAATCAGATAAGTAGGCCCAGGCCAGATCAAGCAAAGCAGTGTTTTCCAAACTGCAGTCATGAAACAAATGGGTGGGTCATTACTAGCACCTTTTAACGTAACCAAGAAGAGTAGACTGAGAAGAGGAAAGCTCTAGGCACTCTGGAGATTAGACCACAGGGGACAAGAGTGGAGCTGAGAGACAAGTTAGAGACAATTACATGGTCCAGTGCAGAGATGATGTTTGTGTGGAGTAGTTTGAATGAGGATATGTTTAGATGGTAACATCAGTAAGGTTGGTTGAAGATAATCATTATTTTCTAGAGTTCTTCTGAGGCTTAAATTAGATTGGATACGAGAAACGGTTTTATAAACACTTAGAGAAGTGCTTAGCTGAGTACAGTTTAATTAAATTCAAATGACATTTGTTATTCATACAATGCGTGTCAGCCCAACTCACTGTTGTCTGCACTCAGTAGGTAAAGCTGAATTTCTGCTCCCAAGGAACTTTAGAGCAGTGGACTTGGGGAGATACACATATAATGGATTATTTCAACATAATGTTGATATGATAATAGCGTGGGGAAGGTTCTAAAGAAAAAATACTAACTTAAAATTATGAGAAGAAACAGCTTTTACTGCAAGGCTTTCCACAGGCAAAGGCTGCATTAGCCTCAATGGTATGCAATAGGACAAAAATGAGCTAGAAAAATGTTCTGGGTGAAAAATCAACACATTAAACACAAATATTGCTGAGTCAGCCTATTAAGGCCACATGTCATTTACACCTCTGCCTCACAGTCACAACACAGAAGCAAAATGAACAGGAGGAAAAAAGATCTTCAGCACTCCTATATCAGTAACGTGACTTAATAACAATTCATCCTAGAGAGATTAACCAGAGAAAACCTACTCCTCTAGTTAACACAAATGAGTAGCCCCAGGACAGGAATCCACAGCGAATACAGAAACAGTTATAGAATTAGAAACTTTATTAAGGAAAAATGGATTTGCCTATACTTACTGCCATTATAGAAATAATAATGTATTTTAATTTAAAATTTAATAGTTTTTCAATTCCAAAATACTTTTATTAATTGAAAAATATACAATTTTTTCATTACAAATTTTTTTTTCCTCTCCTGCACTGATCTTTCTAAAAAAAAAAAACCTTATAACATGACATAAAGATCCTGGATTAAAAAAAAAAATTCAATCAAGTATAAAGAATTCTGCTAATCAAGCAATTACTGTCTCTGCCATCTACATGGGTTCAATAAATCTGGAAAATTATATAAGAAAACATTCATGTACCACTTTTATGCACAAGATGTTTATCAGAAAAAAGTGGTAAATATTATTGTAAATTCATTTCTATTCTATATTTTGTCGGTACATAAATTATTTAAAGACCTTCTTTGTAAAGAAATATAGAACTCTTTATAATAATAAAGTGAGCACTGGCTTAGAACCTTGGTTTTCAGTTGTGGGATTGTGTAAAAGTCACTTTAAAATTCTGAAAAATGGGAATCATGGTACCTGAGGGTGGGGGTAGGGGTTCTTTTGGCTGGAGTAATGCAGAATAGAAATATGGGTGGGAAGGTTAAATAAAATAAACAATATGAAAGTGATTAAAACATTTCATTAATTTGATTAATTATTCTGAGAAACTACAGTGTGCTAGGAACATATAGCTATATAGATGATGCAAATGATTGACACAAAACCTCAAGATGCTCCTAGAACAATAATTTCTAAGGTATATGTGGTGGGAATAGGGTGCTGGGGGTAGGGAGTGATTGAGTGAGGGACAGAATCACCTCAAGGTGAGTGATTATTTCCAATTAATAAGCTGTCTACAAGAATCTAACTTACCCCTCACATCCTATCAAGAATCATTGCCTTAATAAGTGTTGATACATTGCTGACCATGAGTTGATGACTCTCAGATATATTGTAGAAGACAAAAGGGTGAGAATCACAAGTTTCCTCTTTACAAACACAATCACAGAGAACTACATATTTATGCAAGGCATTCCTATTACCCCTATTTTTTCATCTAATTAAC
>NW_017736802.1:0-1232 GCF_001890085.2 Hipposideros armiger | reverse complement strand
GTGTCCCTCTCCACACAGTTCTCTCCACTAATGTCCTCTCCCTTCTCCTGACTTCTCCCCTTCCCTCCGTTCCCATCTCTGCACCTTTTCTGTGAAACTCTTGAAAGCGTTCACCTTCAGTTGCTCTTTCTCCCTGATCTGTCTGATTGCTCCCCATCTCTACATATTTCTGCCTCTTTCTCACCCTGTGCACCTCCTCTTCCCCAGTGACACTGTCTTTCCTCTTACACCCCTGTGCCCCCGACTCACTGACACCCCCAGCTTAGTTCAGTGCGGTTTCTCCCTCTCCTGTCACCCCCCTCCCCTCCTTTCTGTTCCTGCACTGGGCTCCCCCAGATCTTCTCCTAACCCCTCTCTCCGTCTGAAATTCCCTGTGCTTTGTTGCCCCCCAGTTCTGCTAACCAGGGGTCCCTCACCCTTTTAGCTCCCCTTCATCTCTGGAGCTCCTCCCTTTCTTCTATATTTCTCCATTTTCTTTCATCTTTGGCTACTTCCACGAGTTACTCGTTCAGTCTTAACCGTCGCTTTACAAGTCCCTCTCACATCCTCTGTTTCGCCGACTCTTTATGGACCCCGCTCTGATCTTCCTGCCCTCTCACCTGTCTATTTCTCTCATTCTGTCTCCTTCTCAGGACCCCCTCACACCCCAGTTCTGCCGATTTCCTGGCCTGCCCTTCACAGTCACCGCTTACACAAAACCCCTCCCCGCGTGAGGGGGTGACCTAGCGACACCCCGCGTTGTTCCCTCCTAAATCTCACCCCCTGAAGAGTGTGCTCTTCCTGGGATTCGGGACTCTTTTTAAACAAGGACGGGGGGGTGGGTCTCCAGGCGGCGGGGAGGGTCTGCAGAGCCCCAGGCAGGGAGGAGGCCGGGCTCCCGGGGCCGCGGGGCGAGGCTGGGAGAGGGGCGCCAACGGCTGGACTCCGTCTCCCGAGTCTTCCCAGGACTTCACACCGCGCTGTGGAGCGCTGCCCGGTGGGGGGGTTTTAAGCAGGAAAACAACGCGGCAGGCGGGGTCTAGTGGCCCGAAGGCGGAGAGACCACAGGGGAACGGCCTCACTTTACACGGAAACCCCCGCGGACCCTCCACACCGCAGTGAAGCGGCCTGGGATCGGAACGTCTCCCCAGGACGTCGGACTCACCGCTGTAGGGGGCGCAGTGCGGGGACTTCAACGTCGGTACTGACCCCCAGGCGTCAGGAGTGCAGGACGGTGGACTGAGACGCTCAGG
>NW_017736801.1:0-1295 GCF_001890085.2 Hipposideros armiger | reverse complement strand
TTTTTTTTAATTAAAATTTATTGGGGTGACACTGGGTAGTAAAATTACATAGGTTTCAAGTGTACAATTCTGTAATATATCAACTATACGAGTATATCACATTTTGTGTTCATCACCCAGAGTCAGCTCTCCTTTACTTCACACCGGTTAGAATGGCTGTCATCAACAAGATTAATAATAGCAAATGTTGGAGAGGCTGTGGAGAAAAAGAAACCCTCACACACTGTTGGTGGGAATGCAGAATGGTGTAGTCACTATGAAAGGCAGCGTGGAGGTTCCTGAAAAAACTAAGAATAGAATTACCTTATGACCCAGCAATCCCTCTCCTGGATATCTACCCAAAAAACTTAAAAACATCCATAAAAGTAAGTCTTTTAAAATGGAACTACAGATCTACACAAAGGAATGAAGAACATCAGAAATGGTAAATACATCAGTAAACACATTTCTTTCTTGTTAGTCTAATGCTTAAAAGAGAATTGACTGTTTAAATAAGAATAATAATCTAATGGGACTACACAAACTTAAAAGTTTTTTCACACCAAAGGAAACCATCAATAAAACAAAAAGGAAGCCTACTGAATGGGAGAAGATATTTGTCAATGATATATCTGATAAGGGGTTAATATCCAAAATTTATAAAACACTCATGCAACTCAACACCAAAAAAACAAACAATCCAATTAAAAAATGGGCAGAGAATATGAAGAGGCATTTCTCTAAAGAGAACATACAGATGGCCAACAGGCATATGAAAAAATGCTCAACCGCACTAATCATTAGAGAGATGCAAATAAAAACCACAATGAGATACCACTTCACTCTGGTCAGAATAGCTATCATCAATAAATCAAAAAACAACAAATGCTGGCAAGGTTGTGGGGAAAAGGGAACCCTGGTGCACTCTTGGTAGGACTGCAGACTGGTGCAGCCACTATGGAAATCAGTATGGAGGTATCTCAAAAAACAGGAAATGGAACTACCTTATGGCCAAGCAATTCCACTCTTGGGTATCTATACAGAAAAACCCAAGACATTAATTCAAAAAAATATATGCACCCCTATGTTCATTGCGGCGCTATAATTGGCACAATAGCCAAGACTTGGAAACAACCGAAATGCCCATTGGTAAACGACTGGATTAAGAAACTATGGTACATTTACACAATGGAGTATTACTCAACTAAGAAGAAGGAAATAGTACCATTTGCAATGATATGGACGGACCTAGAGAACATTATGCTAAGTGAAATAAGTCAGTCAGAGAAAGACAAATACCATATGATCTCACTTAT
>NW_017736800.1:0-1296 GCF_001890085.2 Hipposideros armiger | reverse complement strand
GTCAATGAGAGAAGGTGAGCTCAGGGTATTCCTACTCTGCCATCTTAAACCCAAAGCCAGGAGCCTTGCTCTTGAATGCCAGCTTAGCTTGTCTGTAAAATATTTTTCCTTGAGGTTGATCTGCTTGAGCCAACTTTGAAAGATAAATGTTTTTAATAAAATCTATTGGGGTGACAATTATTAGTAAAATTACATTTTAGGTTTCAAGTGTACAATTCTGTAATACGTCATCTATATATCACATTGTATGTTCACCACCCAGAGTCAGTTCTTCTTTCATCACCATATATTTGACCCCATTTACCCTCATCTACCACCTCCCTCCCTCCTTACCCTCTAGTAACCACTAAACTGTTGTCTGTGTGTATAAGTTTTTGTTTCTTTCTTTGTTTGTCTTGTTCCTTTGTTACTTTCAGCTTTATATCCCACATATCGGTGAAATCATATTGTTCTCAACTTTTTCTGTGTTACTTATTTTGCTTAGCATAATAACCTCAAGATCCATTCATTTTGTTACAAATGATACCGATTTTATTCTGTTCTGTTTTCTTACCTGAGAATAGCCAGGTGATGTTCCAACTTTGAATTAGAGCTACCCTAAAGAATAGGAAGCCCATTTTCTCTAAATAGCATCAAATTATGGGATCACCTAGTACCATAGCACAGACCCAGTGAATATTCAAGAAGTGTTTTTTGTTACTGAAGCAGGTAGCTGTGAAACCCTGACCCTGATGGAATGGAAGCCCAAACTTCTGTTTATAATAAGTCATTTTTCTTTAGAGAATATGTTCAGGAACTATTCTGTTCATCATTGTAGATATTGAGAACTAAATCAACTTCTTTGCATGTAAAAATTGTCTAGAGGCACTGCTCACAGAACTAGAAAGTAAAAAATGTTGACATTGCTTCAATATGATATTGGAACACTGGTGTGTGTTACTATGCTAAATTCAGCCTTGAATGAAGGCTACTAAATGCATTCATCTCAATGTAGATCCTGATTAAATACGGATAACTAGGACAGAAGAGAAAACAGAGCTTAGGCCAGGGTCATGACCCTCCCTGTTGGTAGACAGACAGCTTAGAAATAAGGAGAATGGTGAAATAGAGAGCTTTTTGCATGAGTCATTTATCTCCCTGTGACTCCAAAGGGCAGAAAACAACCTACAGTTGCCTTCAAAGTGGTAAAGTGAAGAAAATCATTCACTCAATGAAAAGAGAAGCAAGAATATAACTTTTTTCCTGTGTATTCTGGCTGACCTGGGAGCTACAAGCTGGAGATTCACACTCCAGGTA
>NW_017736799.1:0-1236 GCF_001890085.2 Hipposideros armiger | reverse complement strand
CCCTCCACAACTAAATTGAAACAACTACTTGACTTGGAACTGATAGGTCCTGGAAAAACACACTGTTCCCCAATTAAAAAACAAACAAACCCAAAACAAAAACAAAAACAAACCAAAACAAACAAAAAAACAATACAGAGTTATTCTCTTACAGTTCTGGGAGTCAGAAGTCTAAAACGAGTCTTTGGGGGCTAAAATCAAGCTGTCCTCAGAGCTGCAGTCCTTCTGGAAGCTCTGTAACTTGCCTTTTCCAGAGGCTAACCACATTCCTTGGCTCACGACCACATCACTCTGACCTTTGCTTCCATCATCACATCTTCCTTTCTCTCGCTAACATTTTTGCCTCCCCTTATAAGGACCTTTGTAATTACACCGGGCCCACCAGGATAATCCTGCCTGTGGCTTTGAAATGAGTCTGCATCAAAGCTTCTGGAGAAGGCCAAAGGCCGTCAGAATCATTCTCTAAAAGAAGCGAACATCCCAGAGAAGGAGATTTGCAGACGTTGCTCTCACTGTGTAAGTTTGATTTGGGGATAAGCCCTTGGGAATACTTCTTTGTGGCTATAATATTTTTCCTCTCCTTTTTTTTTCTTTCTGGCATATGTATATCAAGGGTAGGATTGTTTATCAGGTTATTTCTGTGTGTCTAATAAGTAAACATCTAATAATAGCAGGTGAGTCACCACTTTGATTTTCATTCTGTGACACTGTGGAAGTACATGCCTAAGATTTCTTTTGTTTAAATTGTAGGTAAAATTAATGGACCTAAATGACTTAATGGGCAGTTCTGAGATTAACTGTTTATTTATTCACATTACAATTGCCTGTATATTTCACAAAGGCCTGATATATGTTTTTGCCCCTAAAACTCTTCTATATTTGTTTTGGGACCATTTTGTTCTCCATTTTGTTCAAATCAGGACTGGGGGAAATGTTTTCCCATATTCATATAGCAAAATATTATATAAACTTGGTATTGAAAAGTAAAAAATATTTTCAATAGTCAAACTGAATAAATGGGTAGGCGCTTATTTTAGACATTTTGATGATTAAAAGGAAAAGAGAATATTTTTGATGCTCCCCTCTATTCAATTAAATCCCGTCCCCATTCATTCTATTCTATCCCAAGCATTATAAAAGAGCTAGAGACTACAAAGATAAATAAGTCATAGTCCCTGGCATAAATGAATTCAGCAAAGAATAATCAGAACATGAGCAATAATGGCAGGAATAGCT
>NW_017736798.1:0-1297 GCF_001890085.2 Hipposideros armiger | reverse complement strand
AATGCCAACAGGTTCTGTAGATGTCTTCTCACTGCTTGAAGAAGGTTCTGACTTAACAGAACTGATTTTCTTTTTCTGTTGTGATGATGAAGTCTAAAAAAAAAGTATTAAGATGTAAAAAATTTTGTGTGAAAGCATGTGTGTATATTTAAATTCTATTAAAATTCTCATATGAAATATGACTCTCAAATAATGAGTGTCTAATGAAACTACACATCTTTTGAAAACTAAGAAGCGATGAAAACGTACTGTGTTTGAACTGTTAGTTTAAGACTAGTAGCTCCAAGTCACAAATATGTAAAAACAAGTGACTAGTATTTAAAGCAAACATCAGGTCTTATAAGGTTACCCAAATCTATGAATAATGCAGTAATTGTACCATGTATTAATTTGCTGTCTAGTAGGGTATTGGTTTTACACACTAAAACACAGCAACTGATTAATAGCATAAGTTAAAATCTATTAAGAAAATTACCTTCTCAAGACTACTCAACTCTTTGTGCTTTTTCATCACACAATTCAAAATATCACAAATAATTTTGATTTTCCATTCTGCAAATCCACACTGGAGAAACTGCTTTTTTGTCAAGATTGGTTTATAATTAAAGTGATCACGAAGAAGCTGTAAAGCGGGAATAGATCAATGTAAAATTGGAAGCAATTTCTTTCGAAAATCCAAAATCATAAATGGCCACTTGGTCAGGGATATAAGCCATCTTTGAGAGGAGGAGGAGGATCAAGCCATTAAGTAAAGGGTACTAAAGAGATTGTAGGGATGGTGTGTAAGTCATGACCAGGTAGAAGTAGCCAAGTAGAAAACAGGTAGCAGGGGATGTACCGGACAATAGATGACTGTCCAGAGAGAGTAGCCATAACACATGGTTCCACATTTCTCTCCAATTTCCACTAGCATGCCAAATTTTACTAAAGTTTGATATAGAAGGGCCAATTGATGACCAATGACAAATGCTTAGCAGTTGTCATATTTAATAGAGTATAAAACATAAAGCAAGCCTGAATTACATCTTGATTATAATAAAGACTGCATTTAAATGAGATAAATGCATAGGAAAATATGGTCAACTGTCCATGCTCATGTATTTAAGGAGTTATTATAAAAACATTTTAAGATTTTTTTTTAAGATTTTAAAAAACCATCACTGACTTCTAAAGCAATCATTGTTTTATAAATTCAAAAATACCTTATAGACAGTATCTATAAAGCGCAAGTCATTCTTTGCTATGAGCTCTAGATTGGATTCCATCAAAAGTTCTGCTACATAAGGTGAATATGAGG
>NW_017736797.1:0-1179 GCF_001890085.2 Hipposideros armiger | reverse complement strand
ACATCAGAAGGAGTCATTAGTAATGAATGAAAAGTTCAAGATCAAGCACTGTTTTGCCAGAAATATGTCCATTAGGTCAAATATGCAATACTGTATTGGTGAAGTGACATCAGAAGGAGTCATTAGTAATGAATGAAAAGTTCAATATCAAGCACTGTTTTGCCAGAAATATGTCCATTAGGTCAAAGATGCAATACTGTATGGCTGATATCTCATCAGAAGAAGTCAATGAGTATGTATAGAAAGTTCAAGATCATGTGTTCTTTATCCAGAAATATGTTCTTTAGGTCTAATACGGACTTCTGTATGTCTGAAATGCAAATCAGGAGTATTCTTGGACCAGAAATATACTCATTAGGTATAATATAGATCTCTGTGTGGCTGAAATGATATGAATAGATGTCAAAGAGTATGTATAGACAGATATACTCTCGGGCTAGAAATATGTTCATTTGGTCAAATATGGACTACTGTCTGTCTAATGTAGCTAGCTCTAATCTCTAGGTCTATTTTGGATTTCTTTGTGGGTGAAATAACATCAGACGGAGTCAGTGATAATGTATAAAACGTTCAAGATCGAGTACTCATGCCAGACATATTGTTCATTAGGTCAAATATGGAGTCCTGTATGGCTAATGTATCATCAAAAGGAGTCAATGAGTTCATTTTGAAAGTGTATGATCGGAGGAATCTTTTACCTCAAGTGTGTTCACTTTAGTGAAAATGGAACTGTATTGCTGATGGGAGTCAACGACTATGTATTGAAAGATCGAGATCGAGTACTCTTAGGCCAGATATATGTTCATTATGTCAAATATGGACCAAATATGGATTCGTTGCGCCACTGAATAAGTTAGTTCTTGTGTGCATTGCCATGAAACAGCGCATGCCTTATATGCTGTTCTTCAGTGCATAACAGAATCATTCAGATTTTGAATGCAATGTCACAGGATATGTTATGTGTTATCTCTTCTATACACAAATGAAATGAGTTATTTATTATATATATTGCATTGCAACAGCACATAATAGTATGTATCATCTGTTTATTGCAGAACGTAAGAAGTTGGTTCTCGTAATGAAATGTAATGAAACAGCACACACCTTATATGTAGTCTTTTATGCATTGCAATGCATCGGCGCATATGTTACCTCTTTATTGCACAACGGAATGAGTTA
>NW_017736796.1:0-1297 GCF_001890085.2 Hipposideros armiger | reverse complement strand
TGCTCATTGTATAAGTTCATAACTTGTTGGTTAAAACTGGATTAAGACTTAATGTGTATTGATTGGGCATTTGTGAATCTGATTATGGAATGAGCTTTGTGTGAATGTGGATCGAATGTGTGCTTTGTGTCTGTGTGTTAGTTCAACACACATCTAGAATGCAGATTGCATTTCCTGTAATTATGGATTTATGTCTGTGTGATATGTTTTCATGTAGCTTAGTTGTGGAATGTTATTATTGAGACTATTATCGCTGAGACTAGTGCATTTGTGAAACATAAGGGAGTAATGAAAGAAGGTGAGGATGTGAAAATCAGGAGTATAAGAGAAAGAACATATCGGCTTTGAGAACACAGAATGGGTGAAGAGCCGAAGTAAAGGAGGGTGCACAGAAGAGTGTCAAGATTAAGTTTATAATAATGTGATTGCTTTAGAAAATAAAAGTATAAAAGATTCTCCAGGGGTTAAAGTAGGATATGGAAACTGAACCCTAGCAATTTAACTCTTAAGCATTCACCAAATAGAACTGCCTCATAAGTGCAAAATACGCATAATAAAATGTCCAGAAAATCACCTCTTTGAGTATTTCCAGAATGAAGGCAACCCAAATGCTCAGAAAAGTATAATCAGTAATGAAATAATATTCATTAGTATACATTCACCAAGAAAGAACAAACTATAGCCACATGCAAAAAAATAAATTTCACAAATATAATGACAAGTGAAAAAAACAGACCCAAAGTACAGCCTATATTATGTACTTCTATTTCCATAAAATTTAAAAACAGAGAAAACTGATCTATGGTTTTATGAGTCAGAGAAAGTATAAGTCTTTGTAGAGTAGGGACAAAAGCAGAGCATTAGAATTTACATAGGTGTGGGGCTGGCCGAGTGGCACGATGGTTGAGAACTGGCTTGGGATGCCAGAGGGCCCCGGTTTGGATCCCACATATGAGGGCCAGTGACACTGCCCTCCACAGCTAAGATGCTAAACAGCAGCTCGACCTGGAGCTGGGCTGCTGTGAGTCGCCAACGATGGCGTAGGCTGCAGCCCCTGTGGCAGTGGGTTGCCATGGGCTACACTGTGTAGCCAGCAGCCAGCGTGAGCCGCTGTCCAGAAGCGAGCGACTGATGTGCCTCGCCCAGGAAGAGCACAATGATGGTGCCAACTTGGGCCAGTGAAGCAACGTCCTCCACAACTGGACTGAAGAACAAAAAAACGACAGCAACTTGTCTGTTCCCATCCCCCCAATTCCCCAATAAAAATCTTAAAAAAAAAGAATTTATATACGTGTGG
>NW_017736794.1:0-1292 GCF_001890085.2 Hipposideros armiger | reverse complement strand
ACCACTTTCAAAAAACAAACTTACATGACCAGCAAGGAGAAAGAGACAGAAACACAGTAATAACAGGAGGCTTTAACTCGAGACTAGGGTGAGGTGAGTGAGGCACTTTGCTCAGATGCACAATTTAAGGGAGTGCCCAAAACTCAGGAACCAAAGTAAATAATATTTTAATGCAATATCTCAAAAATAATAATTAATTCTAATAACCCATTCTGAATAAAACATGAAAATTCCAAATAAATACAGGATCAGTATTACTGATTTTTCCTTTTGCCTCAGGCTCCAATATAGCTCAGCATGAAACAGCCACGGCTTTACCTGCCACTCTCAATCCAAGACAATTTAAGAAGACAAAAAAATAAGTGAGGCTATAGGATACCTAAGCAACTGATCAGTAAGACAGATCTTCTGGTGTGCTAGGAAAGCTGGATATCCAGATGTGAAAGGATATATTTAGACCTCTGTTTTATACCATAGACAAAAAATTCACTCAAAACAGATAAACAACCTAAATGAGCTAAAACCATAAAACTCTTAGGAGAAAACCTAGGAGTAAATCTTCATGACCTGGGATTTGGCAATAGATTCTTAGATACAACACTAAAAGCATGAGCAACAAAAGAAAAAAATATATAAACTGTACATCACCAAAATTAAAAGCTTTTGCATCATAGAACATCATCAAGAAAGTGCAAAGATAACATAGACAATGGGAGAAAATATTTGCAAATCATATATCTGATAATATTCAGGTGATATAAAGAATTCTTACAACTCAATAACAAAAAGACAATTTAAAAACGAGCAAAGGATTTGATTAGACGTCTCCCCAAGAAAGATATGCAAATGGCCAATAAGCCATGGCCATGAAGAGAGATGTTCAACATCATTAGTCATTAGAAAAATGCAACTCAAAACCACAGTAAGATACCACTTCACACCCACCAGAATGACAGTAGTTTTAAAACAAACAAATTAAAATAGAAAATAACAAGTGTTGGTGTAGATGTGGAGAAATTGGAAGCCTCATGCTTGGCTGGTGGGAATTTGAAATGCTACCACCCTTGTAGAAAACAGACGGACAGTTCTTCATAAACCTAAACATAGAATTACCATACTACCCAGCAATTCCAACCCTAGGTACTTACCCTAAAGAACTGAAAATAGGGATTCAAACAGATCCTTGTACACCAGTGTTCATAGCAGCATTATTCACAATAGCCAAAAGGTGGAAAGAGCCAAGTGTCCATGAACAGATGTATGATTAAACAAAACATGTTATCTATGTATAA
>NW_017736793.1:0-1299 GCF_001890085.2 Hipposideros armiger | reverse complement strand
AAAAAAATCAGTGAAACCAAAAGCTGGTTCTTTGAAATTATCAAAAACTAACAAATTTCTAAATAGACTGGTAAAGACAGAAAACAAAAATTATTAGTATTAGGAATGAAAGAAGGATATGAGTACAGATCCTATAGACAGTAAAAGGGTAATAGGAAATAGAGTTGCTATGCCAATTGATTTGATAACTTAGATGAAATGGACTAAGTTCTTTAAAGACACGTATACCCAAACTGACATGAGGTAAAATAAATGCCAATACATGTGAATACTTGAGAGACAGAAATGTTATACTTAATACAAATACCTTTACTTATTATTCAAAACTCAGCTTAAATATCTACTCAAAGAGATTTTATAACTCTCATAATTTTATTTCCTTTTTACCTCTGTTGTTTTCCTTTTAATTTTTTTTTATTACAGTTGCAATTCAATGCTATTTTATATTAGTTTCAGTGTACAGCATAGTGGTTAGACATTTATATAATTTACAAAGTGATCCCCCTGATTAGTCTAGGACCCACCTGCACCACACATAGCTATTACAATACTATTGACTAAATTCACTATGTTGTACTTTACACTCCCATGATTATTTTGTAACTACCAACTTGTACTTCTTAATCACTTCACCTTTTTCACCCATCTCCCCAGCTCCCCTCCCATCTGGCAACAATCAGTTCGTTCTCTGTATCTATGAGTCTGTTTCTGTTTTGTTTGTTCATTTATTTTATTCTTTAGATTCCACATATAAGTGAGATCATATGGTATTTGTCATTCTCTCTCTGACTTATTTCACTTAGCATAATACCCTTTAGGTCTATCCATGTTATCACAAATGACAAGATTTCATTCTTTGTTATAGCCAACTAATAGTCCAGTGTATACGAGTGTATGTATCACCACTTCTTTATCCCATTGTCTACTGAGGGGCATTTTGGTTGCTTCCATATCTTGGCTATTATAAATAGCACTGCAGTGAAAATAGGAGTGCATATAACTTTTTGAATTACTGTTTCGGATTTCTTTGGATAAATAACCAGAAATGGAATTGCTGGGATGTATTGTAGTTCTATGTTTAATCTTTTGAGGAAACTCCATACTGTTTTCCATAGTGGCTGCATCAATTTGCAATCCCACTGACAGTGCACCAAGGTTCCCTTTTCTCCACATCCTAGCCAGCAGCTGTTGTTTGTTGATTTATTGATGATAGCCATTCTGACAGGTGTGGTTTTAATTTGCATTTCTCTGATAATTAGTGACATTGAGCATCTTTTCATATGTTCCTCTGTATATTCT
>NW_017731925.1:1194511-1195582 GCF_001890085.2 Hipposideros armiger | reverse complement strand
TATATTCCTAAAAAAGAATGCATTAGAGGGGATGAACAGTAGAATAGATGGAACGGAGGGTTCAAATAAGTGATTTGGAAGATAAGGTAGCAGAAAATACCTAATCAGAACAGAAAAAAAAATCCAAAAATAATGAGGTTTAAGGGGCCTCTTGACAACATCAAGTGTGCCAACATTTATATCATAGGGGTATCAAAAAGAGAAGAGACAGAGCAAGGAATTGAAAACATATTTGCAGAAATAATGATGGAAAATTTCACTAGCCTGGTGAAGAAAATAGACATTCAAACCCAGGAAGCATGCAGAAAGTCCCAGACAAGATGAATGCAAAGAGGCCTATGCCAAGAAACATCATAGCGAAAATGCCAAATGTCAAAAACAAAAGAATCCTAAAAACAGCAAGAGAAAAGCAGTTAGTTACCTATAAGTGTTCTCCCATAAGACTGTTAATGGATTTATCAACAGAACCTTTGAAGGCTAGATGGAATTGGCACAAAGTATTCAAAGTGATGGAAAGCAAGGACCTATAACCAATTGCTCTATCCAACAGAGCTATCATTTTGAATCAAGGGACAGATTAAGAGTTTACCAGATGAGAAAAACTAAAAAAGTTTATCACCACCAAACCAGTATTACAAGAAATGTAAAAAGGTCTTCTTTAAGAAGAAAAAATAATAAAAAATATGAATAATAAAAGGACAGCAATTACATATCTATCAAAAGTTACTTTAAATGTAAATGGATTAAATACTCCAATCAAAAGACATAGTGTGGCTGAATGGATATGCAGCCTACAAGAGACTCACTTCACATCGAAAGACACACACAGACTGAAAGTAAAAGGATGGAAAAAGTTATCTCATGAACATGGAAATAAAAAAAAAAACAGAAGTAGCAATACTTATACCAGACAGAATAAACTTTAAAACAATGGCTATAATAAGGGATAAAGAAGGACCCAGTAATCCTACTTCTGGGTATTTATCCAAAGAAACCCAAAATACTATCTCAAAGGGACATGTGCATCCACATGTTCATTGCAGTATTATTTACAATAGCCAATATATGGAT
>NW_017731925.1:1187746-1191796 GCF_001890085.2 Hipposideros armiger | reverse complement strand
CCTAATAAAGGATGGAACCCAAGAAATAATACACATGGCCAAATTCCAAGCAGTTGTCTTAGGACTGAATGCCTTGGCCAGCACATGGTGTCATCTTCACATTTATTATTAACTATTGAGCCATTACTTTAAAAGCGTCTCCTTTAAGGTAAAAAGTGCTGAGAATTTCTTACCTCACAAATACCCAAAATATAAATTTAAAAATCACACTTATTTCTACATATACTGAAACCACAATGCAAGGACTTGCCAGGACACTACTTAGTCCCTTCAGAGCTATAGACATTACTGGTAGTACCCAAGACACACATTTCACTTCTTAACATACACAGTGCTGAGCTCTTGGGAAAGGTGTTCAACAGAACTTTTGTGCCCCTAATAGTCTTAAATAACCAGTTTAACTGAGAGACATAATAATGGTGTCTTCAAACAACTCCTTTACCAATTCTAGACCAGTAAATAAACCTCTAAAGTCCTCTATGTTGTTTCACTCTTACCCCCACCCCATAAGGGCTGGAGGCCAGATGGAGGGCACACACTGTCCTGAGATTTATTAACCACAGGTTGTCTCACAGTCCAAAAAGCTGCTCAGCTGATATAAGACCCATTTGAACCTAATTTCCACCAAAAAACCAACCAATCAATCAAAAAAATAAAAAACACTGTCAGGTGCAGCTGTACACCATTCTGTTGACTGTTGGTTTTATCACTACTAGTTTCTGTGCTTTCATTGGTTTACATTCTAGAGGCCCACATCAACTCAAGCGGGTATCCACTTAAAAAGTATTCCTGAGTCCCACATCCCAGATGACATTGTCCTAGTCCAGGGGGTCACCACTTGAGATGACATTGCTTCAGAAGACATTCCCTTGGGCCAAGACATTACCATTATAGATGACTTTGCTCCCTAGGCCAGAGACAACTTCACCCTCTGAGTAAACAATACCTGAGAACTAACTACCTCTTAAGGTACAAATTGGACATGATACTTTTTTTTTTGCTTTTCTCCCTGAACTCATTGTCTGCTTAACCCATGATCCTGGTATACTCCTTCTCTGCTAAGATGTACACCCCTGCCTTTCCATGCCTAAAGATAAATATGGTAAAAATTACTAAAATAATAAAGATTATTGATTTCCCCAGGAGGCAACTACTTCATATCAGTCAACCCTTTGACCCCCTGAGGAGAAGACCTCACATTCCATGAAGTTTTTTTTCTACACTTCTCCAGCTTTCTGCCAAAATTTTATACCTTGCATTTCTGACCATGATGAACATAACCACTCTCCCCTTGGTTGAACAGATCACGTTCTCATTGGTATGTTATACTCTGAATAATGGCATTTTTGGTTTCTATCATGGCTCAAACTCACAGGCATAGCACCTTATATATTTTCCCTTGCTGACTCCTCAACATATTTTCCCTAATGAAACCAAACCTCAGTATGCAGTGATTACACTGGGGATTACCATAGTTCTTTATTTACTTGGTACCTCTTTGTTTCCTTCAGCCCAAATGGGCAGTGTTTATTCATACCTTAATAGGATTTTCCATAGCCATAGAGCCACCAGCAGTGTGTAGAGCATGTAGAGTGCTCTAGTAGGATATGAGATTTTNCACCACAAAATGAGGAACTATATTAAGGGGTCGCGGCATTAGGAAGGTTGAGAACCGCTGTTATAAATGTTTAAAGGAGATGTAAATTTGTTGATAGTGTTCTATTGTTGGACCATGCAGATGGTTGTCTCAAGGATAGCTCTTCTGTGGTTAACCTTTCTTTGAGTATTTATAAAAGGGTGTAGCATTAGAGTTGTAAGGACTGCAATCTGACTCACTGCATAATCCTGAGAGTTTGTTGAGAACTATGCATGTGCCAAAAATTATGCTAAGCATTTTACATGCATCATCACATTTCATCAGCCCTACTGCTATGTGATACAGCTGTGTGATACTCCTTATTGGCCTCTGTATTACTGATGAAGAAACTAAAGTGAGCTAATTTGTTTATGGTCACACAACAAACCAGTGGCAGGGCGAGGATTCATACCCAGGAAGTCTGATTCCAGAGCCTATTCCCTTGACCTCTAATCTTACTATGCTAGAATACATATTCAAATCAACTTGTTTTTTTAAAAAAATGGGATTTGCATGTATATATCGCTTATAGAGATATAAAATTTAGAAATTTCGAAGCCTAGAGCTTAGAAATGATTTGGCCCACCCCTGCTCACTATGCTTTTACAAGTAGGGAAACTGAGGCACAAAGAGAAAAACAAAGTGGCTTAATTCAGGCTATAAAATATTTGATGTTTGCTATGGTTTGAATGTTTTTGTCCCACAAAATTTATATGTTGAAATCCTAATGCCCAATCTGATGTTATTAGAATGTGGGGCCTTTGGAAGGTGTTCAAATCATCAGGGTGAAGCCCTCATTGATAGAGTTGGTGCTCTTCTAAGACTCCACAGAACTCACTAGCCCCTTCTACCATGTGACAATACAATGAGAAGTCTATGACTTGGAAGAGGGCCCTCACCTTATTATACTGGTACCCTGATCTCAGACTTGTAGCCTCCAGAACTGTGAGAAATACATTTCTGTTGTTTATAGTGGTATTTTGTCTGTGGTATTTTGTTATAGCAGCGTGATCAGACTAAGACAATGGGAGAGCCAGGAATAGATCACAGACTAAAGACATTTGAAGTTCTTATTAATGGAAAAGGCCACAATATCACAGAAAACAATGAAATACTATTTTATTTTTTTCATTTAAAAAAAACATCTTTTTAAAATGAATATTTTCAAGGGATTATTCACTTACAATATTTTTTAACCATTTTAAGATTAGGTGCTTTATATATATTAGGCATAAGTTTGAGGCACTTTATATATATTCTGGGTGACAGCCTTCACAAGCAAGGTTTACAGTATTTCCATAATCACAGATTATTTTGTACCCCTTCACAGTCAACATCCTTCTTTAACTTGCAGCTCAGATAATCACTATTCTTCTTTCTATGACTGTAGATTAAATTTGTACTTTTCTAGTGTTTTATATAAAATGGAATCATAGAGCATATGTTAATTTTTGTCTGGTTCTTTTACCTTAGCGTAATGTTTTTGATACCCATTCATGTTATTNCAGAATTGTACACCTGAAACCTATGTAAATTTACTAACAATTGTCACCCCAATAAATTTTAATTTAAAAACATGTCTAATCACTGTGTTGTACATGTTAAACTAATATAATATTTTATGAGAACTGTAATTTAGAAATAAAAATATTAGAAAAACAAACTGAAAGGGCTTATTAAGGGCTGATTGGCATTCAGTTGAAAGTAAAGGTAGAGGAGAAGGTAAAAATCTATACATTTTAGAATCCTTAAAAGAGTTTAACTCTAATTGCTCTATCTTTCGATCTTTGTTCCAGCATACATTAAAATTATAAACACAATGGAAGAAAAAATAAAAGTAACTTTGTAACTTGAAAGTCTTGAGAGTTATGGTATTTCTATTTTATAATACCTGAGTAGAGAGAATCATAAAATCTTTGTGCACTGATCTTCGTTTATTCAAAATAGCACACCACTGAAGACAACTGATAATCCTCAGGGTCCTGGATATCCCACTGTATTTTTTAAAGAAAATGCCAATAATACAGCCAATTCAAAGTTTCTTTTTTTTTCTAGGAGTCTCTAGAGGATTCACATCTTATTGAAAAAGAAGTAAGACACCAAAAGAAGGAGTCATAAGGAAAGAACTTAGTAAAGATCTTTTGTAGTTCCCCCAAGTATACATTAAGTGTACTTTTGCTGTCAGTATCATCCATCTTATACAAGTTATGTGTGCAGATTGTTGGATATAAGCAGTGATAACCAAGAGATGAGATAATCATTGAACAAAAGCAAAGTAGAAGGAAAAAGTATATTAGGAATCAGATGTATAGAAAAAAACTGATGAGTCAGAAAACAGTGGGAATCCCAGGATAAAGTGAGTTAAGCCTTCCTCAAAGCCTATTCGGAAAGGGGTAGAGCATAAATAAGAAAAT
>NW_017731925.1:1185920-1187525 GCF_001890085.2 Hipposideros armiger | reverse complement strand
TCTCACAGCCCATCCTGCCCCCACCCTTCCAGACAGATCTCTGTGGGGTCAGCTAGAGCTGCTGAGACACACAGGCTATGCATCCGACTGCAGAGGCAGCATTAGGGATTCAGAAGCTCAGAACTCTGTCATCCACCACACCCTCACATGGGGGTGGTGCCCTGAGACCAAGGCAACCAGCTCACAGAAAAAAGAAACCCTCCATTTCATGAGAAGCCAGAACAGCATAAGAGAAAAAAATGCTAGAGCATAAGAGAAAATAGAAGGATGCAGCGGGAAAGAAAATAAACCATTCCAACAACACATTCTGGAAAGCAAAAGAAAGACCCATTCATATCAACCTACTGCAGAATCCAATTCTGTAGATGCCCAGGAAGAGAAATAATAATTTTTTAATTGCCATGAATAACCAAGATAACAAGGCAGCTCAGAAAGAAAATGAACTTAAACACATGGAAATATGTGCTTAAATGACAGAATTCAAGATTGCCTTTCTGAAAAACCTCAATGAGACACAAACCAAACAAACTCAGAAATGCAGTTTAATGAACTCAGAAACAAAATCAATGAACAAAATAAATATTTTACCAAAGAGATTGAAATTTAAAAACCAAATAGAAATTCTGGGGATGAAGAACTCAATAAAACAGTTGAAGAATGAAATAGGAAAGAGAGCTAACCAGATGGAGGAAAAAATTAGTGATANAAAAATAGGGCTTTCAAATATTAAAATGTATATAAAACCTAATTAACAAAAGAGTGATTATTCTCACTGTTTCTCCATATGAGAGGTCAATTTTGCCAGCTCTTAAATCTGGAAAAAATAAAGGGTGCCTCATGATGGATTACTACAAACTTAATGCTGTATTTCTATCCAAGACTTTCATACCCAATGCCCAATATTATTAAAATAACTAATTCTATTCAATCAACAGCAGGTATTTTGCTTTTATAGATGGGTCACATATTCTATTCAGTTCTATTTCAACAGATTTTCAGCTACAATTTGCTTCCACCTCTAAAGAGATAAAATCTACCCTTTTCAGGCTACCCAGGTACTTCAACAGTTTTACTATCACACAAAATCTTTGCAGACCCAATCTTGAATACATCCATCTTTCTCCAGAAATACAGGTAGGACATTACATTGATAACATCTTCTTCCAAAGAGATTCGTTTGACTCACTTATTAATGACACATAAGTCCAACATCCTTTTATAGTTTTGGTGTCAACACATTCCTCATTTAAAACATTTACATGCAAATTAAAATCAACAGTTACCCTTGCTGGTGACATCAGAAACTCCTTCACTAAAGAAGCTTTAGTAACCTTTTTTCATGCCTTCTGGAGTCTCTGGACCAACAATGATGTCCATTAGTTGTCCCAATGCTTGTGATGGAAAAACTTGCCCCCTTTTCCTTGGCTTCATACTATCCAATATTAAAACAACAAATGAATGACTACTTACTGGGCTGTCCTGGAAATAGAGGCTCTCACAGACTCTGAGCCTGTGACCCCCATATCCAGCTGCTTAGTATGCTTTGGGTCGTGAAAACAGCACCCCATAATCTCAGCACAGCTAACAAGGCCTACTTAAAACAAG
>NW_017731925.1:1180034-1183074 GCF_001890085.2 Hipposideros armiger | reverse complement strand
CAAATAAGCAATGGAAACATTGAGCTACAAGAAAACAAAACATAGAATGATAGGCAATACTCATATATGAATAATCACCCTAAATGTAAATGGATTGAACTCACCAATAAAAAGGCACAGAGTAGCAGACTGGATCAAAAAGCAAAACCCGAATGTATTCTGCCTCCATGAGACACATCTCAGCTAGAAGGACAAATATAGACTCAAAGTGAAAAGGTGAAAATTGATACTCCAAGCAAATGCTATTCAGAGAAAAACAGGTGTAGCTATACTGATATCAGATGAAACAGACTTCAGGATAAAATAGGTAACAAGAGACAAAGATGGACATTTCATAATGATAAAGGGAACAATACAACTGGAAGACATAACACTTATCAATATGTATGCCCCCAATCAGGGAGCACCAAAATATACAAAGCAACGACAGACAGAACTAAAGGGAGAAATTGACCAAAACACAATTATAGTAAGGGAACTAAATGCGCCATTGACAGCTATGGATAGGTCATCGAAACAGAAAATCAGTAAAGAAATATCATCCTTAATGGACACATTAGACCAAATGGACATAATTGACATTTATAGAGCACTTCATCCTAGATCATAAGACTATACATTCTTTTCTAGTGTCCATGGAATATTCTCAAGGATAGACCATATGTTGGGAAATAAAACTAGCCTCAGCAAATTTAAGAAGATTGAATCATACCAGGCATATTCTCTGATCATAATGCTTTGATATTGGGTATCAACTTGGAACAGAAAGCAGGAAAAAACACAAATATGTGCAGATTAAGTAACATGCCATTAAAGTATGACTGGGTCAAAGAAGAAATAAAAGGAGATCTAAAGATACATAGAAAGGGCATAACCAAGATGAAGCAGTAGGTAAAAATGCTGTGCTTACCTATTCTCACAACCACATCAAAATTACAAACAAAATACAAAACAACCATTATTGAGAATCACCTAAAGTCAAGCTGAACTGAAGCCTTTCAACTAAGGACGCATAGAAGAAGTCACCTCCAGAGTTCTGGAGGAGCAGAGACTTGTAATGGGCTGGTCCCACACCTGCCTATGACCATTAAAGATCAGGAGGGATATTTTGGCTGTGGGGGTTCCCCTCACCCTCCAGAGGATCGAGAGGTCCCAGTCGCACCTCAGCTTAGGGTTCCAGTGCTGGGGAGAGAAGTCCCCATACTTTTTGGCTGTGAAGACCAGCAGAGGTTGTGACTGAGTGAGATTGAGTGTGGCTGAATTCACAAGAGCTGATCTTAAAGGGACTGCACTTGGACTTACCCACTAACAGAATCACTTGCTCTGAGCTCCAGTGCTGTGGGATCACTTGAAAAGGCAGCAGGGACATATGGTGGGGAATTGAGTTGTCTGGCTTGGGACAGAAGGTGGAGAGGAGGCACTCCCTGAATGGGAAAGCTGGTGGAAGCCATTGTTTCTTTGCTCAGCCCTCTCTCTTTCCAGTGTGTGGATGCAGGTGGCTGTCATATATGAGTCTCTGCCATTCTTTCGAAACACCCTGGTGATTCAAGACCCAGCCCCGCACAATTTTAAGGCACACCCAGGCTGTTTTCAGTGGCTTTTTCTGCAGACTGTCTGTGTAGGATCAAGCTGCAGACTTTCCTAGGGGCTCTCAAAGGTTCGCAGAACTCAGACAAGCAGCATCTGGCTTGAGTGTGTCTTATACCTCTGGGTGAGTAGACCTTGGCCAGACTAGCAGCAGGCAGCCTTGGCTCATGACTTGGACTCTCAAGGAACTTCCAAACACAGCACAGGCAGCAGCCAGCTGCAGATTTCTTTGTGGCTCCTGATGGGTGGCTCCAGGTGGAGGACAGGCTGTGGCTGAACTTCACCTACAGCAGATTCTCTGCAACGTGGTCCTGGGGCTGGCGTCTCCACTTGCCAGCTTCAAAATGAGATGAAGTATTACTCAGCCACCTCCAAGTACAACACAACCAAGGGGCAGATTAGGCAGGCACCAGAGTCCTGCTGAGGCAGATTCTGCTTTATAGGATCAGCCCCTGCACAGTAACTCTTGCACTGTACTTAAGGCCTGTCCCCACAACCAGTGAGTCCAAGGGTCAGTCCCTCCCATTGATATGCAATTGTTAACTAAAGCACAACTAAAAGAGTAGGGCACACACAAGGGACACACCTGGAGCATGTGGCTCAGGTGAGCATAAAGAGTGTGACACTGAACCCCACAGCACACCTACTACATAAGGCCACTCTACTAAGACAGGCAGACATAGCAGCCCTTCTTAGTACATAGAAACAAACACAAGGAAGCAGCAAAAATGAGAGACAAAGAAACATGTCCCAAATAAAATAACAGAACAGAGCTCCAGAAAAAAACTAAGTGACACAGAGATAAGCAATTTATCAGACACAGAGTTATGAACACTGGTTATAAAAGTGCTCAAAAATATCATGGAGAACTTCAACAGGGAGATAGAAAACATAAAAATCAAGATGGAAACCATGAAAAAGAACCAGTCAGAAATAAAGGATACAATAATGGAAATGAAGAATATATTATAGGGAATCAACAGTAAATTAGATGAAGCAGAGGATCCAACCAGTGATGTAGAAGATAAGGTAACAGAAAACACCCCACCAGAACAAAAAATAGAATGAAGAATCCAAAAAATTGATGAGAGTTTAAGGTGCCTCATGGACAATATAAAACATACCAACATTTGTGTTATAGGGGTACCAAGAAGGAGACAAGAGAGAGCAAGTAATTGAAACACTATTTGAAGAAATAATGACAGGGCTGGCCGAGTGGCTCAGCTGGTTAACAGCTCACTTGGGAGCATCAGCTCTGAGCAGCAGGGCTGCAGTTCGGATCCCACATTGAGGGCCAGTGACGCTCGCCCTCTACAGCTAAGATGATGAACAACAGCTTGACCTGGAGCTGGGCTGCTGTGAGTCACCAGCGACGGCCTAGGCTGCAGTGGGCTGCCGTGAGCTACGTGAGTAGCTGGCAGCCAGCGTGAGTGGCTGGTAGCCGGTGTGATCT
>NW_017731925.1:1172741-1179929 GCF_001890085.2 Hipposideros armiger | reverse complement strand
TGAAGCGACGTCCTCCACAACTAGACTGAAGAACAAAACAGCAATTTGTCTACCTGTCTGTTCCCCTTCCCCGACTCCCCAATGCTGTTACCCTCCCCTCAATTCCCCAATAAAATCTTAAAAAAACAAAACAAAAGAAATAATGACAGAAAATTTCCCTAATCTGGTGAAGGAAATAGACATACATGCCCAGAAAGAGAATCCCAAACAAGATAAACCCAAAGAGGCCCACACCAAGACACATCATAATTAAAATGCCAAAGGTTAAAGACAAAGAGAGAATCTTAAAAGCATCAAGAGAAAAGCAGGGAACCCCCAAGACTGTCAGCTGATTTCTCAACAGAAACTTTGCAGGCTTCAAAGGATTGGCAGGAAACATTCCAAGTGATGAAAAGCAATAACATACAACCCAGATTACTCTACCCAGCAAAACTATAATTTAGAATTGAAGGACAGGTAAGGAGCTTCCTAGACAAGAAAAAGCTGAAGGGGTTCATCACCACCAAACCAGTATTACAAGGAATCATAGAGGGACTTGTTTAAGATAGGAGGAGGGTTAAGGATGGGTGAAAGAGGAAGGGATTAAGAAGTATAAATTGGTTGTTACACAGTAGTCATGGGGATGTAGGGTATAGCATAAGGAATATAGTAAATGATATTGTAATAACTAAGTATTGTGCCGGGTAGGTACTAGATCTATCAGGGTGATAGATGAGAATGGGGTTTGGGACAGGGTGAACGCAATTAAGAAATTCAAATTGATAGTACAGTATGGGGAATATAATCAACAATGTAATAAAGGTCATGTAAGGTGCCAGATGGGCACTGGACATATCAGGGAGCTCACTTCACAGATTGTGTAGATGTCTGACCAATGTGCTGTACACCTGAAGTTGAAGGAGGATAATATTGAATATCAACTATAACTAAGTATATATAGTCACGGGATGTGGAGTACAACATAAGGGACATAGTCAATGGTGTTGTAACAACTATATAAGATGTCAGAGGGGTAGTAGCTTGGGTGTGTGGGTTATCACTTTATGAGGGGTTTGAATGTCTAACTATTACACTGCTTTGTACACCTGAAACTAATAAAAAAGTAATTAAAGATACATAGAAACAAATGAGAATGAAAATACATCCTACCAAAATTTTTTGGATGCAACAAACACAGTAAGAAGAGGGAATTTTATAACACTACAGACCTACCTCAAGAAAGAAGAAAAAAGCCAGATAAACAACCTCACATTACACATTACAGAACTAGAAAAATACGAACAAATGAGTCCCCATGTTATCAGAAGAAAGGAAATAATAAAAATTAGAGGAGAACTAAGTGAAATAGAGAACAAAAAGACAATAGGAAAAATTAATGAAACAAAGAGATGGTTCTTTGAAAAGATTAATAAAATTGACAAACCCTTGGGTAGACTCACTAAGATATAAAAAGAAAAGACACAAATAAACAAAATCAGAAATGAAAAGGGAGAAGTTACCACCCATACCACAGAAATACAAAGCATCATACAAGAATTCCACAAAGGACTATATGCTACTAAATTGAATAATCCAGAAGAAATGGACTTAGAAACAAAAGTTCTTAGAAGTAAGTTCTTAGAAACATAGAGTCTTCCTAGACTGAATCACAAAGAAATGGAAAATCTAAATAGATCAGTCAACAATAAGGAAATTGAATCAGTAATTCAAAACTTTCCAAAAGCAAAAGTCCAGGATCAGATGTCTTCACTAGTGAATTCTACAAACATTCAAAGATGTTTCAATACCTGTCTTTCTCAAACTCTAAAATGTTGAAGATGAGGTAATACTTCCTAACTCATTTTATGAGGCCAACATTACCCTGATACCAAAACCTGGTAAGGACAACACACAAAAAAAGAAAACTAGAGACCAATATATCTGATGGATACAGATGCAAAAATCATAAACAAAATTCTAGCAAACTAAATACAATACATTAAAAAAGATTATACATCACAATCAAGTAGGGTTCACCCCAGGGACACAAGGATGGTTCATCATATGCAAATCAATCAATGTGAAACACTACATAAACAAAATAAAGGATAAAAATTATATGATTATATCAATAGATACAGAAAAATCATTTTATGGACTACTGCATCCATTTATGGTTAAAACACGTAATAAAATGTGTAGAAGGAAAATACCTTAACATAACATAAGCCATAGATGTCAAACACTCAACTAATATAGTAATTAATGGTGAAACCCTGAAACTTTTTGCTCTATGTTCAGGAAAAAGACAGGGTTGTCCCCTTTCACCACTGATATTTAACATATATTGGAAGTCTTAGCCAGAGTAATCAGGCAAAAAAAAAAAAAAAAGAAAAGAAAAGAAACGAAATTAAAGGCATCTGAGTTTGGTATGAAGAATTTAAACTGTCACTTTTTGCAGATGACATGATTCTTTATATAGAAAACCTAAAGACTCCACAGAAAAACTATAAGAAACAAAAAAACAATACAGTAAGCATGCTGTTACAAATTTAATGTACAAAAATCCATTGCATTCCTATATACTAACAATGAAATTTCAGAATAAGAAATGAAAAAAATCAATTTCTTTTGCATTTGGAACAAGAATATAAAATACCTAGAAATAAACTTAACAAAGTATGTGAAGTACCTATACACTGAAAACAATAAAACAATATTAAGAGAAATTGAAGAGGATAGAAAGAATTGGAAAGGCATTTCATGTTCATGGACTGGAAGAATGAACATAGTTAAAATGGCCATATTACCCAAAGCAGTAAACAGATTTAGTGCAATTCCCATCAATACCTCAATGGCATATTTTAAAGAAATAGAACCAAAAAAATTATTAGATATATATGGAATCACAAAAGAACCCAAAGAGCCAAAGCAAACCTAAGAAAAAAAGAACAAGTCCAAAGCTATCACAATTCCTGACTTCAGCTTGTACTACAAGGTGACACTAATCAAAACAACATGGTATTGGCAGAAAAACAGACACACAGACCAATTGAATAGGATTGGAAATCCAGAAATAAACCCACATAAATATGATCAGATAATTATTGTCAAAGAAACTGAAAGCATACAATGGAGAAAAGACAACCTCTTCAATAAATGGTGCTGGGAGAATTGAAAAGCCACGTGCAAAAGAATGAAATTAGACTGCTACCTGCAACCGTGTACCAAAATGAACTCAAAATGGATCAAAGACCTAAATATAAGACCTGAAACAATAACCTGCATAGAAGAAAACAGGTACTAACCTTATGGACCTTCGGTTCAAAGAGCATTTTATGAATTTGACCTCAAAGGCAAGGGAAGTAAAAGCTAAAATAAATAAATGAGACTATACCAAACTAAAAAGCTTCTGCACAGCAAAAGAAACTATTGACATAATAAAGAGGCAACCAACTGAATGGGAGAAGATTTTTGCAAACAACACCTCTGATAAGGGGCTAATATCCAAAATATACAAGGAACTCATACAACTCAACAACAACAATAACAACAACAACAATCCATTAAAAAGTGGGCACAGGAACTGAGTAGACATTTTTCCAAAGAGGACATACAAATGACCAATAAACATATAAAAAGATGCTCAATATCAGTAATCATCAGATAAATGCAAATCAAAACCACAATGAGATATCACCTCAGGCCAGTTAGAATGGCTATAATCAACAAAACAAATAATAAGTGCTGGAGAGGCTGTGGAGAAAAAGGAACCCCCATACACTTTGGGTGGGAATGCAGATTGGTGCAACCACTATGAAAGGCAGTGTGGAGATTCCTCAAAAAATTAAGAATAGAATTACCATATGACCTAGCAAACTCTCTCTTTAATATCTACCCTCAAAATCTGAAAACATTTATCCATAAAGATATATGTTCATTGCAGCTTTATTTATGGTGACCAAGGCATGGAAACAACCAAAATGTCCTTCAACAGATGATTGAATAAAGAATATGTAGTATATATACACGATGCAATGCTATTCTGCCATAAGAAAAGAAAAAGTGCCATTTGCGACAACATGGATGGATCTTGAGATTATTGTTCTAAGTGAAATAAGTCAGACAGAAAAAGTGGAGAGCCTATGATTTCACTGATTTGTGGGATGTAAAACTGAAAACAACAAAAGAACAAGACAAACAAAGAAACAAAATCTCATAGATATAGACAATAGTTTAGTGATTACCAGAGTGTGGGGGAGAGAGGGTTGTAGGTGAAGATAAAAGGGATCAAATACATGGTGATAGAAGAACTGATTCTGGGTGGTGAACACACAATGTGAAATATAGATGATGTATTACAGAATTATACCCTTGAAACCTATGTAACTTTACTAACGATTGTCTCCCCAAAAAACTTTAATTGAAAAAGGAAAGAAAATAAAACCCAATTAAAAAATCGGCAGAGGACCTGAACAGATGCTTCTCCCAAGAAGACATACAAACAGTCAACAGATATTCAGATATTAAAAAATTCTCAACTGCAGTAGCTATTAGAAAAATGCAAATCAAAACCACAATGAAATATCACCTCACACCTGTTAGAATGGCTAACATCAACAAGGCTAATAAGTGTTGGAGAGGCTGTGGAGGAAAAGAAACCTTTGTACAATGTTGGTGGGAATGCAGATTGGTGCAGCCACTATGGAAAACAGTATGGCGGTTCCTCACAAAATTAAGAATAGAATTACCATATGACTCAGCAATCCCTTTCCTGGGTATCTACACAAAAAAATCTAAACCCTTTTATTCTTAAAGATATATGAACTCCTATGTTCATTGCAGCAATATTTATAGTGGCTAAGACATGGAAACAACAAAAGTGTCCTTTGATAGGTGATTGGATAAAGAAGATGTTGTATATATACACAATGGAATGCTACTCTGCCTTAAGAAAAGTTAAAGTACTGTCATTTGCGACACCATGAATGGATCTTGAGATTATTAAGCTAAACGAAATAAGTCAGACAGAAAATGTAAAGAAACATATAACTTCAGTCATATGTGCGATATAAAACTGAAAGCAAGAGAACAAGACAAACAAACAAATAAATAAAAACTCATAGACACAGACACCAGTTTAGTTGTTTCCAGAGGGTAAGAGGGGAGGGAGGATGGTAGAAGAGCGTAAAGCGATCAAATATATGGTGACAGAAGGTGACCTGATTCTGCATGGTGAACACTCAGTGTGATATATAGATGGTGTGTTATAAAAGTGTACACCTGAAGCCCAGGTAATTTTACTAGTCATTTTCAACTTAACAAATTTAATTTAAAAAGGAGATACTTCATTAGAATCAGTGAGAAATAAAGAGTGAGATTATTTTTTTCTCATTTGTGGGAAATAACTGACAAAAGACAATAGCATTAAGAATGAAAAAAATCATTTTTAAAATTTATTCTAGTTATACCTCATAAAATGATTCTTGTTTAAAAAAGAATTTTATTGGGGAATTGGGGGAGGGAACAGTGTTGGGAAATTGGGAAAGGGGAACAGACAAGTTGCTGTCTTTTTGTTTTTCAGTCTAGTTGTGGAGAACATTGCTTCACTGGCCCATGTTGGTATTGTGATCATTGTGCTCTTCCCAGCCTCAGCCGGGATTGGTCGCCGGGCAATAAACGGCTGCTCACGGTGGCTCATGGCAGCTCACGCTGGCTGCTTGCCATTCACGCTGGCTGCCGGTCACTCGCGCAGACTGCCGACCACTCATGGTAGCTTATGGCAGCCCACTGCAGCCCCACTGCAGCCTATGCCATGGCCAGCCACTCACGGCAGCCCAGCTCCAGGTCGAGCTGTTGTTCACCATCTTAGCTATAGAGGGTGCCGTATCACTGGCCCATGTGGGATCTGAACCAGCGGCCCTGCTACTCAGAGCTCGCACTCCCAAGCCAACTGTTAACCAATGAGCCACTCAGCTGGCCCATAAAATGATTCTTGATAAATTGCTTTCTGTGGGGATAAAACTACATCTCTATGTCATCTACAGAGTAATTATTCCCAAATGAGTTTGGCATTATATATGACAGGTATGTGGAGGAAGTCTTATTCCTGTTTTTTCAAAATTTAGCTGATAAGAAACAATAATGTTTGCTGTCAGAGGCGGGGGGTTGGGGGTGTGCAAAATGGGTAAAGGGTTTCAAAAGATACAAAGTTCAATTTATAAAAAAATAAGTCATGGGGATGTTAAGTGACTATAGTTAATACCTGTATTGCATATTTGAAAGAAAGTTGCTGGGAGAGTTGATCTTAAAAGATTTCATCAGATTAAAAATAACATCCCTATGAATACTCCTTCCTTGCTTGTAGAGCCAATTGTATTTTACACCAAGTGTTTAATACAAATTTTCTCCAATAATATGGGTATAGTAATTATTTTTCTTAATAAATGATTAGAAATCATAAGCTTCTATAATGGCTATAGGTAGTTTATAATTATAATAACTATATGTTATTATAATTATATATAATATAATATTATATATAATTATATAATTATATATAATATAATATATAATTATATATTATAATATTATTATATAATTATATAATATATAATATAATTATATTATAATAGGATGTTTTGGAGCAGTTCCAATGAGGCAGCCAAAGTTAAAAACAACCTTTGCAATTTTGCTCAGGACTCCACATACTTGATTTTTGTTCTTTGTCAATTACACTTCTGAGCACAGAGCACAATTACTCAACAAATTGATTGATTTAAGGTTTTGTATATAAAAAGACGGGACAGCAAAGTGTGAAAAGTGTTTGGCATTTTCTGCTTTTAGGCTAAAGCCCATAATCCAAAACCATCAGAGCAGGAATAATTCTCCTCCTACCCATTGTAGACAGAGGACCCACAGCTATATCTGAAAATGATCAAAATGTATAAATAAATTAATGTACTACAAGTATTTTCTCTACACTAGGTGAACAAATAAGTACAATAAATCACCAAAACTACCCACTTAGCCCAATACAATCCAATGATGATAAATTGAATTTAGAGTTAATAAATTTCAAGAAAGAAAAACATGCAGCTATATATAGATTTGTTGGGCATTCATTGTTGTTTTGCTGGTTTGTTTTAGTTGTGTTCTATGACCTGCAAACCCTAAAAGTGATTGGTACTGAAGAAAGTAATAGGACAT
>NW_017731925.1:1150241-1170241 GCF_001890085.2 Hipposideros armiger | reverse complement strand
TAAGAGGCAAATTGCTTGTGGATTTTTCAAATCACACAGTGCTTGTAAACATCAAATATATGTCTGGTTACAAGTACTTAAGTATGCAATTTGGTACTTCTAAGGAAAAGTTTTGCATTACATAAATTTGTGTTTCAGAGCCTTCTCCTATTCTGTGTACATGCTGAGTAGCCGAGTGGGAGGTGACATAGATTTTATATCATTAAGCAAATCTGCCTTTGGCTTTGCCTCAGGTTTAAAATATTTTCAAATCTGTAAAAACTATCATAGTTGGGAAAATAATGTTTTGCCTAAATAAATGTTCTTCCTCTCAAATCAACC
Organism: Hipposideros armiger; assembly: GCF_001890085.2. NCBI lineage: Eukaryota > Metazoa > Chordata > Mammalia > Chiroptera > Hipposideridae > Hipposideros > Hipposideros armiger. The sequence goes on along the minus strand of NW_017731925.1, from coordinate 1,169,920 downwards.
TGCATTCTCCATTAGTGACATGCTTTATATGAAAGTCAAAGGGGGAAAAAATGGATGAATGGTGATTTAAGTGACAGACTTTTTGTATGTCTCTAATATCAGAGCTAGAACAAACACTAGCCCTACTTACTAAGGTACAGAGCCTCAGGCAACTTCTCTAGGAACTCACATTGAATCAGTGACCGAGATGAGACTAGATTTCAGGTCCTATTGCTCCCAGGTAATTGCATTATATGAGCTGTCTCTGTAAAGCTGTGAAAGAGGCCTTCAACTGTTCATACATTCTTTCCCTCCTAAAAACTGTTTCCTTATCCTAATACATTACCCTCACCACCTCCTTAGATCCTCTCATGTCCTAAGCAAAAATTTACCTCTTTTGTGAACCCTGACAAACTCTTTTCCCCGGACCACACTGATCACAGATGTATACCTCTGGGTTTCAGTACAACATTCAAGATTTAATTTTTATGTGTAATTATGCCCTTAATTGTATGGTACTTTGCAGTTTTTCTTGATTATTTCATGGGGTTTATTTTGTCCCTTCAATTTAATTACAAGCTTTTTAAGTACAGCGTTCATGTTTCTTGCTTGCTGAATAACAACTTCCAATTCTTTGCCAACCACCCACACACAACATTACATAGAACAAACAATTGATATATCTTGTTGTTATAACTAGAGTTTTAAGTGAATCACATGCATTTTCAACCACATTTTTAAAATGTATTGTTTTCCTCTTTGTACATTTCTCTATTTTTTCAGATTCTATGCAATAACTCTACATTAATTTTTAAGTAGAAAATTATATACAATTAAAAAATTGAGAGGCCCACAATTTGTTTTCTTTAATGATTCCTTTTCCTCACAGCTTTAGCTAGCACCTCTATACTAACCTCCTAAAACTATAAATCTCCATGGACTTTCCCCCAAAGCCATATACATGTATATCTTACTGCTCATGACATACAGGTCTCTCTTCAAACTTGGTGTCTTAAATCTATCCCATTGTAGTGTTTATTTGATCGGGCAACAAACATTTATCAAGCACTGGTAAGTGCCAGAGACAGCTTTCGGTGTTGGGTATACATTGGAAGTGAACAGACATTACTCAGTGAAGCTTAGTGAGTAGAGATGTATGACAAGCAAATAAATACATAAATGCATCTGTGATTTCTAGTTGAGAAAAGTACATTAGAGATTCAGATTTATTAGAGTCTAAGAGCTGGAAGGGATGTGAATCGATTTCAAACCTTTCTATTTTCTATTCTTATTTTTTAACTGAGTGCTATTTTGCTTATACTGTACATTTATCCATCACCAATCCATTTAGATGGTGGCTCATCCTCTGAAATACAACTTCTCATAACAAGTTTAATTGAGAAACAACACGTTCCAGGATCTGTCCTAGGTTCTAGGGATAGAGTAGTAAAAACATAATCAACATTAAAAACAACAAATGCAATTACTGACATCATGAAACTTATCCTAGAAAGTTTGAATCTAGACAGAGGTTTGTCTGTTTCATTAGACTTTTCAGAGAACCGGCATTAAAAAACCCCCAAAACTTTTGCATTAAGATTTTTGGATTAAATTCTTATGTTTATTATGTATTTATTATTTCCTTTTTTCCAGTTTTTTGAGTTGACACTGTTGTACATTTTTTACCTTCTAATTTTGGCTGCTAATACAATCCTTAGCCTTAAAATCCTAAATTGGAAGAGAAGTTTTTAAAAATATACATTTTATTTTATGTGCTATTTAGCTTCAGACCCATACTGAAATGTACCATTTTCATTATTATTCAGTTACAAATATTCCCTTATTTTTATTATGATTTTTTCTTTGAACCATAAATTATGTAGAATTTTGGTTTGCTTTTCTTTTTCTAAATGAATGGAGGTTATTCTCTTTTTTCTTAATTTCTAATTTTTTCATAGAGTCATCAGCAAAAGAGCGAAAGTGAACTATACATCATATTTTTAGACTTGTTTTTGTGATCTACACATGGTCAATGTCTGTTACATGACTGCATATTATCTAAATGATGGGTGCAGATATATGTTCTCCAGATAAAGCTCATTAATTGTGTTTTTCATATTTTTCATAGCCTCATTTGTGTTCCTTTCTTGCATAATCTATCAATTTCTGGGGGGGGGAATCTGTGTTAATATCTCCTGGTATGACTATAGATTTGTTTATTTTCCTTTGTAATTCTCTCCATCTTTTTCTATACTTAAGTCTAAATGACTACAGCAACCTGTTAAATTTTCTCATATCTTGCCTTTTCTTATATAACCTCTAATTTTCTAAGATGAAAATTTAAGGACACAGTTTTTCAGCACAAAACTCATTAATAACAAATTTGTCAATGCATCGATCTTGAATACTTAGGCATGATTTCCATGTTTGGAATCTGCCCCTTATCTCCCTCCACTCCTATTTCCACCAATTCTTTATCATGAAAATTCTGTATGAATTGTTATTTTCTCACACCAATCTCATTTCTCCATGTTGTTCTTGCATCTAGGAATATCCTTCCTCCTATACTTTTTATATCTAATTCTTACCTATTGCTTAAGGACATTTCTTCCACAACGCCTTATTATTCACCCAAATCTGTATTTATCACTCTTTTCTCAGACTTCCAGAGAGAAATGGGTTTAAAGGCATTTGATAGTTTTGTGTTTTTAACTGGACTGGAAAATATTTGAGGGAGAAGCAGCATCTTTTACCTTACAAGTTATAGCATAGTGTAGAAATTTAATCCATCTGGCTGCTTAAATTTTTTACTAGCACTGCATTCTAAATGAAGAAGCTAATGTTGATTTGCTAAGCTAAATGAAAACCAAGACTGAAAACACAATATATTGAAAGACCTTCCATGGCGGTTTAGTTTGATCTAGCTATGAGTATCCCGTTAATCTTATTTTGGGGAAAAAGATATTTTCTTATTATTGGTGAATTCATTACTATTTTTAATACTAATAAAATAACAGGTTTGACCCTTCTAATAAATTTTTTGGAGGTGAGATCTGCACTCCACTTGTTCCATGTAAAGCTCTTTTCCTTGAGTAATACTCCTGGCCTTTCTCCCCACCAGAGGGGAAGTGACTTAACTTATTGGTGAGCCTAAGAAAATATACTGTGCATGCATGGTTAAACCCTTTCCCTCTCTCAGCACTTGATTTACAGTCCAGATGAGAACATGTTATTTTTTTTCTTTTTTGTTATTTTTTCAATTTATTTTTTTATTAGTTTCAGGTGTACAAAGCAATGTAATAGTTAGACATTCAAACCCCTCATAAAGTGATAACCCAAACACCCATGCTACTAACCCTCTGACATCTTATATAGCAATTACAATACCATTGACTATCTTCCCTATGCTGTACTACACATCCCGTGATTATGTATACCTATATATTTAATTATATTTGACATTCAATATTCTACTTCAGCTTCAGGTGTATAGTGCATTGGCCAGGCATCTACACAGTCTATGACATGATCCCCCTGACAAGTCCAATGCCCATCTGGCACCTTACATGATCTTTACTACATTGTTGATAACATTCCCCATATTGTATTAACTACCGATTTGTATTTCTTAATGCCTTCACCATGCCCCCAACCCCATCCCCATTTATCACCCTGATAAATTTAGTACCTATCTGGCACCATACCCAGTTATTACAATATTATTGACTGTATTCCTTATGCTATACCCTACATCCCCATGACTACTGTATAACAACCAATGTGTACTTCTTAATCCCTTCATCTTTCACCCATATTTAACCCCACTCCCATCTTAAAGAAGTCCCTCTAAGATTCCTTGTAATACTGGTTTGGTGATGATGAACTCTTTCAGCTTTTTCTTGTCTGGGAAGCTCCTGATCTATCCTTCAATTCTAAATGACAGCTTTGCTGGGTAGAACAATCTTGGTTATACATTGTTGTTTTTCATCACTTGGAATATTTCCTGCCACTCCCATCTTGCCTGCAAAGTTTCTGTTGAGAAATCAGCTGATAGTCTTATGGAGGTTCCCTTGTAGGTAATTAACTGCTTTTCTCTTGATGTTTTTAAGATTCTCTCTTTGTCTTTAACCTCTGGCATTTTAATTATAATGTGTATAGGTGTTGGCCTCTTTGGGTTTATCTTGTTTGGGACTCTCTGTACTTTCTGGGCTTGTATGTCTATTTATTTCACCAAACTAGGGAAGTTTTCTGTCATTATTTCTTCAAATAGGTTTTCAATTCCTTGCTTTCTATCTTCTTCTTCTACCCCATATAATGCAAATGTTGGGATGCTTGATATTGTCCCGGAGGCCCCTTAAACTCTCCTCAATTTTTTGGATTGTTTTTGCTCTTCTAGTGGAGTGTTTTCTGCTACCTTATTTTCTACATCACTGGTTTAATCCTCTGCTTCATCTAATCTACTGTAGATTCCCTATAATATATTCTTCATTTCTGTTATTGTATCCTCTATTTCTGACTGATTCTTTTTTATGGTTTTCATCTCTCTCTTGAGCATTCTTATAACCAGTGTTTGGAATTCTGCATCTGATAGATTGCTTATCTCCATTTCTCTTAGTTCTTTTTCCGGTGCTCTGTTCTGTTCTTTTATTTAGGACATGTTTCTTTGACTCCTCATTTTGGCTGCCTCCCTGTGTTATATATTAGGTAGGGCTGCTATGTCTTCCTGTCTTAGTAGAGTGGCTTTATGTAATAGATATGCTATGGGGAGCAGTGGAGCAGTCTTTCTGGTCACCTGAGCCGCACACTTCAGGTGTGTCCCATGTGTGGGCTGTGTGTGTCTTACACTTGTAGTTGAGCCTTGGTTGATAATTACATATCAATGGGAGGGAATGACCCTTGGGATCACTGGTTGTGAGGACTGGCCTTGTCTACAGTGGAACAGTTGCTGTTCAGGGGTTGACCCTTAAGAGGAGGGTCTGCCTCAGCAGGACTCTGGTGTCTGCCCAATCAACCCCTTTGGTGTGTCGTACTTGGAGGCAGCTGGGTGATGCTCCGCTCATTTTGCAGTTGCCCACTGGGAATGTCAGCCCCAGAAACACCTTGGAGGGGATCCACTGTAGGTCTACTTCAGCTACAGCCTGTACCTCATTTGCAGGCTTCTAGTAGGAACCAGAAAGAAATCCGCAGATGGCTGCTGCCTTTGCTGTGTTTGGAAGTGCCTTGAGAGGCCAAGCCGTGAACCAAGGCCAGCTGCTGCTAGTGTCATGTTTAGGGCTACCCAGACAGAAGTACAGGACATGCTCAAGCCAGATGCTGCTTGTCTGGGTTCTGCAAACTTTTGGGACATACCAGGAAAGTCTGCAGCTTGAGCTAAAGCAGGCAATCTGCATAAAAAAGCCACTGATAACATCCTGGGTGTGCCTGAAAGTTGGGTGGGGTCAGGTCTCAAATCGCCAGAGCATGGTAAACAAATGGCAGAGATGCAGAGATTCAGATATGGTGGCTGTCCATATTTGCACTCCAGGAAGGGGGAGGGCTCAGCAAAGAAACAATGACCTCCACCTGTTCCCCACCACATGTCCCAGCCCCCTCTCCAGCTGCTGCCCCAGAGTTGGAGCTCAGCACAAGTGTTCTGTTGGTGGGTAAGTCCACACACCTTTAAAGTCCCTTTAAAAGGAGCACCTGTGAGTGCAGCCATACTCAGAGTAACTCAGTCACAATCTCCACTGGTTTTCACAAACAAAAATTATGGGGACTCTCTCCTTGGCACTGGAACCCTAGGATAGGGTGGGGCTGGGATCTCTTGCTCCTCTCAGGGCTCCTGTGGACCTCCACAGTCAAAAATCCCTCCTGGTCTTTAATGGTCACATGCGGGTGTGGGACCTGCTTGTTCCACATCTCTGCCCTTCCTCCCAATCTGGAGGTGGTTTCTGCTGCATGTCTTTTGTTGAAAGGCTTCAATTTAGCTTGATTTTAGACAATTCTCCATAACAGTTGTTTTGTACATTTGTTGTAATTTTGATGTGGTTGTGAGAGAAAATAAGCACAGTGTTTGCCTACTGCGCCATCTTGGATGTCTCCAGAACATGTGTTTTCATGTCATCTCTATATCATGAGGTAAAGGATACACCCCTGCACAGTGAGGCCTGAGTTTCACCAGATGTGCTGGTGACTTTAGAGCTCAAGCTGCTAACCGTTTATTTGCTCTGTTCATAAACTCTGACATTATCTTAGGTTAAGTAAATTGCCCAATGTAAAAAAAATGTTTAGGATTATAATGGAATTCTAACACAGGACCTTCTGACTCTAAAGCTGATTTTTAAAAATTGCTATATTATATTTGTCCAGAATGTGAATACACTCACATAATGGGAAATTCTACTCCTGATCAATATGAAATGACAGAGACCAGATTTACCCTCCCTCCTGAAACAAAAATAAACAAACATATAAAACAGATGAAATATAAGAAACAATAATTTTCAAGACTCTGGCTATCAAGAAATGAAGGAAAGTGATCCCAGAGAGAAGGGAAAACAAATTATCTGAGCATTATGAATGCCCCAGATTATCTGCTTGCATTTCTAGGCTTCTATGCAGGGTAGGATAATTCAGGTGGAGCAACCTCAATATCTGTGAGGCAAGGAAATGGAGCTAAAAGTCAAGTGAAATTAAGGCGACTAGAATTCACATGACAGAGTATCACAGAGAAGAGAGTTGCACAGACTGAGAATCCTAGAGACCTTCAGAGGATGCCCCTTACAGTAATTAACTGAGAACTGAAAAGTGCAAGTATATGAGAAAATTGTTCAAGGCCAGGGAAAATATAATCCAAAACAGAGAAGAGTGGTCCATGCTCATACATGACCAATATTTATGCCTATTCTTACCAGCCAGGCTGGGAAAACATATAACTCTTGTGGCAGTAGGTTGAGTATTTAGGAAGGTCTTGCATCAGTAGACAGGAATAATTAGCCCTAGATTGAACACTGCTCTGGTACTCCCTAATGAATTATCAAGAAAGGCTCAAAATGATCAAACTGATTCCAAATATTTTAGCTGCATTTGAAGATAAACCTCAAGAATATTTACAGGACTACAACAGTATCCAGTGCCCAAAAAGTAAAATTTTCAATGTCTGACATCTAATCAAAATTACCAGACATTCAAAGAAATAGGGAAACATACCATAATGAAGAGACTAATCAATTGGAACTGACACAGATGTTAGAATTAGTAGATGAAACATTAAAAGTAATTGTAACTATATTGCATGTGCTCCAAATGCTAAGACTCACATGAAACATCTAGAGACGAAAGCTAAAATACATAAGATGAAAAATATACTAAATGGGATTGACAATAAATTAGACATTGTAGAAGATAAGATTATGTATAAAAGCTGTACAAAATTAAAAACACACAGAAATAATTTTAATGAAATTAAAAGAGCATCTGCAATCTGTAGGACTACTTTAAATAACCTAATATACATGCAATTAGATGCCTTAATGGATATGGTGGTGATGCAGAATCTATTTGACTAAATAATAGTTAATAATTTCCCCAGTTTTATGAAAGTGATCAATATGGAGAAGCTCAACAAACCTCATGCACAAGAATATGAAGGAATCTGTACCAAGTTACAACATAATCAAGTTACTCTACACCAGTGAGAAAAGGAAAAATTTTAAAGTACCCAGAAAATTTGTGGGGGGCCACATAAGCAGTATTACCAAAAATTTATAGCACAAAATGCCTATGTTAGAGAAGATAAAAGTTCTTCCATATTAAAACTGTAAAAGGAAGAACAAATTATATCCAAAGTAAGCAGAAGAGGTAAATAATAAAGTTTAAAGAAGAATGCAATAAAATAAAAACCAGAAAACAATAGAAACCAAAAACTTGTTTTTTGTCAAGATTAATAAAATTTATAAACCTCTAGCCAGATAGATTAGGATGAAAAAAAAAAGAAGACACAATTTACCAATATCAGGAATGACAGAGGTGACATCACTACAAATTATTAAAAAATAAAGTGATAATATATGAATAAATGTATGCCCCCATATTCAACAACTTAGAAGAAATTAACAAATTCCTTGAAAACCATGAACTACCAAAGATCAATCAAGAAGAAATATACAACCTATTTATTAAAAGTTAAGGAATTTTTAGATAAAAATCTTCCACAAAGAAATCTCAAGGCCCAGATGGCTTCACTGATGAGTGGTACCAAACATTTATGGAAGAAATAATGTGATTTCTACACATACTCTTCCAAAACATTGATGAAAAAGGATTCTTTCCACTCATTTGATGAGACCAGCATTATCCTCATAACAAAAGCAGATAAAAACATTACAAGATACGAATGCTATAGATCATACTACCTCATGATTATTGATGCAAAAACATAAACTGTAAATAAGGTTTAGCGTGTTGGATCCAACAATATATGAAAAGATAATAGATCATGACTAATTGAAGTTTTCCTTAGGAATTCAGGGTTGGTATAACATTACAAAATTAATCAATTCACCGTATTAACAAACTAAAAAAAAAACCATATGATAACCTCAATAGACATAGGAAAAGAATTTGAGAAAATCCCACATCCATTCATGATTTTAAAAGTAAATAAATAAAACCTTCAAGCATAGAGAATATCAGACAGAGAAAAACAAATGCTGTATGATCTCACTTATATATGGAATCTAAAACAGCCAAATTTATAAAAATAAAGAGTAGAATGATGGTTGCCAGGGGCTGAAGGATAGGAGAAAACAGGAGATGTTGGCCAAAGAGTAAAAACTTTCATCTATAAGATAAATAAGTTCTAGGGATTTAATGTACAGCATAACAATTATAATTAATAATACTGTATTATATACTTGAAAGTTGCTAAGAGAGTAGAACTTAAATGTCATCACAGAAATGAAATAGTAATTATGTGACACGATGCAGGTGTTAGCCAACAGCTACAGTGGTAATCATTTTGCAACATATGTGTATCAAATCAACATTTTGTTCACCTTAAACTTACACAATGTTATATGTCTATTATATCTCAATAAAGTCGAAAAAAGCCTCTCATCACACTAAGAATAGAAGGGAAATCTCTCAACTTGATAAAGATCATCTACATAACGCTACAACCATCATCATACCCAATGGTGAAAAACTGAGCACTTTCCTCCTAAGATCAGGAACTTTTTTAAGCGATAAAATTATCAAATGTTGGCATAACTCTGATAAGATCCTTTCAGATATATCCACAAGCTGGGAAAAAGTGAATCAGACTGAGCTATAAAGAAAGAAGATCACAAATAAATGTTATAAGTACATATACATTTTTTTCTTTGGTTTATGAGACATACTTTTACTACCATATCAGCAATCTGGCCTAGAGTAACAAAATCCATTATGAAAAGAGCACTGACACGGAAAGAGCTTGCAAGTCATTACTCCCATCCTTACAAGAGAAAACCTGGACAAACTGAAAGTCAAAAAGACCCATCAAAAACTTAGTTTGCATGGCAACCACCTTGTGAATAATGGATAGACAGGCAAATTCAGAGAACAATCACTGAAATCTGCTTCCCTGGACAGGAACTGCTGGAGCCATATTTTAATAAGAACACTTAAATTGTAATTCTGATGAATTGTTGTTGGAGGCTGCATGTGGGTGCATGTGAAAGTGAGAAACAACTGGTGGCCATAGTCTTAGCTTTTATGAGTTTTACCTTCAAGAACCCTACCAGTTTCTCATATTAAAGAGCCAAGCAAAATCCCTTCATGTCTCTGGCAGAAGTAGAAGGAAAGTAACCATTTTGAAGTATGCCCTAAGCACTCTACATAAGAAAAGCCCACTCTCCAGGGCAAAGACTTTACCAGAGTCTATCCCACCTGAGGAAATGACATTTCTCACACTGCAGCCCCTCTAGTATTTAGTCTCACCAAAGGGAGGGTGGGGAAAGCTTTACAAGAAGAAACTCTTGTGAATGTCACAGGCCAAATGCATAAGCCCACTAAAAGACTGATATTGAATCAGAGGATTATAGAAAGCTCTGCCTTTCCTACACATTACAATGACACCAAAAAGTTTGTAGTATGCTAACAGTGAATTGCAGCTGAAAAAACTACTACATACTCTGGGAAAAAGTACTTACATTACCAAAACTCAAGTAGACAAAAACAAGGACACTATAAGAATTTGATGCCTTCATTATCTATAGCTACAAAAAACAAACCTTAAATACAGTGAAATTCCCAGAAAAATTAAGATAAATCCTCACACTAAAGGCCTATTTATCTCACTTCCTATGCATCTGATTACTTTAACAGAAAAAAAAATACAAACCATAGTAGAAAGAGAGAAGAAAAAACATAGTCTGAAGAGACAAAGCAAGCATCAGAATCAGTCCCAGGTATGACACAGATCTTGGAATTATCAGATAAGAAATTTAAAATAACTATGACCAATATGCTAAGGGCTCTAATGAAAAAAAATAAATTTTCAAGAAATAATGGGTAATATAACCAGAGATAAAAATTTCTAAGAAAGAGTCAGAAGGAAATGCTAGAATTCAAAAAACACAGTAACCAAATTGAAGAATGCATTTGTTGGGCTCATTAGTAGACTAGGCATGGCCAAGGAAAGAATTAGTGGATTTGGATATGGATCACAAAAACTGCTCAAGTTAAAATGCAAAGAAAAAAATTTTAAAAACCAACAAACCAACAAACACCAGAACATCTAAGAACTTAGGGAAATTTTCAAAAGGAATAATTGGGGGGCCAGCCGAGTGGCTCAGCTGGTTAAGAGCTCGCTTGAGAGTGCCAGCTCTGAGCAGCAGGGCTCCGGTTTGTATCTCACATATGAGGGCCAGTGACACTGCTCTCTACAGATAAGATGCTGAACAACAGCTCGACCTGGAGCTGGGCTACTGTGAGTCGCTGGCGACGGCGTAGGCTGCAGTGGGGCTGCAGTGGGCTGCCATGAGCTACATGAGTGGCTGGCAGCCAGCGTGAGTGGCCGGCAGCCTGTGTTAGCTGTCAGGAACCACTGTGAGCAGCTGACCAACGACGAACGACCAATTGCCTCACCCGGGAAGAGCACAATGATCATACCAACATGGGCCAGTGAAGCAACCTCCTTCACAACTAGATTGAAGAACAAAAACAGCAATTTGTCTACCTGTCTGTTTCCCTTCCCCAATTCCCCAACACTGTTCCCCTCCCCCCAATTCCCCAATAAAATCTTTAAAAAAAAAGAAAAAAGAAAAAAATAATAATTGGGATACTGGAAGGAGAAGAAAGAAAAAATAGAGAAGAAATATTTGAAGTAATAGTACCTAAGAAATTTCCAAAATTAATGATAGACACCAAACCACAGATCCAGGAAGCTGAGAGAACAGCACACAGAGTAAATACTACACCTTGAAATACCCTATTTAAGCTGCATAAAAACAAAGACAAAGGAAAACTTTGAAAAAAGTCAGGAGTGGCGATATCTTATCTACAGAAGGAAAAGAATAACAATTACAGTTGACTTCTCTGCACAAATCACACAAGCAAAAAGAGAGTGACATGAGATATCTTAAGTATTAAAAGAAAAAGAAAAACACAACCCATAACCCTATATCTAGTGAAATTATTCTTTAATTATGAAGAAGAAATAGTCATTTTCAGATCTACCGCCCCCCCCAAGAAAAAACCCCCACAAAAACTAGAATTCATTGCCAGGAGTCCTGCCCTCCAAAAAATGTTTAAGGAAACTCTTCAGGGTGAAAGAAAATGTTTTTGGTCATAAACTCATATCTACATAAACAAGTGAAGACAATTGAAGAAATAAAGATAAAATAAAATGTATTATTTTTAATATTTTATCTTATCTAAAAGATAACTATGTGTTTAATTTAATAATAGTCACAGTATTTTTGGATAATTTATAGCATATGAATAAGTGAAATAAATGGCAGCAATCTCATAAGGATCAGAGGGAAGAATTGGGAATATTTTTTTATATCTGCACTACGCAAGAAATGGCATCATATTATTTTAAAGGGTACTTAGATTAGTTTAAAATGTATATTGAAACCATGAAAATATTTTCAAAAGCAGTAAAATTGATACACTAAGAGAAGATATAAAATGGAATAATGTAAAATGCTCGGTTAAAACAAGAGAAGGTTGAAAAAGAGGCCTCTGGTAATAAATTTATAAAAAAGTTATAAACATAGATTATATTAATCCAACTATGTTAACAACCACTTTAAATGCTAATGGTCTTAACACACCAATTAAAAGATAAGATTGTCAGAGTAGATTTAAAAAAAAACAAAACACTCAACTATATGTTTCTGACAAGAAAACCCATTTTATTTGATTATTTATTTTTAATTTTTATCTTCAACCAGTGTTGATATTCAGTATTACATTAGTTTCAGGTGTACAGCATAATAGTTAAACATTTATATAATTTAAAAAGTGATTCCCCGATAAGTCTAATATCTACTTAGCACCATACATATTTATTGCAGTATTATTGAATATATTCCCTATGCTGTAGTTTATATTCCCATGACTACTTTGTAACTACAAATTTGTACTTCTTAATCTCTTCACTTTTGTCACCAGCCTCCCAAGCCCCCTCACATCTGGCAACCATCAGTTTGTTCTCTATATCTATGAGTCTGTTTCTGTTTTGTTTATTTTGTTCTTTTTTTGAGAGGATTTTACTTTTTTTTACTTTTTTACTTTTATTTTTTCAAATTAATTTCAGCTGTACAACACAGTGCAATAGTTATACTTTTTACCCCTCAAAGTGACAACCCCCCTGCCCCAATCCACCACCCCACTCCCTCCCCCGATATCATACATATCTATTACAATTCCATTGACTCAACTCCCACACTATACTCCGCATCCCGTGGCTATATGTATATTCCATTATAGATGACATACCATATTATACAACATCAGCTTCAGGTGTGCACTGCAGCGATCAAGGCTCTACCCTGCCATGTCCTGTGTAGCATGGGCAGTGGGGAGTCAGTGGGGCAACGAAGGGTTAAAGAAACACAAGAGACAAGGATAGAGTTAAGGCAAGACCCGGGAAATGCAGTTCTCTCTCTGGAACTGAGTCTCAAATTGAGCAAATGCATAGCTTTTATTAAGAAAATTCAAAGGAATGAAACTTTTTTTTCTAAAGTCCATGTGATAAGTGCCTTATGGATAATTACCATCAATCAGCCCCATTGTATTCCAACACCTGCTGTGCCTTCATACTCCCATACACACAACCCCCAGGATGGTACAGCTGCTGTTGCGGCCATGAACTAAGGGAGATAACGATATCATTCTGCCGGGTCCCAGCATTCCGGGACACTCTCTTGAGGAAGCTTTACCAGTACCATTCCACCAGGCCTCAGTGTTCTGAGACACTTCCTTGTGATCTCGTTAGGTCAGGGGTTGGTGTGGGGGGACGGTCGAGGATGAAGCTATAAGGCAACATCTCCCCTTTCTGTTTATGCAAAAGGAGAAATACGGACTTTGCAGTTTCTTCATCTATTGGCTGCCTGAGGGCTTGTTGTCCACATCTGAGGACTAAACAGAACAATAATAGAATAATCAATAAAAACATAAGAGTACCGGCAAATCCTCCACCTAGGCTTTTCACCCAAGTAAGGGGATTTAGAGTAGAAAGTCCTTCTGCATCCAGGGAAAGGGTGTCCTCTCCTGGGAGGAGCTGGAGATTAGCAAAAGACATTTGATCCAGTTCTTGTTGCAACTGTAGGTTATCTACAGTAACGTTTGGCATATGTCCCAAGAGATGAGCTCGTACCTCTGACCATGGGGTACATGTCTGATAGTAAGAAAAAGGAGTTACACAGAAAGTAGAAACATTCCAATCACATTTTAGGTAATTATGGTATGGAGACTTTCTAACTGGTCTCCAAGAGAAACATCAGCTGTTTCAAAATCAGCTAATCATACGCTTTTTTTTTAAAAGATTTTATTGGGGAATCAGGGGAAGGGAAACAGACAAGTTGCTGTTGTTTTGTTCTTCAGTATAGTGGTGGAGGATGTTGCTTCACTGGCCCAAGCTGGCACCATCATTGCGCTCTTCCTGGGCAAGGCAGACCAGTTGCCGGCTTCTGAACGGCCTCTCACTGCGGCTGCTGGCTACACATGGTAGCTTATGGCAACCCACTGCAGCAGGGGCTACAGCCCATGCCATCACCGGTGACTCACGGCAGCCCAGCTCCAGGTTGAGCTGTTGTTCAGCATCTTAGCTGTAGAGGGCAGTGTCACTAGCCCTCATATGTGGGATCCGAACCAGGGCATTCTGGCGTCCCAAGCTAGTTCTTAACCAATGCGCCACTCGGCTGGCCCTATACGCTGATTTCTTGATCAATTCTTGTCTGCTGATTCCAAGTTTTGCTTGCATTTTCATGCCATTGCTGTACAAATTGGGTAGTCTGCACCATCTGGTGAAGAGCTACTCTGGAGACATCAGCAACAGTTGTTTTAGCTATTATTCCCATAATGGCTGCAATTAAAAGGCCAATAAATCTTTTAGTTCTATGCAAAATCTTATGAAGGAGTTGCAAAACAATATGAACAGTTGGGGAACCTTCCCACACCCTAGAGGCTCAGACAGAGAGCCATAGTCCTCGTCTCTGATCTGGGCCAGTCGAGGGGCCAATCATATCTCGCGATCTTTGCCCATATTAGCTTCCTTTTCCTTGGTATGTCGCTCATGATATGGTTTGACACACCGGCCAGGTACCCACAAAGGACGTTCTTCTGGACCTGGAGAAATACAAGCAAAGCCTCGTCCCCATGTCAATAACATTCCTAAATGCCATTGATTAGTCTGAACCTCTTTCCACCAAATGGGCACATTTCCCAGTGACCTTGGGCTGTTATGAAAATGTCTTTCAGCTGCAGTCCACCCAAGGTGTGGTTCCGTGCTTGAACCAGATGAATTCAAAAAATTTAAAGTAAACATAGCTTTTGCTAATTGTACCTGTGGGGTTGCTCATATGTCTCCCCCTTTCTGTTTTTGCAACTGTTTCTTTAAGGTTGAATTAGCATGTTCAACAATGGCTTGACCTTGTGGGTTGTAAGGGATGCCTGTGGTATGAGTTATACGCCAGGTGGCACAAAAGCTTGCAAATTTAGAACTGGTATAAGCAGGTCCATTGTCAGTTTTAATGTTCTTAGGGAGACCCATAATAGAAAAACCGGTTAATAAATGATGGCAAGAGTGGGCTGCAGTCTCACCAGTCTGAGCTGTAGCCACAAGAAGGCCAGAGGCGGTATCAATTGTAACATGTACAAATGAGGATTTTCCAAAAGAGGGGACGTGAGTAACGTCCATTTGCCAGAGAGCATTAGAAACAAGACCTCGAGGATTTACTCCTTCAGGGCATTCCTGAGGTGCTTTAAGGATCTGACAGGTAGGGCATGTCTCTGTTATATGACGGGCTTGCTTGTTTGTAATAGAGAAGCTTGAACGCAACCCAGCCACATTAGTATGGGTTAACGAATGAAAATGTGTTGCCTCAGCAACCTGGGCACTCCCTACTAATAAATCAGCAGTTGAATTGCCTTGTGTCATTGGACCTGGCAGGGCAGTGTGTGCACGAATGTGCATGATAAAGAAGGGGTGCTGGTGGTTTCTCACAACCTGCTGGAGTTGATTAAATCAAATTTGAAGAGACA
Organism: Hipposideros armiger; assembly: GCF_001890085.2. Lineage (NCBI taxonomy): Eukaryota > Metazoa > Chordata > Mammalia > Chiroptera > Hipposideridae > Hipposideros > Hipposideros armiger. The sequence goes on along the minus strand of NW_017731925.1, from coordinate 1,154,206 downwards.
GATTTGAATTGTAAGAGAGAGACACCGTCTGAATGTTCTGTACTGTTTGAACTACATAAGCTGAATCAGAAACAATATTTAGAGGGTCATAAAAAGTTTGCAAAGCAACTAACACTGCTACTAAGTCAGCCCATTGAGCTGAAGTGCAATTTGTGTGTATAAGCTGATTACCCTTCTCACTGAGAATTGCTGCCTTGCCATTGCTAGATCCATCAGTGAAGACTGTCAGACCCTGAGAAATAAGCGTCTGCTTAAGTTTTTTAGGTAAAATCCAATTAGTTCTTTGCAGAAATAGAAACAATTTGTTTTCAGGATAATGATTGTCAATAATTCCATAAAAGTCACTGATGGCAATTTGCCAAGCTTCAGCATGAGTATTTAAATGAGATATTTGTTGTTTCTTAAAAGGAACTACAATTCGATTAGGCTCTTTTCCATTAAGATGAAGGACTGTGGTCAAAACTCTTGATATGAGTTCAGAAATTAATTCCACATAGGTAGGAAGAGATTTAACAAAATTCTTAGGTAGAAAAAGCCACTCAACCAATTGATCTTGTACAATAATCACTGTAGGCAAATGTGGCGTAGAGAAAATTAAAATCTGTAAAGGTTGAAAGGGATCCACACATTGTATCTGAGCTTCTTGTATTTTCTGCTCAACAAATTCTAATTCCTGATTAGCCTGCGGGGTTAATTGGTGAGGACTGTCAAGCTGTGAATATCCTCATAAAAGGCCAAATTACTGAGAGCATAGATAGGAATACCTAGAGTAGGACGTAGCCAATCAATGTCTCCTAATACTTTTTGTAAATCATTTAAAGTAAAAATCTGGTCTCTTCTGATTTGAACTTTTTGAGTTCTGATAGAATGTCTTTCCACAATAGTACCCAAATACTGTACCAGTGTGGTTGTTTAAATTTTATTTGGAGCAATGTAAAGTCCTGCTAAATCAAGCTGCTGTTTAAGTAGTTCAAAACATGCAGCCAGCTGCTCCATTGAGGACGCAGCACAGAGAATGTCATCCATATAATGAATGATATAACAATCAGAAAATTTAGTTCTTACTGGTAGAAGAGCTTGAGCTACAAAGAGCTAACAAATGGTTGAACTGTTACGCATTCCCTGTGGAAGCACTTTCCACTAATATCTCCTCATACGTTCTTTATTGTTAATTGAGGGAATTGAAAATGCAAATTGAGGAAAATCTTGAGGATGTAAAGGGATTGTATAGAAACAATCTTGTAAATCAATCACTAGTAAAGGCCAATCTTTTGGGATCCTAGAAGGTTGTGGGAGTCCAGGCTGTAACGCACCCATGGATTCCATAACAGCATTTACAGCTCTAAGATCTGTGAGCATTTGCCACTTTCCTGACTTTTTCTTGATGACAAATACTGGAGAGTTCCAGGGACTTGTAGAAGGTTCTGTATGATCTTGTTCTAATTGAATCTGTACTAATTCTGTTAAGGCCTCTAATTTTTCCTGAGACAGGGGCCACTGTTGGATCGAGAGAGACTTGTTTTTAGTCCATTTAAGATGCACAGGAGCTTGTAGCTCCACAACAGTGGCTTCTATAAAAAAGGCTTTTGATCACTGACAACCATCATGGGAGCTGGAAACCTCCTTACTCACTGGAACACATCAGAATTACAACTTATTGTGGAGCAACCATCACCGAGAACCACCTGAACACCAGCTGGACAGAATTCCTGTAACTAAGACATAAAGAAGACCACCATGTGGAGACAGGCTGATGGCATCATGTGTCCTTGGGTAACCTTCACAGGCCTCATACTACTTTGGACAGATGCTGTGGTGTCTCAGGTACGAGTGAGTGGAGTGGTGTGTCAGCCTGTCATGCTACCCTGCACGTACTCCACAGTTAGAAAAGTCACAACCATGTTCTGGGGCCGAGGGCCATGTCCTTGGTCTCTATGCTCAAATCAACTCATCGGGACTGATGGACACCGTGTCACCTTTCAGAGGAATGTGTGTCATGAACTCAATGGACTCATTTCTAAAGGGAATGTGTCTTTAACCATAAAGAATGTGACTCAGGCTGACAGTGGCACATATTGTTGCCGTGTGGAGCTCCCGGGGTGGTTTAATGATTTGAAAGTCAACATATGATTGGAGGTAAAGCCAGCTCAACCTAAGGTCACCAGCGTTCCAACATCAGCTAGGGTCTCTACCTCTGCTCCTACAATGCCAGAATCCATGCAGAACCTCAAGACAGATACTACTTCATCTTCTCCAATGTGGACAGCAGAAACTAAGACTGTCACACCACAAGAAACAATTACAACCAGCTTACCACTGAACCCTTGCCTAGCAGATGGGAATGGCAGTGTGGCATAGCACTTAGATGGTGTTTGGGAATACAATGAAACTCACATGTGCCTAGACCAAAAGTCGTCAATGATCACCAGTGAAGCACGCTACATTGGAATCTCCGTTCCGGCTGTGCTATTGCTCACTATTTTGACTGCCATCATTATCAAAAAATATTTATGCACAAGAAGAAAGGTGTTGCAAATATGCAAGGTTTCATCTAATGACCCTAAGAATGGAACTTTGGAAAATCCTGCTGCAGTGCACTACCGAGCAGATGAGAATATCTACATTGGGAACAATCTTTACAACGTGCCTTCAGACCCCATGGCCCGCTAAAGCTATATGCCCTTCAACACAGAAGACAATACTTTCTGTCACCATGTCACAGCCCTTTTAAGATCTAGGATGATTTTCCTGTCAAATTTCCCACAGCATTCCAATCTGTCTGTTATTTTGGGTAGAGTGTCTCTAGCTCATCTATGTATAGTTTTTTTGGTAATATACTCCTAATTTTTTATATTAATACTGTCGCTGTCTTTCTGGTAATTGGAGAACTCTCTCCCAAATATGAAATGAGCACTTTAGTATTGCATATTCTCTTTAGACCTTATGGATCTTGTACCCATCAAGAATTATCACTGGGAAGATACAAAAAGATCTTCTACCTCAGTCATGAAAGCTGCCAAAACAGTAGAATAGGACTTAAAATCAGCAAATTTGATTTGTTACTTAAATGACTTCACTTATAAGCATTCCGTGATTATTGCTTGCTTTTTTTAATCTTGCAACTCTAAATGTTACATTTCTTGGATCCCCCAAATCATGGAGGTGCACAGCTTTTTATTTTCCTCATGAAGAAATAAATTCAATGTGATTACACCATTAGATCTGTTTATTTCATGGCTCTAAAAACATGAGTTTTTAATGCTTTCCCTGGAACCAGAAAGGGGAATTTTAGCAGTTAGAAGAAGCTAAGATAGTGCATGGACCAAGTACGTAGCAGGGATAGAAAATCAATTGCCATGTGATTTAACACATGTAGGCTATTTTTGCTGCATCTGTGCCATGGTTCTAGGCACTTACGTAGACAACTGTCAGGGAATCTAAATTAAGTTTTAGAATGATGCAGAGCAGAGATAAATAAGAGAGAGAGAGAGAGAAAGGGAGGGAGGGAGGAAGGAAGGAAAAAAGGAAGGAAGGAAGGAAGGAAAGAAGACAATAGGGAATAAGGCTTCCGGACTCAGAAAAGTTAGTTTGCAATATAATAGTGTTGTTTGAGGGTATTACTTCTTTCAACTGAAATTCTAAATTGTCCCCTAATAACTTTGACTTTTAAAATTGTTTTGGAGAGATGAAGTGTTTATTTCATATCAGATCAATTCCAAAGCTCTTCCTTTTTCACAATTGAATTAAATTTCTGGTTTTGCCAAGAGTTAAATGGACGCTAAAGGTAAGAATATTTTTAGCCACCAGAAACATTTCTTTCTTTTTTTTTTTTTTTAAAGATTTTTATTGGGGAATTGGGGGGATGGGAACAGTGCTGGGGAACTGGGGAAAGGGGAACAGACAAGTTGCTGTCGTTTTGTTCTTCAATCTAGTTGTGGAGGATGTTGCTTCACTGGCCCAAGTTG
>NW_017731925.1:1120295-1149981 GCF_001890085.2 Hipposideros armiger | reverse complement strand
AAGCGAGTTCTTAACCATCGCGCCACTCGGCCGGCCCTCAGAAACATTTCTATATGAGTGGTTAACAAGGCTGAGTGTCAATTTCAATTTAAGTAAACCCTGAAATAAATCATGCTTGGGGGTCAGAGTTGCTAATACCATAGTGGTCTGGGGAGGGAGAGATGCCTATTTTTGAAGACAACACTTATGACATGGTTCTACAGAATTCTAGGAAATTAATAGGACTCTGAATAAAGGTTATAAGGGCAAATAAGATTGTTAAGCATCATATACCGGGTTTCACAAATGGGCCAGAATAATCTGATCTAAAAATTTTGTTCAAACTACAGTGTTTTTCTTTTAAATTCGAGGCAACATGCATAAGTGTGGAGATTTCAGATTAAGGTCCAGATTTGTAGCTTCTCTGGAAAGGCCTGGCAACACTGAACTGCAATCCTATGGAGTTGGGACCCCATTAGATGATGTCTCATCCCCTCAGCCCTCAGCGTACTTTGCCTGTACGCTCACTTTGTTACCTGCTTTGTGACTTGTGGGGCTTTGAATTTATGATGCCTGCTGTATTCCCCACACCTTTCATGGAGATTTATGATGGCATATTAAAGGCTCTGGTACTTAGTTCACTTTGTTTGGTCCAGCATTTCCAAAACTTGTTTGAAACCCATGAGCACAATGATTGCTGGCTTGCCCAGTACCATTCTGTGAAACAGTGTGTGAGGCATAGAGAAAGCAGGGATCACACAGAAGTAGAAATAGAACTTGATTTCTAATCCTAACTCTTACCAATACCACTGGATAACAATAGGGCAAATTGTCCTTTATGACTAATTTTTTATATATTTTAGAGATAATTATTTCCACACCTACATCAGCGTACGAGTATGATTGTGCATGAGTTCCAGAATAAGAATTGAATCTGGGAAAAGCCAGGGCCACAGAAACTATCTAACTCTTATTGATGAAATTTCTACTGATATATTTTTAAACTTCTCTTTTTTCCTTACGTATCAACAATAAAGAAAGAGAAAAAATATTTAAAACTTAAACATGCAATATTTCTTCCATATGCCTACCACATGAAAAAAGATTCTGGTGCCAAAATTACCCAGACCAGGCAACCCCTCTTATGCTTATCTTCATTTGTCATCACCAAAAATGTCAAGGCTCTTAAATTCTTTATATTTTGTGATTCTCTGTACTGACTTGCCTATGACTGATGCAACTCCCCTCTTTCCAAAATCTCTTTACTAGGTCTTTCCTATGTGGCCATTGCCCCACATTTAGCAAACCTATATAACTATATAACCTACTCAGACTACATGTAAGCATTATATTCATTTTCTTAACTGAATCCTAGCTCTTCCCTGAGGCCACTTCCCCTCCAGTACTCTAAAGTGTTTATTTTCCTACACATATGAAATTCAATTGACAGGATTATGTTCTCTTTGACCTTCATTGCCATTTTCAATCATTTCACTCTTCCATCTTCTTCTTTTAAACAAAACAAAAGCCAAAAACAGCAAAAACAAATTCCTGTTTTGTTACTAATTATACAATTATTTTATACCATATTCTCTACTTCCTGGTCACTGTCACCTACACCCTCTCTGCCACTCCCCTTCTTTTATTAAACACTTTGCTATTAGGCTCATGGTATTTTTTTTTAATTTCTTTCTTACAGGATCTCTGCCTTGATCTGGGTGAATCTCTTATGCACCTGGATCATCAATTTAACAACAAGGTCTCTCAGTTCTTTGACTAAACTCAATAATTTTTTCCTTCACTCCATGTGAGTCAATCACTTCCACAATTCTAACTTGGAACTTACCATCATTCACAACTGTTATAACAAAAAGAAATCATTAAAGTCTTTCCTCCTTTGACTTCAACCTTCTATCCTTTCAACTTGCTGCTTGAACTGCTTCCCTTATGGTCATACCTCTGGGTCATGGAGACTTCAAGTCTATTGATCCAGCTACTTTTTCCCATTCGTTCAGATCCTGCCTTTCGTCACTTACCTCCTTATCCAGCATAGATTTTGTAGCCCAACATTTCAATAATATCCAGCCAATTATTCTCAGTGTAAGTTTACACTCATGAACTTCAGCGTGTAAGACTGCAACACTACTCAATACCTTTACCATGTTTCTCTGGTTAGGTCACTATTTCAAAACTTTCTACTATCCTCACATCTCTGACTCCCTCTCCCATTTTGTGTTTATGCAGAAAGAGGTATAAGGTGTCAGATATTAGAGAATAGAAGATAGAAACTTTCAGGAGGAAATGTTCTCGTTTTCTCAACACAAAATCCACACATTTACTTACATCTTCAAACAGTTTATCACCTTTCTCCCCAATTAAGATAAAAGAGCTGCCTTTACTCTATTTAAGGCTAATTTCTCCACATTATTTATATTCATTGTCTCCATTTGTTTATCTCCCATTCACCCACTTCAATATAGCTTCCTGCTCCAACCCTTCATAAAAACAGATCTTGTTAATGTCATCACTGTTAATAAATAAAACAGATTTTACAGTTCACATTTTATTTGACCTCTAATTCATGCAGGATTTTTTTATTGTTAGTTTCAGGTGTACAGAACAATGCAATAGTTATCCTTTTCACCCTCACAAAGTAACAACCCCCTCCCCCATGTACTGCACTCCCACCCCCGATATCATGCTTATCTATTACAATTCCATTGATTCCATTCCCACTCTCTACTCCATGTCCCGTGATTATATGTATATATAATTATAGTTGACATACAATATTATTCAACATCAGCTTCAGAAATACAGTGCGGTGGTCAGACCTCTACACCGACTATGAAGTGGTCTCCCCAACAGGACATGAGTCCATCTGTCCCCCTAAGAAATATTTACAGAATTATTGATTATATTCCTCAGACTGTCTTTTTCTATCCCTAAGGCCATATTGTAATTACCAATTTGTATTGTCTCATCCCTTCCCCTTCTCCTTCATCCCCACCCCCTCCCCATGCAGGATTTTTTTATATGTGTGTGTGTGTTGTGTTGTGTTTTATGTGTGTGTGTGTGTGTGTGTGTGTGTTTATGTGTTTGTATGTTCCAAGAATTCGTGGTCTTGTAACACTGAAGAATGGAGACACGGACCAGAGAGGTAAAGTTTCAGCAAAGGACAGTTTATTAGAGCAGAAAATAACATCTGACAAAATGAGAGGGAGTCCCAACTGGGGTGCCCCTAGTTAGGGCCAAAGCTTTGGTTTTTATACCTTTTGTATGTCTGATGAGAAGGGCTGCCTAGTGCCTCTTGGCACTATTATCAGATTTACATTGTTGCTTGGCCTGGAGGAGGCATTTTCTTGATACTGTCTAATTTCCTTAGAGCTTTATCAGCTTAATCAATGTCTCTTCTCTGAGAGGAGTATGTTAGCGGAGACTGGCTTTGAAGAAAGGACTCCTGACAGTCTTATGTTATGATAAATAACCTCTTTGAAGATATGCATTCTACCTGGGAATCCCTGACTTGAGAAAAGAGGCCTTCCTCCTCCCCCACCTGGGCTTGTCACTGTGGTGGGTCCTGTGACATAAACCTGTCTGTTAGCTAACAAAATTATTTCCCTGGCTTTGTTATGGTTTCCACTGTGATTCCCTCTACCATGGCAATTTCCTGACTGCCTATAATTTTTCCTATCTCATAAGCAGTAATGTCACTGTTAAATGACACATCTCTTTTTGAAACACTCTTTTCCCTTACTGTCTACAATACAATACTTAGCTGTTATTTACTTGTCTGAATTACTGCCCATGCCTTCTCTATTCCTTTGCATGTTCATTCTCTTCTATTTAGCCATTACATGTTACATGTTAGATAATTGAGGTATATTCGTAGATCCCACTGGCTTCTCGTTCTATAATCTTTCTCTTGGTTTCAATTAACATGTATACCAATGAGTAAAAAAAAGAAGTATGTAACATATAATAGGTAGAGAGGGAGAAATGTAATAAGTCAAATATTGAATACATATTGTATTAAGTAATATATATATATATATATATATATATATATATGTTGTCTGAGAGTGGGCCCTTCTTGGCATAATGTCCAGGTCCTTGGTGTCTCAAGCAAAGAATTAAATGAGATACCAAGACAAAGTAGTGAAAAAGCAGTTTATTAGAAGATATAATACATTTCAAAGAATTAGATGTGGGCCTGAGCAGTAGAGAATGGCTCAAGGACCAATTATTAGAAGATAAATTACATTCCAAAGAGTTTGGAGCAGGCCACATACAAAGGTGAGGCTCAAAAGGCTCAAAAACGGAGGAAGAGGGGGACCCAGACTGCCCCAGACTTGGAGTTCTTATCCCTTTTTCTCTAGAATGGGCTGTTCCTCTCTGGGGGTGTGGGATCACTTGATTAGCTCATGTGATTGACAAGAGGCTATAGTGGAGAGGGGAGGTATTTTGGGCAGTGCATTCTGTGGGGCATGCAGAAATGCAGAGACCCAATGCCTGTTTCTAACTGCCTGCCTTTTTTTCCCCTTGAGAGACGTGATCCCCATAAAATCTCCATGAGAAGTTGAGAGACGGAAAGTCTTTTCTTCTGTATATGCTTCCTGCTGAGCAGGGCCTTAGAGGTGTCCCTGCCTATTGGGGGATTCATGAAACTCTACCCTATCTGATCTCAGGTGAGAGGAAGTGGTCTCAAGATCCACATGGAAGACCATGTTGGCCTCTTTGGTTGTGACTGACAATCTTGTTGGGGTATCATCTATATCCGCAAGGCCCCTGAATGAGAAAAACACAGATTTTAATTAATAAATCTGTTAGCTCTCATGAAGTCTGTGGCCATTCAGTTGCAAAGGGTCACTCAGGTGGCATCAATTGTCTGGGCCCAGAATTGTTTTGGAAAGAATCATTAGGCTTACTGGCCTGGGGGAATGTTAAAACCTATTTAGTCTCTAGGATGGGATTATCCAAAAATTAGGTCCGGAATGGCCTGGGGGATATTGGGAAGTCACAGGCATTTAAGTAGTTATCTGAAGCAAGGGTAGGAGATTTCTATGAACAATCTATTGTTTATGATTCAGAAACTAATTTACAAACAATCAAGAAGCAGGGGGATAGGAGACTTTAATGGTTCAGGCTAGGAGCAATCTTTAGTCTAGCATTCACAAACTGATTAGAAGAGAATCAATGCCAGGAGCTAAGGAACTAAGAAACTAGGGAGGAGACTTAACATTTCTATAGGAAAGAAAACTTAAGTTTTTCAGTGGGGGTGGGGGGGCTACTTGCCTGACCAGTAACAAATGTGTGTGTGTGTGTGTGTGTGCGCGCGTGCGCGCACACACACACACACACACACACACATACACATATATCAGACATCTGACATCTGTGATTCAAGCCAGTATATTCAACTACTTGTTCTATATCTTTCCTTAGTTACTTCAAAGTTACTTTAGACCAGCACTAAACATAACACACACACACACACACACACACACACACACACACACACACCTACCCCACCAAATACAGTCTTCTTCCAGGATCTCTTATTATCAAATGCATCCTTGACACCACTTCATGCCTACCTCATTGCTAATCCAGCACTAAGTCTCATGAATTTTACCTCCCAAATCTGTTATATTCATTCAATTCTCTCCATCTCCACTGTCGCCACATTAATGCAAGGCAGTATCTCTTGACTGAACTATGATAGCTTCCTAATTTTGTCTCATTGTATCTACTATCACCCCCTTCCTATCTGTTTCTAACAGCTGCCAAAATAATGTTAATGCAAATCTTATCCATGGTTCCTCTCTCAATTTAAAATCTTTCAATGTTTTCCCATTGCTCTTAGTATAAGATTAAAACGCTTTAACATGTTCAACAATCCTCTGTGTACTCTGGCCTTTGTCTATCCTTCAAGGCTTTCTTGCCATGCTCCCTCACAGCACAAGGCCTTTACACATGCTACCTCTTTTTTTCTGGAACATTTTATCCCATGCCTCTCAAAGTCATCCAGTAGTACTCAAGTCAAATCCCATTCTGGCACACTTTCCTTTTTCTTAGCATTAATCTTAGGTTATGATTGTTTATTTGTATGGTTATTATAGCCTGTATTTTCCCTCTAAAGTCCAGACTCTAAGCTCTATAAGGGCATATCTGTTTTTGTCCAACTTATATTCCCAGTGCCTAGTGAATAATTGTTGAATAAATAAATGCATAAATGGACACTTTCTCAAACCAACAGTGAAATTAGCCAAGTAAGAGTTTAGTTCTTTAGGCCACTCCTTTCCATATTTTCTTTTCTCCACAGTGGTACAATGTCCTTACTTTCTTTGGACAATCAGTGTTCTCAAAACTTTTCTCATAAATTTTTCTCTAGTTGTAAAATTTTAGTTTTCAGGAAGTGAGGTCATAAGCTCATTCATTGAAACTTGAAAGAGTGACAAACTTGGAAGGCTCAATAGTTTTCTCCTCCCAATGGAACTTACATTTTAAAAATGGATTAATGTAAGTGGGGTGGCAGATTGGAGGAAGGGGGTTGTCATTTCGAGGGATAAAAAGTATAACTATTGCACTGTGTTGTACAACTGAAACTAATTCTAAAAACTGTATTTCACAATAAAAATAATTAAAAAAAGAAAAAAAATTTTTAGGTAAAATAATACTAACTTTTCAAACTCAAAAAAAATAGATTAAGCCTTAGAATTAAAACAAAAAAAGTTCTATTGTGAGATTTCATCTGTCAGCTAAGTGCAAGGGATCTCTGAACTTATACCAGAAGATCTATTGAAGAAACAGTTTTTTCCTTACTCAATTATTGTGAAATCCATTTCATGTTCTTGGTATAAATTTAAGTTTATTTTGGATTCTTCTAGAACAGGGGTCAGCAAATTTTTGAGACCAAAAACCTGCCAAAGGTCAGCAAACTGTGGCTTGCGAGCCACATGTGGCTCTGAAGTAAAATTGAAAATGAAAATAAAACTATTATAGTTTCATTTATAAAATTTTTAAAGGATATTATTTACATAATGATGATTATGTGAAAATATATCTATGGCTCTCAAATAATTTTTAAATTGTTGTGAGGGACAGGATTGGCTCTTCCAGGAGTCTGCAATCTTTTGAGACGGAACATACCCAAAGAGCCGCATGTGGCTCACAAGCTGCAGTTTGCTGACCCCTGGTCTAGAAAATTGTTGATACCATTTTCTTACTGAGGGTTTTAGCCAAGTACCTGATTTTCTTTTTCTTTTTTTAATTGTGGAATTGGGGGGATGGGAACAGTGCTGGGGAATTGGGGGAAGGGGAACAGACAAGTTGCTGTCGTTCTGTTCTTCAGTCTAGTTGTGGAGGACGTTGCTTCACTGGCCCATGTTGGCACCATCATTGCGCTCTTCCTGGGCGAGGCAGATCAGTCACCGCCTTCTGGAAGGCCGCTCATGGCGGCTGCTGGCTGCTCATGCTGGCTGCTGGCTACACAAGGTAGTCCATGGCAACCCACTGCTTACAGGGGCTGCAGCCTACGCCCGTCGCCGGCGACTCACAGCAGCCCAGCTCCAGGTTGAGCTGTTGTTCAGCATCTTAGCTGTGGAGGGCAGTGTCACTGGCCCTCATATGTGGGATCCGAACCGAGGCCCTCTGGCGTCCCAAGCCAGTTCTTAACTATTGTGCCGCTCGGCTGGCCCAGTACCTGATTTTCTTTATGATATCTCAGAGCTGAGCATGACTTAAGTATTCTCCATTTCCACAGAATGTAATACATTTATTTTTATTTCCTAACTGCCTTGAGTAGTAATTATTGTTGAAGTGGTTATTGTCAAGGCAGTGTATAAATTACGTCAGTTGCTGTATAGATATTCAGACAGAGAGATAAAGATAATTGATTTTATCATACTTGTGTTATTGGCTAGGACAAATGATCATACCATGCTATCCCAAGGAAGAATAACTTCCCTTGAGAGCCATAGACCCAATGAAAGAAAGGCTTAGCACTGGAGCTAACAAATTTGCTCTGGCTTTGGTGAATTGTAGGAAGCTATACAATTTGTTTGTTGAAAAATCCAATCTATGCAATCATCTAGCAGAAGAAAGAAATCCACAAGTAGCTGAGAATCTGATTGATATGCAGCTGCATTAAAATGAGAGAAAATATAGAGCTGTTTGCCTATGGTTTCCTTCAGTTGCCACAGGGTAATAAAAGCAACATATTTTTAATTACTATTTCTTACTGCAATGTGGAAATATTAGCCTCCAGACACCCATTTAAAAACTTGAAACCAGATGGTGAGAAATATCCAGCTGAATTGAAGTAGAGGGAAGAACAATCTGAGTAAAGTGATTTGGAGACATCTGATGCATGGAAAGGAGGCCTATAAAAACTTCAAAAGAATGGAAGGGAAGGCAGAACTCAACTAGTAAAGCCTCTGAAAATGTGAGACATATTTCAGAAAATTATATCAAGTCAATAATGGCCAAGTTCACAATCCTATTTCAGGGAATGACTGAAAACCATAGGCTGTAATTTCTAGCATCAGATGTGAAATTGCACCTTTAAGTGAAAGTAATTTTGATACCTTAAATTTCTATGCTGTCTTTCTTCTCAAAGAGTTTTCACAAACTGAGGCTTAGAAGTACATTGAGTTGGTTGTTAGCAGAAACTTGCAAAGAGAAAAAAATGTCCTAAGCCATGTCCTCATTTTCCTTTCTCCTAGCTCAACTTCACAATCTTCAATCACACACCCTCTCACACTTGACCACTATATACCAAAAAAAACCCACAAAATATATGCCACTACACATATTAACATTTATTTTGGAGTAGAGGAACAAATAATTTTCAGAACTAACTCTATTTTGGGATCCCACTATATCCATTCATCTATCGAGTAAAAGTTTATTGAGCAGCTCTGTTTTTCCAGACCCTTAGAAGGCCCTACAGGATAAAAACATGAGCAAGATATACAAGACTCTTGCTCTTATGAAGCCCCCTACTTGTAGGGGATAAATGAAAGCAAACTAAAATCATAATACTGTGTGAAAGTGACAACCGGGAAAATACAGACTGTTACAGATATGGTTTATATCTGTTGGCACAACACAGTTACTGATATAATCCCTTTTTATCTTCAAAAATGTCCTTATTTAGATGTTACATCATATGATTATCTTTGCTATAGAGTCTAAGCCAGTCCTGGGAATTCAAAAGCACCCTCTCAAAGGAAACTATAATTAAAAGCCATACCTAAAGGATGAATAGGTGATGATAGCTGAACAAAAATGTGAGGAATGGTGCTCATGGCAAAGAATACAGACATGAAAAAGCCCAGAGAGAGGATTTGCTGGCACACTGAACAAAAGCAAGTATGGCTGAAATATTTCAAGAATGGGAGGGAGTGTGCAAGATGAAGAAGCAGATTAGGCAGAAATCAAAACCACCATTCTGTGCCTTGAACAAGCCATGCAAGCTCCAGCCTCAGTGCCTTTGCATCCTTTGTTTTCCCATCTCACACATGCCTCCTCCCAAAATCCACATGGCAGTAATCTCTCTCACACTTCATTGTATCCTATGCTCAAATGTTACTTAATCAGAGTGACCTTCTCTACCCTCCCAATCGAAAATAGCATCCCTTCCCGTGATTCTCTACCTCTTGATTTACTTCATTTCCCCTCATAACACTTATCGCTCATTACTTGATATATTATTTATCATCTCTTTTCTCCCAGTAGAAGAGAGGAACTTTATTTGTTCTTTTCATTGCTGTATCCCCAGTACCTAAAATTATTCCTCGCACATTGTGGATCTTCAATAAATATCTGATAAATGAAGACATGAAAATCACTTAGAAAAGTACCTGACAGATAATAAGGGCTCAAAACATGTTAGCTATTTTTATTATGAAGTATGGGTAGGGTAGAAGAAATCATAAAAATGATAAAAGAAAATGTGAAGTATTTGACTATTACAGTACCACCGAAAAGGAACTTGGGTTTGAGTCTCTACTTGAAACCTCCATAAAAGAAAGGACTTCACTACTTCTTAGGGCAGACTATACCAAGATTAGATCAAAGGTCTATTAATTCAAAGGTTTTCTCTTAGGTTGAGCTGAAATGCGCCTTTGTAACTTCTTTCATCTCATCCAACCTTCTTGAAAAACACAAAGCAAATTCCTTCTGGAGAGTTCAAGTGTGCTATTATATGTCTCTTTACTTTTAATCAGAGCAAAAAGACTCAATTTCTTGAATTGTAGATTATGAATTTCTGTTAGTCTTTAAAAATATTCAGACATATGATCTAATCCATAGGCTTCATTGGTTCCTGGGTATCATCATGAATGTAATTTATGACTTTATAAGAATTTTAATAACTGCATTTACTGAAGTAATGATGTAATTAATTGTACATGAGCATTGATTCATTTTCAAGTATTTTCTCTAAAATACATATGTTTTACTGGTTGAAGTTGTTGGTTTAGCTGATTAATACAGAATTCTATTTTTTATACTTGAAAAAAGACAAAACTAATCCCTTAATCAAATGCCTGCACTTAAACTTAGTATAGTAAATCCTTGGTGTTTGAGGATTTAAAATTCAAAGTTTCAGGTATCCACAGATGACCCAAATATTAATGGCACATAACAATCTGTAATTTTGTTGAGGCATGAGTTTTCCTGAGACATGAACTGCTTACCCTGTACGGTTAGCATATGGCACTGAGTCTCTTAGTTTGAGTGAGCCAAACTAATTCTCAAGCTTATATATCTTAACATGGCTTTGTTATTCCCTGCTGAAACTTGCATATATATTTTATGGGATTAAAATATGTGTTACAGTAATATTTGAAAATATGGGGGATACCCAGAGATTTAGTAGTTTTTTCTAGCAACTATTTCAGGTCTAATACACAGGTTTTAGACAGGTGGTCATAATACTCTACTGCCACCTGCTGACATCATGTTGTTCACTCAGCATAAGTTTATGATCCAGTCCCTTCCATTCCACTATACAAAGGATTCCTTTGCCAGTTTGGATGAGTTCAGGATCAACATTCATGCTCTATACATTCTCAAATTAGAATAAGGTGACCAGATTTTATGTGAATAATTCTAAGTGGAAAAACAAAATCAGAGGATACTCATACTGCTGGACCAGAGTTAAAAAAAAAAAGATAAAATTTTTTTAAAGCAAATTCAATTGATTAAGCCATGACTGAATAATCTTTGGAACATAATATTTTTTCATTTGAAATAATTATGGCATTGCAAATACACTCTGCATTTGGTTAAAACTAAAGTTTGAACATAATGCTTTAGAGAAACTGTTCTACGTTTTTTAGGATCCATTTTTTTTAATTTCTGTTTTATTTTTCCTAGCATTTTTATTTTGAAATGATTATAGTTTTGTAAAGAGTTACAAAGTTAGTAAAGAGAGGTCCTGAGTGCACTTCACCCAGTCCCACAGTGGTTACATCTTAAGTAATCATAATGTCAAAACCGAAATGACATTAATAACATGTAATTTTATCACATGTAATCACAACCAGAATCATGATACAGAACTAACTATCTTATCACCACAAAGATCCTTTGTGTTATGCCTTTATAGTTTCACACTTCCCCCCACACCACTCATTACCAGAGCTACCCCTAGCAACTACTACTCTGTTCTCCATCATTATAATTTTGTCATTTCAAGGATATTATATAAATGAAATCATACAGGATATGACATTTTGAGATTGCCCTTTTTTACATTCAGCATAATGTATTTGAGATTCACCCAAGTTGTTATATGTTATAAATAGCTTGTTCCTTTTTAATTGCTGAATAAAATTTCATGGTATGAATACACCAGTATGTGTAACCATTTACCCATTATAAGACATTTTGTTTGTTTCCAGTTTGGAGCTATTGCCAATAAAGCTTCTATAAACATATGCATATGATTTTTTATGTGTCTGAGAGTGCTCAGAGACAGGGTGCATTCTGTCTCTCCTTTGCCGATCCATAATGGTTTTACACAACCAAAAGGGTCAAAAGGGCTTAGCATCCACTAGTAACTTTGCTAAAAGAAAAATTTCAAATCAAAGTCCCAATTAAAGACTTTAGTTGTAGAAAATAATCTATGAAATGTAGGCCACCACTACTATCACCACCATCCTACCCTGATATGTACAAGGGCCTGTATCATTTGGGCCTTATATTTAGTGGTTATTTTTTTAAATGTCTTAGATGAAAACATCAACAGGGATGTATTAACAACTATTAACCAACCACTGCATAGGTCTTGGTATATCCTATACCAAAGAAGCCTGTCCAGTGATTCTATATTGACTAAATACAGTAAGGATTAAAGGTCATGTATTAAGTGAATACGTGTGAGAGGAAGATTTGGTGAACAGCAGCAACAACAAAGACATATTTTAAAATATGGGGTTATTGAGATGGACCGTGGTGGGCCACCCAGCTCTCCTCGTGGGTCCACGCGGGGAGACCTGATCCCTGCAGCGCGAGTGGGAGGCGTTGCAGAGCGGAGTGAGCCAGAGGCACTGGGACTCCTGCAGATGAGAGTGATTTCCCAGTGATTGCTTTGTAACACAGAGAACAGAATTCTTCTCTTCCTTTTGGCCACTAAATGCCTATGTACACCACACATTCCAGGGTTGAAGAAGGGTAGACCTTCTTGGATGATCATGGACGTTGTAAGGGGCAGGATGAGGGCAGAGTGTGTGACATCGACACCACAAAGGTGCAGCATGAGCTTCCTCTCTCCCTTCCCAGACAGCTCTCTGCCTCCTGTATCCACCATGGTGTTTGGTGAGTTTTTCTATCACCCTGGATAAGACGAGGAACTTGTCAACTTGAATGTGGGGGGCTTTAAGCAGTGTGTCGACCAAAGCACCCTCCTGCGGTTTCCTCACACCAGGCTCAGAAAGCTGCTCACCTGCCACTCAGAAGAGGCCATTCTGGAGCTGTGAGATGACTACAGTGTGGCCAACAGAGAGTACTATTTCTATCGGAACACTTCCTTTTCAGATATGTTTTGAATTTTTATTACATGGGGAAGCTGCATGTCATGGAGGAGCTGTGCATTTTCTCCTTCTGCCAGGAGATCGAGTACTGGGGCATCAATAAGCTCTTCATTGATTCCTGCTGCAGCAATTGCTACCAGAAATGCAAGAAGAACTACAAGAAGGACTGGAACCAGAAAAACCATGATGTGAGTATCAACTCCTCCTTTGAAGAGTTGTGTCTCTTTGAGAAGGAGCTGGAGAAGTTTGACAAGCTGCGATTTGGTCAGCTCTGGAAGGTCTGGATTCTAATGGAAAAGCCAGACTACTTACTGCCTATCCACCAAGTTCATCACCATCTTTTACTTGAGAATGGTGCTGGCTTCCATTGTGGCCATGTGTGTCCACAGCATGTCAGATTCCCAGAATGAGGATGGAGAGGTGAGTGGTCTGTGCTGGAAGGTGTGGAGATCGCTTTTATTGCTTAGTTCACCAGCGAGCTTGCCATACGGCTGGTGGCTGCTCCCTATCAAAATAAATTCTGGGAAAAACCCTCTGAATATCATTGATTCTGTCTCCATTATTTCGTTCTATGCCACATTGGCTGTCGACACCAAGGAGGAAGAGAGAAAAGACATTGAGCACATGGGCAAGGTGGTCCAGAGACTCAGGCTTATGAGGATTTTCCAAATTCTCAAGCTTGCCTGGCACTCAGTAAGACTTTGGTCTCTAGGTGCCACCCTGAGACACAGCTATCATGAAGTTAGGCTGCTGCTTCTCTTCCTATCTGTGGGCATTTCCATCTTTTCTGTGCTCATCTATTCTGTGGAGAAAGATGACCACACGTCTAACCTCACCAGCATCCCTACTTGCTGGTGGTGGGCCACCATCTGCATGATGACTGTGGGCTATGGAAACACCCACCCAGTCACCTTTGCCAGAAAACTTATCGCCAGCATATGCATCATGTGTGGCATCTTGGTGGTGGCCCTTCCTATCACCCTTATGTTCAACAAGTTTTCCAATTACTACCAGAAGCGAAAGGACATTGATATGGACCAGTGCAGTGAGGACCCACCAGAGAAGTGTCATGAGCTACCTTACTTTAACATTAGGGACATTTATGCACAGCAGATGCACTCCTCCGTTACCAGCCTGTCTTCTGTGGGAATTATGGGTGATCCTGATGGCACAGATGCCTCAAACTTCGAAGACAATGAGGATGTTTATAGCATGGCCTCCTTGGAGAACTGCACAGCAAAATGAATAAGGGTGTGTGTTCCTGTATCTTGTGTCCCTTCCCAATGTTAGGTTAACACAGCTTTATAAATTTTAATGGGTTTGTTAAAATCATTTAATTCTCAGGGTGTACCTTTCAGCCATAATTGTACATTCATTGCTCTGAAATGATAGAATTGTCTTTATTTTTCTCAGTGAGGTGAATTAAATGCCTTGTTCTGAAATTAATCTTTTTACAAGAGAGAGTTGTGATACTATTTTGGAGAAAAAGGTAAATGATATCAGGTGGGATTTGTTGCTATAGCTTATATCATCCTGTGTTTGTCATTTACTCACATTGAGTTAACTGTGAATTACTAACAAATAGAATCAAAGGCCCAGTTGACTGAGGACTGCATGAATGTAAGATCCACAAAATGAGACAATGCATGTAAATCCATGTTCACGATCTAGACATGAAAATTAGGAGTCTAATAAATGGCCTAATTCAGTAAATAAATAAATAAATATGGGGGTTATTGAATGTCAGTGGATTAACAAATTGGCAAATATGAAACTATCTCTTATCTCTAACATAAAGAATAAAATAAAAAGAACAATGCATAATAAAGACGATGATATTTTTGGCTGTGGGCTTTCTACTTATCTCAGGAACATCTGCTGAGGCCTGCTGTAGGAGTCCTCCCATGTAAATAAACGTGGAGGTCTCACAATAGACCAGCTATTTAAGATAGGTTCAAAAAGAGTTCATTGTATCACATTCAATGTTTCTCCACCAAGTTATCCATAAGTAGATTAAAGCCCCACTTTCAAAAAGTCTCTTACACATTGGCCAGGGATTGAGGATGAAGGAAATGAGTAAAGGTAGTCAAAAAATACAAACGTTCACTTATAAGGTAAACAAGTTCTGAGTGTATTGTACAGCATGGTGACTGTAGCTAACAATATTGTATTGTATATTTGAAAATTGTTCAGAGAATAAATCTCTAGATCTTTTATTTGTTTTTTAATTGTTTATTATTAGTTTCAAGTGTACAAAACAATGCAATAGTTATACTTTTCACCCCTCACAAAGTGCCTACCCCCTTCCCCCATTCAAGGCCCCCCCAACACCGTCCATATCAATTACAATTCCCTTGACTCCACTCCCCACACTGTACTCCACATCCCGTGACTATATATATATATATATATATANTGACATAGAATATTATTCAATGTCAGCTTCAGATGTACAGTGCAGTGGTCAGACCTCTACACCATCCGTGAAGTGGTCTCCCTAACAAGACATGAGTCCATCTGACACCCTAAAAATACTTACAACATTATTGATTATATTACCCAAACTGTCTTTCATATCCCTGTGGTAATATTGCAGTTACCAATTTATGTTGTTTCATCCCTTCCCCTTCTCTCTCATTCCCACCCCTCTCCCACCTAGCAACCATCAGTTTTTCCTCCATGTCTCTGAGACTATTTCTGTTTACATTGCTTGTTTATTCAGTTCTTTAGATTCCACATATAAGTGAGATCATATGGTACCTGTCTTTCTCTGACTGATTTATTTCACTTAGCATAATGTTCTCTAGGTCCATCCATACCGTTGCAAATGGTACAATTTCATTCTTCTTTATAGCTGAATAATACTCCACTGTATAAATGTACCACAGTTTCTTAATCCAGTCATCTACCGATGAGCATTTTGGTTATTTCCAAGTCTTGGCTATTGTGAATAGCGCTGCAATAAACATAGGGGTACATATATTTTTTCGAATTAGCGTCTTGGTGTTCTCTGGATAGATACCCAAGAGTGGAATTGCTGGGTCATATGGTAGTTCCATTTCCAGTTTTTTGAGATACCTCCATACTGATTTCCACAGTGGCTGCACCAATCTGCAGTCCCACCAACAGTGTACCAGGGTTTTCCCTTTTCTCCACAACCTCCCCAGCACTTGTTGTTTGTTGATTTATAGATAATAGCCATTCTGACTGGAATGAGGTGGTATCTCATGTGTTTTTTATTTGCATTTCTCTAATGATTTGAGGTTGAGAATTTTTTCATATGGCTGTTGGTTGCCTGTATGGGCTCTTCAGAGAAATGTCTCTTCATATCTTCTGCCCATTTTTTAATTGGGTTGTTTGTTTTTTGGTGTTGAGTTAAATGAGTGTTTTATAAATTGTGGATATTAACCCCTCATCAGATATATCGTTGGCAAATACCTTCTCCCATTCAGTAGGCTTCCTTTTTGTTTTATTGATGGTTTCCTTTGCTGTGGAAAAACTTTTAAGTTTGATGTAGTCCCATATGTTATTTTTTTCTTTTACTTCCCTAGCCCACAGGGATGTATCAGTAAAAATATTGCTCAGGGTAATGTCTGCAAATATAGACCTTATGATTTATTCTAAAAGTTTTATGGTTTCAGATCTTACATTTAAGTCTTTAATCCATTTTGAATTTGTTCTTGTATATGGCATAAGGAGGTGGTCCACTTCCATTTTTTTTTGCATGTGTCAGTCTAATTTTCCCAGCATTATTTATTAAATAGGCTATCTTTACCCCAATGTAAATTCTTGCTTCTGTTGTCATAGATTAACTGACCATACATGAATGCATTTATTTCTGGGCTCTCTATTCTGTTCCAGTAATTTTGTGCCTGTTTTTATGACAGTATCATACTGTTTTGCTTACTGTAGCCTTGTAGTATGATTTGATATCAGTTAGCGTGATACCCCCAACTTTGTTCTTATTCCTCAGGATTGCCGTTGCTATTCGGGACCTTTCATGGTTCCATATAACTTTTAGGATTATATTTTCTATTTCTGGGAAAAATGCCCTTGGTAGTTTGATAGGAATTGCTTTGAATCTATATATTGCCTTAGGTAGTATTGACATTTTAACTATATTAATTCTTCCTATTCATGAACATGGTAGGTATTTCCATTTATTTGTATCTTCTTTGATTTCTCTCTTCAGTGTCTTATAGTTTTTTGAGTACAGGTCTTTTACATCTTTGGTTAAATTTATTCCTAAGTATTTTATAGTTGTTGAAGCAACTGTACATGGGACTGTTTTCTTAATTTCTCCTCTGATTGTTTGTTATTGGTGTATACAAATGCAGCTGATTTCTAAATATTGATTTTGTTTCCTGGTACCTTACTGCATTCATTTATCAGTTTTGAAAGGTTTTTGGTGGAGTCTTTGGGGTTCTCTGTGTATAGTATCATGTCATCTGCATATAATGACAATTTTACTTCCTCCTTACCAATTTGGGTGCTTTTTATTTTTTTTCTTGTTTGATTGTTGAGGCTAGAACTTCCAGAACTATGTTGAATAAAAGTGGAGAAAGTGGACAGCCTTGTCTTGTTCCTGATATTAAGATAAATGGTTTTAGCTTTTCTCCATTGAGTACAATGTTAGTTGTGGGTTTATCATATATGGCCTTTATTATGTTGAGATACAATCCCTTGATTTTCACTTTGCTAAGAGTTTTTATCATACATGGCTGCTGTATTTTGTCAAATGCTTTCTCTGCATCTATCAATATGACCATATAATTTTTATTTTTAATTTTGTTGATTTGATGTATCACATTAATTGATTTGCAAATACTGAATCATCCTTGCATACTAGGGATGAACCCCACTTGATCATAATGTATGATCTTCTTAATATGTTGCTGAATTCTGTTTGCTAATGCTTTGTTGAGGAATTTTGCATCTATATTCATCAGGGATATCGGCCTGTAGTTTTCCTTTTTTGTACTGTCTTTGTCTGGTTTTGGAATCTGGTGATAGTGGCCTCATAGAAAGAGTTTGGGAGCCATCCCTCCTTCTGGATTTTTTGAAATAGTTTGAGTAGAATAGTTGATAATTCTTTATTGAATGTTTGGTAAAATTCATTTGTGAACCCATCTGCTCCAGGGCTTTTGTTTGTTGAAAGCTTGTTGATTACAGGTTCAATTTTCTTGGTAGTAATCAGTCTATTCAGATTTTCCATTTCTTCTGGAGTTAGCTTTAAGAGGTTGTATGCTTCTAGAAAATTATCCATTTCTCCAGATTGTCAAATTTGTTGTCATATAATTGCTCATAGTATTTTCTTACAAGTTTTTGTATTTCT
This sequence comes from Hipposideros armiger, assembly GCF_001890085.2. Classification (NCBI taxonomy): domain Eukaryota; kingdom Metazoa; phylum Chordata; class Mammalia; order Chiroptera; family Hipposideridae; genus Hipposideros; species Hipposideros armiger. The sequence continues at coordinate 1,131,624 of NW_017731925.1, read as the reverse complement.
ACAGTGTCTGTTGTTACTTCAGCTCTTTCATGCCTTATTTTACTAACTTGAATCCTCTCTCTCTTCTTCTTCTTCTTCTTTTTTTTTGATGAGTCTGGCTAGAGGTTTGTCAATTTTGTTTATTTTCTCAAAAACCCAACTGTTGGTTTTATTGATCTTTTGTATTGTTTTTCTGGTTTCTATTTCATTTATTTCTACTCTGGTCTTTATTATCTCCTTACTTGTACTACCTTTGGGCTTATGTTGCTGTTTTTTCTCCAGTTCCCTCAGGTGTAAGGATAACCTGTTAATTTGAGATATTTCTTGCTTGTTTAGGTACGCTTGCACTGCTATAATCTTCCCTCTTAGGACTGCTTTTTCTGCATTCCAAAGATTTTGGGTCATGGTGTTTTCATTTTCATTTGTCTCAAAGTATCTTTTGATTTCCTCCTTGATCTCATTTTTTACCCAATCGTTATTTAGTAACATGTTATTCTGCCTCCATGTCTTTCTGTGTTTTCCAGTTTGTTTCTTGTAGTTGATTTCTAATTTCATAGCACTGTGGTCATAGAAGATACTTGATATGATTTCAGTTTTCTTAAGTTTATTGAGACTTGTTTTGTGGCCTAACATGTAGTGTATCTTGGAAAATGTTCCATGTGCACTTGAAAAGAATGTATATTCAGTAGCTTTAGGATGAAATGCTCTGAAAATATAAATTAAATCCAGCTAGTTTAAGGTATAATTTAAGGCTGCTGCTTCCACATTAATTTTCTGTCTGGAGAATCTGTCTATTGGTGACAACTGGGTGTTTAAGTTCCCTACTATGATAGTGTTATTGTTGATCTCTGTCTTTATGTCTGTCAATATCTGTTTTATATATTTAGGAGCTCCTATGTTGGGTGCACAGATGTTTACTAGGGTTATGTCCTCTTGTTGGATCGATCATTTTATTATTATGTAGTGTTCTTCTTTGTCTTTTATTATATTCTTCAATTTAAAGTCTATTTTGACTGATATAAATATCGCTAATCCAGTTTTTTTCTCATTTCCATTTGCATTAAATATTCTACCCCATCCCTTTACTTTCAGCCTGTATGTGTCTTTTGATATGAGGTGAGTCTCCTGTATACAGCATATGCAAGTGTCTTGCTTTCTTATCCACTCAGCGACTCTATGTCTTTTGATTGGAGCATTTAATCCATTGACATTTAACGTGATTATTGATAGGTGCGTAGTTATTGCCATTTTGTTATTTGTGTTCCTGGTCTTCATTAGTTAGATTGTTTTTCTTTTTCCTCTGCTTAAAGAAGCCCTTTTAATATTTCCTGCAATGCTGGCTTGGTGGTAATGAATTCCTTTAGCTTATTCTTTTCTGGGAAGCTCTTTAACTCTCCTTCAATTTTAAATGATAGTGTTGCTGGATAAAGCAATCTAGGTTGTAGACCTTTGTTTTTCATCACCTTGAAAACCTCCTGCCTCTCCTCTCTAGCCTGCAGAGTTTCTGTAGAAGTCCGTTGATATTCCTATGGGGGTGACCTTGTAAATAACTTGCTGCTTTCAGGATTCTGTCTTTGTCTTTAACCCTTGCCATTTTCACTATAATGTATCTTTGTGTGGGCCTGTTTGGGTTCATCTTGGTTGGAACTCTCTGCACTTCCTAGGCTTGTATGTCAATTTCCTTTGCCAGATGAGGGAAGTTTTCAGTCATTGTTACTTCAAATATGTTCTCAATCCCTTGTTCCCTCTCTTCTTATTCTGGTATTCTTATGATGTGCATGTTGTTGTGCTTGATATTATTGCCAAGCTCTCTTAAACTATTTTCAGTGTTTTTAATTTTTCTTTCTTTTTGTTTTTCTGCTTGGGTGATCTCTGCTATCTTGCATTCCAAGTCGCAGATTTGATTCTCTGCTTCATCCAATCTGCTGGTAATTCCTTCAAGTTTGTTATTTATTTCAGTAATTGTATTCTTTAGTTCTAGCTGGTTGTTTTTCATGCTTTCTCTATCTTTCTTTATATTCCCACTAGTTTCCTTGAACATTCTAATCATCAGTGTTCTGAACTCTGTCTTCGATAGGTTGGTTGCCTCTATTTCCTCTAGTTCCACTGATTTGGGAGGTTACTTCTGTTCTTTTATTTGGGATGTGTTTCTTTGTTTCCTCATTCTGGCTGACTCTTTGTGCTTGCTTCAATGTATTATGTAGATCTTCTAGGTCTCTCAGTCTTTTCTGGGTGGACTTATGTGATATATTTTTTTAATATTTGAATTGTTCAGTCTCCTTATTCTCCTGTGCGTTTGTACCAGAGGTGTTCTTTGTGTTGTGTGTCTTCTCCTGTCAAAGTTGTGCTTTGATTGCTTTTGGCTTATCAGTAAGTAGAATTAACTCCCAGGCTGACTAGCTGTGAGGATTGGCTATGCCCACTGTATATGAGCTGCTGTGTGAGGCTTGACTCCTCAGAAAAGGCTTGGCCCCTATGGGCTCTTGTGCCTGTAGATATTTCTATTTGGGTGTGACTCTTGTAGGTCAAACCCAATAATGCTCCAGTTTGGTGTAAAGTTGGTCTCTGGGTGTGATGATTCTTGTGCCTTTTTGGCTGAACCCTGCTGCATAGTGATTTTAAAGCAAAACAGATAAACAAGCACAACCGCAACAGCCTCCACAAGACACCAAATACTCTCACATGTAAAAACAATCAACAGCCAACACTAAACATGCACAGAGATATCAAACATAAAAAAATCCGAAAATAAATATGACTAACAAAATAGCAACACCAAAAAAAATTGCAGAAAAATGGAAAGAAGGAGGAAGAGTAGAGCAGGGAAAAGAATGATGAAAAGAAGGGAGAGATAGGGGAGAAAAAAAGAAAGAAAAAAATATACATGTCTTCATACTTATATATAAGGATATATATATATATATATATATATACACACACACACATATAAAAAACTAAAAATGATCATAATGAAATAGAAAAACAAGTACAACCAAAATGAATAACAACAAAAAAAACCCCAAACACCCAAGAAACAAACAAAAAACACCCAGTGCTAGTCCAGCAAGCTATCTCCAGGTTGCCCTCTGCTGTCCAAAAACTCCTCTGCATCTTGTGGGGGCAGATCTGACCACCTGGCACCCAGAGTGACCCTGGTGATGCAGGTTTAGATGAGTGGGGCGATGAGGTGTAATTGGTAGTTTTTACAAAGTCAATGCCATTTCTGCTCTCACCTTTCCAGAGGCACGCTGAGAGCTCCGCATCCAGAAGGCTCAATGTGCATCTTAGGGCACTCTTTCCACTGAAGGCTGAGTGGGGCATGAGATTTCTGAGTTGCTAAAATCCCCCTGCTGGGGTCCTGTGAGTGACTCAGCAGCTGAAGTTGCCCTGCCTCCCAAGCGGTGCAAGAAAGGTCGGGGCGGGGTAGGCAGACCCACACTCTACAGCCTCTTCCCTTGTCGAGTCCCTCCACCTTCTGGGAGTAGGAGCATCTCTGTAATGTGACACTACTCCTCCATTAAGGGATCAGTTTAAGACTCCGGAATGGTGGGGCTAGGGCTTCTGAAGGAGGGTGGGAGTGGGGTCTTATTTATGCAGTTGTTTTTTGCTGTCTGCCTGAGAAAGTTCTGCTGCAGTTTTAAGCTGAGGCTTCTGCCTCAGATGCTCCAGCTGTGCTCTTGCTGCACTATCGGCATGACTGTGAGGTGTAGGGAGTGAGCCCATTGCCTTGCTGTGGTAATACTTTTCAATTTGCTTTCTGGGGCCCTGCATCTCCGCTGCCATGGGTGCAGGCTGCATCTCTACATGTCTCCCTTCCCTCTCCAACCACTCGCCTGGTTTGCCCACCTTAAAGTAATCATTCTGTGAGTCTCTTAGCGGTTCTGTGTGATGAGCAGAAGTTCCTCTGATGAATTATAGCTGTTCAATTTGTGGTAATTTCCAGGGGAGAACTCGGGGAGCCCTTCTTACTGCTGCCATTTCTATGACGTAATCCCCCATCACAAGAAAAGCAAATTGTAACTATGTGAGGAGATGAATGCTAACTTATCAGGCTAATCATTTTGCAATTATATACATATAGCAAATCATTACGTTGTACACCTAAAACTAATACAAAGTTGTATATCTGTCAATTAAAGCTCAATAAAACTGGGGGAAAAAACCAAGTTTCTTGTTTCTCAGACAAAGAAGTCAGCATTTTTTGTTCTCTGTATTCAGCAATAGAGAAGTCAAATAAATGTAAGCATCATTTGGGCATGCCCCCCAGTTTCTTCTTATGGCAAACGAGGTTTGTAAACCCTCTTTCTTGTTCATAGAGTTTATTGTGAAGATAAATTGAAGAATGGGAGAGATATGTTTTGAGTTCTTTGTTAGCAATATCCAGTATAAATTCAAACACTGATATTTTTGGTGCAATTATTACAAAACTGGACAGGTTGTTCAGTTCAGGAGGTGAGAAAAAACATTGCCCCAAAAGCATGGTGACAAATAATTTTGGGTTGAGTCCTAAACTTATTAAATTGTCAGTGCTGAATTACCAGTAAATCAAGAAGGATTTTAATGAGCATCTGTGCTTCAGCTTTCATTGCAATTTGGCAAACAGTAGCACAAAAAAAAATTATAATTAGCAATAAAGGTGTGTTTATTGGTTTGTGCAATTGACAGAGGCTGTATGTCTCATCTGCACAGTGTGTGTCCTTTATAAAACTGCCAGATAATGGATGAAAAACCTGTTCTCTTTTTCCTTTAGGCTAGAGCTTCATGACCTTGAAGTGTCACTAGAGGAAAATCAATTAATCTGGGAATGAGAATTTATTCTTTACATTGAAAAACAAAGTAATGTAACGAAGTGAGTAAAATGTAGGCAACCCTCAATATCTACTTCTTCCAAAGGCCTTCCTTAAAGCCTGATTTCCCACTGCATTCTAGCCTCCATACTGCCTCCTGTGATCTTTACAAGGGAAAACTGATCATTACACTCTCCTGATTCAAAACCCTTCAGTGGGTACTCCGGATAGGATTCAAATTCCCTAGACTGTTATGTAAGTCACTTAGTGATCTAGCCCCTGCCTACTCTCTAGCTTCTTCTCAAACCTCTATCCCTTATAATCTACACTCTGATAAAGGAAATGTTGGTGAGGAGAGGGAAACAAGAATGTATATATACTTCTAGAGAAAATGTACATTGGCACCATCAGATTTGAGAGCAATGTGGCAACCTGTAATAAAGTAGGAAATGTTCATGCTCAGAAACTGAAAATTCACACACTGTGAAAATCCCATTTCACTTCTAGGTATTCCATTAAAAACATGCATCTGGAAGAACACGGATATCTTCGTTGCAGTGTTTCTTATGTGGGGGTTAAAAAAATAATTACTTTTCCTCTTACCTTCTAAGCTCTTCTAACTGGGCTAATAAATTCACACAGACAGATTAACAGGAGAAAATAAAATATTTTAATACATACGCATGGAGAATTCACATAAGCATGAGAATGTCAAAGAAAGCAAGGCAACACTGGGTATGTAAGACATCTTTGGACAAAGGAGAGAAGGGGGTGAGAGTGTGAGATTTCAGAAGTGAGAATGAGCAATTTACAGGTAGTTGAGAAAGAGCAGAACATGCCTGTCAGGAAAATTCTTGCTGAGCAACTCAGAAACAATGGGACACGGGGTATCTAAGGAATAGGCCCTGCCTGAAGCCCTCTTATTTACCATACTTAATTCAAATTAGGCTAAAATAACATCCTAATATTTCCTTCCTAAATCAGGATTCTGTCTGAATCGCTTGGGCAGGAAAAGAGAGAGGGGTGGGATGGGGCCAAATGTTCATTCTGAGGCTTGTTTCTTAATAAACAGCTTAAAATCAATATCCCCCAAAGGCAACTTCAGGGTGGTAAAATTTTGGTTCCCTTCACTTACAAAAGTGAAAAATAGTATGAGTAGAACCAAAAACTTCACATAAATAGAAGAATGAATAAATAAATTGTGATTTATTCACATAATGGAATCATAGATAAAGAATAACAGTTAAAGAAGTAGAAGTATACTACATGGATAAATGTCAAATCCTAATGTTGAATTTAAAAATATTTTACCAAATGATAAATACAACATGATGCAATTTATGTAAATATTTTAAACAAATAAAAAGTTACATATGGTCTACGGGCACATACATTTGTGCCTGTACATAAAAGGGAAAAATACACAACAACTTCAGGAGAGAGGTTACTTCTCTGGAGAGAGGTCGGGGAGAATGGGATAGAAGAAGATTACAAAGGGGTTTTCTTTCAATTGAAATATTTTATTGCTTATCTACTTGTGATATTATGATTTATAATAAGAAATATATGTCTGGTCTTTGTCCTGTTGCTTACACAGAGCTCATAAAACCTTTGGAATTTCATAAGTGATGAGAGCCATAAAGGTGTATTTTGTTACATTAATAAGGTAACTTTTGGAAGTGACCTAAGGATGTGACCTGGTTGCCAGTAAAATCAACCATGTAATTAGAGGTTTGGAACTTTCAGTCATACCCCCTGACCTCTGGGGAGAGAGGCTGGAAATTGAGTTCAATCCTCAGTAGCCAATGATCTAATCAATCATGCCTACATAATAAAGTCTCCATAGAGAGCCAAAAAGATAGGATTAGGAGAGCTTCTGGATTGGTGAACACTTGGAGATTTAGGGAGAGTGGGGCCCTGGGAGAGAACATGGAAGCTCCGTCCCTTTCCACATACCGTGCCGTATGCATCTTCTCCATCCGGTTGTTAAACCAATATTCTAGTAAGTAAAATGTTTCTCCAAGTTCTGTAAGCTGCACTAACAAATTAATAGATGTTTCATAGCCAATATATAGCCAGTTGGCCAGAAACACAGGTGACAGCCTGCACTTGAAATTAGCGTCTGAAGTAGGGAGGGGAAGCAGTCTTGTAGGACTGAGCCCTTGACCTGTGGGAGCTGATGCTATATTTGGGTAGATAGCATTAGAATTATTTTTCTGTCTACCTATCTATCTAGCTCTCTATCTTTAAGAAAATATGCAAAATGTTAACATTTATTAAATCTGGTTGAATACACGGGTGTTCAATCTATTGGGGTTTTCTTTTTGTGTAGTTAAGGTAATTTAAAGATTCTCATTAAAAGTAATTTTCACACAAAATTTTGGTCACAAAATGAAAAACACAGAAATAAAAGCCAAACTGTGTAATGGATGGAACAGGATGGGGTGGGAAAAGTGGGGGAGGGGGAGGGAGTGTTGTGTTTAGTTTCTCTTCAGTCATCTACGTTTTTCTTCTTTTTCTTGGTTATAGTGCAGAAAATAAATTATGCTTATTCATGAGTTTTTATACAGTGTGATTTTCTGAATGATGGAGTATTTCCTTAGTTTATAGCCATGAGATATGAAGTTAAATAGAGTGTAGACTTATATAGCTAGGTGAATGGGTATTGTAGTCTACTTTGTTGATGAATGTGGCTGTTAGGTAGGGTAATAACTGGTATTCATTTTCCATGAAGACCCTTCTGAACTTAGTTTCTTTACACTGTAATGGAATGTAAGTTAGTACTAGCACTGTGGAAAACCATTTGGCATTACCCAGCAATTACACTTCTATTATAGACTCTGAAAAAACCATTAGAAATGTGTACCAGGAAACATATTCATAGGAGCTGTTATAACAGCTAAAAAGCAATCAATAAATCAAACAAGCAAACAGAAATGTTACAATGTGCAAACATTAGAGATAAATTAATAGTGGTAGTCACAAAGTGGAATTCTACAAAGCAGAGATAATGAATGAACTAGAAGAACAGGTCATGGTGGAATACATACAAGATGATTGTTTATATAAAATCAAAGTCATGAAAAAAATAAACTATATTTTTAAGAGGTACATAAATATGTAGAAAAACTACGAAGGAAAGTATTGGAATGATGAATACATAATTCTGGATATTAGTTTCCTTTGTTGGGAGGAAGGGGGAAATTATTGGGTTTAGACGGGACACCAAAAAAACTGATAATGTTTAATTGTTTAAGATTGGTGGTGGGTATATGTATGGTTCTTTTATTTTTATTATTTTAAATATAATCATATGTATGTTTGTATATGTTTTATTTTATAATAAAAATAAGGTAATTTTAATTTAAAAGACAGTTCTAGATATACTGTATCAGGGAAGTCTCTTCTCAGTAAAGGTTGGACAACCAGTGGGTCAAGTCATTGCCTTGCTGGAGTCATGGCCCAGCAGTCTTCTTTTACCTTTGCATCTTTGAAAGCCTGCTTAAGTGTTTTATGAGAGTGCTGAAAGCTGCTGAGTTATTGTACTGTGCTTTGTGGAGTATCTGAACAGCACCTCCACCCATAATTACTTTATCTCCTGATGGATGAAATTCTCCTACTAAATATGCATTTTGTCTTTTGAGTATTTTCTTATCCCTTTAGTTTTTTCAAATACAAACTTGCCTAAAAGAAGTGTCACATAAGGCCCTGTTACATGAATGTGAATGAAACCATTATTTGCCAAGTGGGAAAGGAGAGATATGAGCATATTGAGGATACAAGGTGTCTGAGTATGGAGCAAGACAGAAAGAAATGTGGTCCAGAATGAGAAGTGAGAGCATCTCACCAAGATCCTTTGTGGACTTCACCATCTTGCCTGTACTTAGTATAACAAGAATTGGAAAGATATTTCAAAACTTAGTCATTGAACTGGGTATTTATTGGCCTTCTGGTCTTAGTGGAAGAAATAAGTTTTATAAGGCCCCCTCTGTGGTATGTACATTGTTCAATCAAAAACAGTGAGGTGCTGGCTTAATATGGGAAAGTGATCCAGAGTCAACGTTTAAAGAAAACTGGTTAGACGGAATGCCCAGAGTTGGAGTCAGGGTAGGGAAATAGGAAATCATAGGATTAGGGACAGTCTACCTGCCCAAATTCCAGAAAACAAGCAGCAGGTGAGGACCCCAAGAAAAGATGACAACAACAAATATTATGAATGTGTAGGGTTTTTAGTATTCAGAAGCAATATGCCTTCCTGAGTATAATTTTGCTACTTGCAGCATACCCACATGAGCATACAGATGAAAATCTGGCTTTATTTGTTCAACAGTAAAGTTGACTCAAGAGCTTCAGACAGAAGGTCCAGGATTTAGCTATTTCTGAGGAAGGCAAGACTGGAGTTAATAGCTTCAGTTTTGGCATGCAAGATAGCATGAAAATTACTCCCCATTTAAGGGCCAAGATTGACAAAATAAACTTCAGTTGTTTTAATTCTCATGCAGCTGGGTTAAAATTGCATGCTTGTTATGATGCCATTACCTTTTCAAGTAAATATGTACATTCATAATTGCTTGACAAAGGATATGAAGTAATGAAAACCCACTACTGAAATATTAAATCTGACTCATTTAAATTTTAAAATGCAGTTCCTGGCACACAGTAGGTGCTCCATAAATGTTTGTTGAGTGGGATTGAAATCAGAAAACTAGAAAAGATTGTTCAGCTTTCCAACACTGCATTAAATTTAGTACACCATTTCTCAAGCTGAAATGACACTAAATGAAGAGAAATGGGTTTATTTGATTGTCTCACATACATAATGACATGAAGTAATAAAGAAATTATTCAGATTATTCATTCCAAATTTTGCCTGACATAGACAAATGATTAAGGATTTTGTTTTTATATATCTGTATTATTCAGAGAGCTCCCTCCATGCTCTCCTTCTTTTTATACATTAAAAAACAAAGTGCTGGATTTGTGAACATAATGTCCCATCTTTTTAGCTATATCTGCTCAGAGGAGGTAAGTATAATGTCATTACAAAAGACTCAAGATGGGGATATGGTAAGCTAAGTGGCTTCCTGATGTTCTAGCAACTGCTTTTCTGTTTCTGATTTAGTCAATATGACCCTAAACATTCCTTAACAAACAAACAAACAAACAAACAAACAAACTGTATTCTTCCCAGCTACAGCTTTTCATTCTGGTGGTCTAAGAGCTAATTTTTATTAGAATAAGGCCTGACCTTAAGAAATGTCACTTCTTGAGTGATAAATGGGCATGCCTCAAATCAAGTAGATTATTTGAAGAGAGAAGAAAGATAACCAGGTGCAATATCTTAGAACCATCTGTGATCAAGTGACCACTTCAACCTCTCAGAAAACATTTCCCCTGAGCTGCTTTAAAAAGTGCATGGAAATGACTGAATGCCCCAAATAATCAAATACCTCTAACCAGATACTTTCCATAGAACACTGTTGCTGAACACCTATTCTCGTTCTGACCTGAAATCACATAGCTTTCTTCTCTCTTCATATGAAGATCAGCCATGTGCTGTCATAGAAGTTGATCAGTATTAGGTAGAATCTTAGTAGCTTTACCTGGGTAAGTAGAATGCATATGTATGGGTACATAAATAAACACAGGCACACACATCAGAGCTCTCACAATCAAGTAATGCCACATAAATAAAACTCTCTTCACTGTGATAGAAAAACAAAATATGCACACTTGCAAATCACTTTTATTGAGCCATCATCTTTAGCTGAGCCATCCTGCCACTTGTTGGCAGCTCAGCGGCAGCTCAGCTTGTGCTGGGAATCGAACTGGCCACCTTGCTGCTCAGAGCTCGCACTCTTGAGCGAAGTCTTAACCAACTTAGCCAGTCAGCCGGCCTGCAATTCACTTTTTATTGACTTTATTTTAGAACAGTTTTAAGTTCAAAGCAAAATTAAAAGGAAAGTACAGATATTTCCCATATATCCTCCTCTCCCACATACGCACAGCCTTCCCTATTATCAACATCTCTCACCAGAGAGGCACATTTGTTATAATTGATAAACTTATACTGACACATCATAATCACCCAAACTCCATATTTTACATTAGGGTTCACTCTTGGTGTTGTACATCACACTTCATTTATTATTCCACAAACATTTATGGAATGCCCACTATACTAAACATTAAGATTACAGTATTACAATTTCTCTGCTTTAAAGAAACTAATACTTAGTAGGGGGAATATAAATTTGCTAAATGCTATAATATATGTATGAAATATAAAAACCTAGAAGATTTGGGGAAAGTTTCATAGAGACGATGACACATTACCTGTGTTTTGTGGGTATGGACAGAAGAGTTTGCTAATCATGAAAGAGGTAGAAGTGCATTGTAAGCAGAGAATAAATAAGACAGGCAGAAGGCATTGGGTTGCACAAAGGTATGAAGTCTCTAATAAGTTAGACTTTATCCAGTAGGTGGTCAGGAACCAAAGAGGTTTAGAAGTTGTTGTTTTTTTTAGATTTTTTTTTTAAAGATTTTTATTGGGGAATTGGGGG
>NW_017731925.1:1104587-1112150 GCF_001890085.2 Hipposideros armiger | reverse complement strand
AAAAAAAAATTGAAGGGGAGATAAAGAGCTTCCCAGACAAGGGAAAGCTAAGGAAATTCATTACCACCAAGCTAGTACTGCAAAACAGATGTTAAAATGACTTATTTAAGCAAAAGAAAGGAGAAAACAAACAAACACACCCATGAACATCAAAACTGTGAGTAATAAAATGGCAATAACTATGTATCTATTAATAATCATTTTAAATGTAAATGGATTAAATGCTCCAATCAAAAGACAGAGGGTGGCTGAGTGGATAAAAAAAACAAGACCCATACATATGCTGCCTACAAAACTCACATCAGATCGAAAGACACACACAGTTGAAAGTAAAGGGATAAAAATAGGTATTTCACACAAATGGAAACAAGAAAACAGCTGGAGTAGCAATACTTATATCAGACAAAATAAACTTTAAAATGAAGAGTACAATAAGAGGAAAAAAGACATTACTTACTAATAAAGGGAGCAATTCAACAAGAGGACAGAACCCTAGTAAACATCTATGCACCCAACATAGGAGCACCTAAATATATAAAATAAATATTGACAGACATAAAGGCAGATATCAACAGTAACCCAGTTATATGAGGGGACTTTAACATCCCACTGATACCAATGGACAGATCCTCCAGACAGAAAATGAACACAGAAACAGCAACCTTAAATGACATGCTAGGTTAGATGGATTTAATTAATATTTTTAGAGCATTTCACCACAAATCAGCAGAATATACATTATTTTCAAGTGCACATGAAACATTTCCTAAGATAGACCACAGGTTAGGCCTTAAAACAAGTCTCAAAAAATTTAAGAAGGTAGAAATGTCAAGCATCTTCTCTGACCACTGTGGTATGAAACTAGAAATTAATTACAACAAAAAAAACTGAGAAACACACAAATACATGGAGACTAAATAACATGCTATATGGGACAATGTATGAATGGGTCAACAATGAGATCAAGGAAGAAATTAAAAGATATCTTGAGGCAAATGAAAATGAAAACACAATGATGCAAAATCTATGAGATACAGCGAAACCAGTTCTAAAAGGGAAATTCATAGCCATGCAGGATTTCCTAAAGAAACAAGAAAAATCTCACATAAGGGAAGATGAACATGTAAGGAAACTGGGAAAATGACATCAAAATCAGCCCAAAGTGAGTACAAGGAAGGAAATAATAAAGATCTGAGTGGAAATAAGTAAAATAGAGACAAAACAAACAAAACAAACAAACAAACAAAAGATCAATGAAATCAAGAGCTGGTTTTTTGAAAAGATAAACAAAATTGACAAACGTTTAACCAGGCTCACTAAGAAAAAAAGAGGGAGTACCCAAATAAGTAAAATCCAAAAGGAAAGATAATAAGTGACAACTGACACCACAGAAATGTAAAGTGTTTTAAGAAAATACTATGGGGCCAGCCAAGTGGCGCATTGGTTAAGAGCTGACTTGGGATGCCAGAGGGCCCCAGTTTGGATCCCACATACGAGGACCAGTGACACTGCCCTCCACAGCTAAGATGCTGAACAACAGCTCAACCTGGAGCTGGGCTGCTGTGAGTCGCCAGCATCAGTGTAGGTTGTAGCCCCTGCTGCAATGGGTTGCCATGGGCTACCGTGTGTAGCCAGCAGCCACCGTGAGTGGCTGTCCAGAAGCCGGCAACTGAACTGCCTCACCTGGGAAAAGCGCAATGATGGTGCCAACTTGGGCCAGTGAAGCAACGTCCTCTACAACTAGACTGAAGGACAAAAGGACAGTGACTTCTCTGTTCCCCTTCCCCCAACTCCCCAGCGCTGTTCCCATCCTCCAATTCCCCAATAAAAATCTTAAGAAAAAAAAAAGAAAAATAAAAATACTATGAGCAACTATATCTTTCAAAATTAGACAATCTGGAAGAAATGGAGAAATTCCTAGAAGCATACAATTTTCCAAGGCTGAATCAAGAAGAAACAGAAAATCTGAACAGACCTATTACTACCAACAAAATTTAATCAGTAATCAAAAGCTCCCAACAAACCTGAACCAGGTGGCTTCACAGGTGCATTTTACAAAACATCCAAAAAAATTAACCCCTATTATCCTCAAACTATTCCAAAAAATTCAGGAGGAGGGAAAGCCCCCAAGCTCACTTACAAGGCCTCATTTGCCCTGATTCCAAAACCAGGAAAAGGTATTAAAAAAAAAGAAAACTATAGGCCAATATCCCTAATGAACGTAGATGCAAAAATCTTCGACAAAGTATTAGCAAACCGAATTCAGCAATACGTTAAAAAGATCATACAGTTCTTCAACTCTGAAACCTCTCTAAGTGTCTAGCAAAAAAGCATGTTCTGTGCAGAGTCCCCTTTCTGATTCATAGAAGAGCTTTTATAATTAACACTCTTTGAATGGTCATAAGTCAATGCTAAGCCCTGCATTACAATAATATGTTGAAGGCCATCGGTAGCTGTCAGACCAAATGAGAATGGAAATGTTTTCATAACTACTGATTGCAAGATAAGGGCAAAGAAAATACCTTCTTTGAAAATAAGATAGGGAGGGAGGAGAAAATGGCTGCGGTAAGGAAGTCACTGAATTAGTTCGCGCAAACCACGCAGCGAAAATACAACTCTGCAGGACACGCTGAGCAGCAAAGGGACTCCCACGTGGACTACTTAGAGGTGGGCAGACCCGGCGGGTTCGGGAATTGGGAGGTGAGGCGCGTGGAGACACAGGCGGCGCTCGGTCTTCTGAGTCCGGGGATCTCAGCAGATCGGAAACTTCCCTCACCTGTCCTCTGGCCCACCCACGCTGGGGCCTTAGCCTCTGGTGCTGACCATCCCGCCTTGTGTTCATCAGGATTCACAGGGCGCAGTGGCTGGGGCAGAAATCCCAACCCAGGAGGAGAAGAGGGAAACAAGAAGCGTGGAGATGCAGCCCACCCGCTTCAGTGGTGGAGAGAAAAGCAGCTTAACCAGGGGGTGCCTGGTTGGAAGGGGCATTTGTTTTGTTTTTTTTGGTTTTNCTCCAGGTTGAGCTGTTGTTCAGCATCTTAGCTGTGGAGGGCAGTGTCACTGGCCCTCACATGTGGGATCCGAACCGGGGCCCTCTGGCGTCCCAAGCGAGTTCTTAACCATCGCGCCACTTGGCCGGCCCTGTTTTTTTTAGATTTTATTGGGGAATTGGGGGAGGGAAACAGTGTTGGGGAATTGGGGAAGGGGAGCAGACAAGTTGCTGTCCTTTTGTTCTTCTGTCTAGTTATAGAGGATGCCGCTTGACTGGCCCGTGTTGGTATTATTATGATCATTGTGCTCTTCCCAGTTGAGGCAATCAGTTGCTGGACATTGGATGGCTGCTCATGGCGGCTCACAGCAGCTTCAATGGTTGCCAGCCACTCACACTGGCTGCCGGTCACTCACAGTAGCTTACGGCAGCCCACTGCAGCCTCACTGCAGCCTATGCTGTCGCCAGCCTCTCATGGCAACCCAGTTCCAGGTCGAGCTGTTGTTCACCATCTTAGCTGTAGAGTGTGTAGCATCACTGGCCCATGTGAAAACCGAACCGGCAGCCCTGCTGCTCAGAGCTCACACTCCCAAGCCAATTCTTAACCAACCGAGCTACTAGGCCAGCCCCAGAAGTTTGGTTTTTCATGTTATAAGGCTTTCCCTCTACTGTGTGACCTTGGTTTCATTGCTTCAGCAATCTCAGTTGGAGCAGCATTTGGAATTGATTGACAACTTATGTACTGTGAAATTCCTTAGCAGACTTCAAAGTCTAAACTGTGAGACACAGAAAACTTTTAATTTGTGGTAATTATATTTCTAGATTTATTCCTACACATGATAGCCACATGTGGCATGAGGCCAATAAGAGGTAAAAAATCAAATTCAGAGAACTCTATTAAATATACAACTTGATCTTGACTATGTGCTGAGGCTCTCAATTCTCTCTAAGTCACAAATGTCCTGGCACAATCTGGCCTAAACCAAGCACCAAAAAAGAGATCATGAGATTAATGTTTTATTGCTTTGTCTTCCTATATCTAATATCCTCAAAGATCATTTTGCATCACTTCTATTTTTATGTGTTATCAGTAGGACAATGTTAGAAGTATGTGGGGATATGGACACATAATCCAGGGAATGGGAAAACTTTAAAACATGAACCCCTAGGGCTTGCTTTCCTGTCTGATATCTTTAGCTCTACCAGACATGATCAGATTTATATTATAAGAAGATAACTGTTGGCAATGTGATGATATATTGAAGGGGGAGTCATTGCTGTTAAAGAGACCACTTAAGCATTTCCTACCACAATTCAGGCAAGAGTTGAGAGTAGTCTATACTACAGCAAGTGGTAGTGGAAATTAAGAGCAATGGATGAGTGAGAGAGCTATCTATCTCTGTGGTAGAGTCAAAAGGATTGCATGACCAGTTAGATAAAAGAGGGGAGAAGGCAGAGGAGAAGGAGTCTAAGATGAGTACTATATTTCTGGATTGGATGTACTGAGTAGCACTATGAGTTGAGAACATCAGAAACAAAAAAACTGGTGTGCAGGCAAGAGGCTGTATCTAGTTTCAGACACTCTGAGTTCAAAGTGTTCATAGGACATCTAGAGGAGCAATTCAGTGACAATAGAGAGTTGTATTCCCTTATAATTCTTACATGGCACATTTCAACAGTTCTGGATTTGGAATACGTTTTCTAATAAATGTGATTATTTCATGTCATAATTAATCTAGAATTCTCCCTTCAAAAGCTGCTATATCAATAGTTCATCTTACCTACAGCTATCATACTCAATGGTAAAAGACTGAAAGCTGTTCATCTAATATCAACAAGACAAGGATGTCTACTTTTACCACTTCTATTATTGGACATTATAGCCTGATAAATTAGGCAAGAAAAATAAACTAAAAACACCCACACTGGAAAAAAAAGTAAAATTATCTGTATTCACTTATGACCTGATATTATATGTAGAAAACCTAAAAATTTCACACAAAAAAATCTGTTAGAACTAGTAAATGAATTCAGAAAACTTGCAGGATAGAAAATCAATACATAAAAATCAGTTGTGTTTCTACATATTAACAATGAACAATCTGAAGATGAAGGCAAGAAAACAATTCCAGGAAAAGTCTAGGAGAGGTCCAAGATGGTGGATTAATTAAATGCTATGCTAACTGCATCCCACATCCCAGGATCACACCAAAATTATAAATGAATTGAAGAACAATCAACCTCAAGAATCAACTGAAAAAAAAATCAACTGAAGACTAATTGAATGGAACCCCTATAATTAAAGCTATAAAGAAAAGGCCACACCAACCTTCTCCAAAATAACATCAAATGGCTAACACCAGTGCTGTGGGAGGGCCTGGAGGCCCTGGGGGCCCTGCAATAGGAATCCGTGGAGGATTCGGCAGCAGCAGCCAAGGCTGAGGTCTTGGTCAGGGCCACCGCAAGGCTTCAAACAAGGAGTGGATCCCCATCACCAAGCTGGGCCACCTGGACAAGGATATGAAGATAAAATCCCTGGAGGAGATCTATGTCTTCTCCCTGCCCATGAAGGAATCAGAGATCATTGATTTTTTTTCCTGGGGGCATTCCTCAAGGACAAAGTTTTGAAGATAACGCCAGTGCAAAAGCAGACGTGTGCTGGCCAGAGGACCTGGTTCAAGGCATTTGTTGCCAAAGGGGACTACAATGGACATGTGAGTTTGGGTGTTAAGTGCTCCAAGGAGGTAGCTACTGCTATCCGTGTGGTCATCATCCTGGCCAAGCCTTCCATCATCCCTGTGTGGCGAGGCTACTTGGGGAACAAGATTGGCAAACCCCACATCATCCCTTGCAAGGTGACTGGCAGCAGTGGCTCTGTGCTGGTGCACTTCATCCCTGTCCCCAGGGGCAATGGCATTGTCTCAGTTCCTGTGCCCAAGAAGCTGCTGCTGATGGTTGGCATTAATGACTGTTACAACTCAGCCAGGGGGTGCACTGCCACCCTGAGCAACTTTGTCAAGGCCACGTTTGTTGCCACCTCTAAGACCTATAGCTATCTCACCCCTGACCTCTGGAAGGAGACCGTATTCACCAAGTCTCCCATATCGGGAATTCACTGACCACCTTGTAAAGACCTATACCAGAGTTCCTATGCAGAGGACCCAACCTCGCTGTCTCCACCACATAATTTTGCACAAGAAAAATAAAGTGAATCAAGCCTGTTTAAAAAAAGAAGAAAAGGCCACATTGAGACTGGTAGGAGGGGCAAAGACGCAAAACAGGCTTACACCAAACCCACAGACAGTGGTTGAATGCTGGTGGCAGAGGTCCCCCCTGAAGAGGGAGGAGTCACAACCCCACCCTGGGCTCCCCAGCCCAGGTGTCCTGTGCCAGGAAGAGGAGTTCTGATGGCATCTGGCAGTGAAAATCAGCAAGGGCTTTGTCTGCCCTTCCCAGTGGGGTTGAAGGTGGCTGGAAACTCAGATGCCACCTTGTAGAACTGGCACATGGACTCACTTGCTTGTGAGCACTCACCTGGTCTCTGGTGGAGGGTTGGCAGCTCAAGACGCTCAGGAACGTGCATGAAAGGTCTTAGTTGTATAGCTTCAGTGCGGAAGCTGCAGGGACAGGAGCCATTGCTGTCCCTGTGTGGAGCCTGACACACATGTGCCCTACAGGAGAGGGCTATATTTTTATTGTTAAGCCTTCACCCAAAGGGCCAGCTCTGGGACCGCATTGGTCTGGTGGAATCCATGTGTGCACTTAGTGATGATGCACTGGATCCCCATCTTCCACACAGCTGGTACTACATTGCCCAGGACACTCTTGACTGGTGGGCTGCTAACCCTGCCCCACAGGCTATGGAAACTTGTTTGAAGCCAGCAGAGGGCCTGTGGCCTGGGAAATGTTTGTTAGTGGGTGGTAACCCAAGACCTGAGCCACAGTGTGTCTTCGGAAACTCTCAAGAACCTGCAGGACAGAGACAGGAGGTGGCTAGCCATAGTGTTCTTGGGGTGTTTTTGCAGGGAGGTCATGGGCCCAGCACTGGTGCAAGAGCTGAGGCTGCATTGACTTTGTAGAAACAACCTAGCACACCAGTTAGCTCTCTGGAACCCCACCCTGCTCACCTAAAGCTCATTGCCAGTGGTACTCTCTATGCCTGGGTGGCCAGCCTTGCCCCACAAGCCACGGAGGTCTTTTATAGTAATGAACAATCTGCAACAGCCCAGGGTAGATTTTGGTCATGGACAGTGACCCAAAAACTGCACCGCAGCCACTCTGGGGCAGGTCTCGGGAATTTGAGAGCCTGAGGAGGTGGCTGGCTGCAGTGCTCTCATGGAATTCTGCAAGGTGGTCACAGGCAGGGTACTCACATAAAAACTGAATCTGAGGTTGTTAGTTGGGAGGGGGCGGGGATGAAGGAGAGGGGAAGGGATGAGACAATACAAATTGGTAATTGCAATATTGCCTCAGGGATAGAAAAAGACAGTCCGAGGAATACAATCAATAACGTTGTAAGCATTTCTTAGGGGGCCAGATGGACCAATGCCCTTTTGGGGAGTCCACTTCATAGT
>NW_017731925.1:1101755-1104452 GCF_001890085.2 Hipposideros armiger | reverse complement strand
TGGATGGGGGGAGGGGGGTTGTTACTTTGTGAGGGTGAAAAGGGTAACTATTGCATTGTTCTGTACACCTGAAACTAACAATAAAAAAAAACAACTGAATCTGCATTAACTTTGTAAAAACAACCAGTCACGACTTCTGACTCTGTTGAGCTCCACTCTGCCCATGTAGTGCTGCATCGCTGAGTGCACCCTCAACACCAGATCAACAAACCCAACCTGTGTACCTAAGAAGGGTCTTTCAATGACTAGGTTTTATGGGCAGCTGGTGGGTGACAATAGGCCTAAGGGGCCCTGAGCTTTTTGCTAAGTTGCTTCAGGCCCACTATAGCTGGCAGCTAGCCTTGATTTACAGAAAAGCCACCAACACATGCCTCCAGGTCCAGCACAGGCAGCAACCAACCACATATATATTTGTGGCTCCAACCAGGTAGCCATGGACTGGTAACAGGCAAGGCTAAAATTGACCTGCATGGGAACCCCACCCAAGAGACAATAGAAACAATACACCCAGAGGTCAGTTTCAGTTCACACCAGAGCACTACCTGGATAGCCCTACAAGCATCACACCTAAAGGAGGGGGGGTCTCAACAGACACAAGAGCCTGAAGGGATAGGCCCTAAAAAGGAGCTCATAGGGTGTGGGTGCAGCCAATCCTCACAGTTAGTCAGCCTGGGAGTCAACCCCACCCACTGATGTGCCAAAAGCAATCAAGGCTAAAGAAAAACAGGAGAACACACAAGGGAAACCCCCAGAACACATGCACAGGAAAGAGATTAGGGAGACTGCAGAATTGGACTACAGAGGACACAGACTACATAAGTCCACCCAGCAAAGACTAAGAGACATAGGAAATCTATGTAATACATAAAAGCAGACACAAAGTGGTAGCCAGAATGAGGAAACAAACAAACAAAAAACCAAACAAAAGAATAGGAGAGAGACTTCTGGTACAATGGCGGAATAGACAAACCCTGTGCCAACTACCTCCCAGGATAACACCAAAATTACAAATAATTTATACAACATTCAACCTCAGAAGTCCCCTGAACGCTAGATGAACAGAACCTCTAAATGAAGGACTTAAAGAGGAGGCCATGTTGAGTACAGTAGAAGGGGTGGAGAACCCTGTGAGGGACACCTCAGTGGTGGGGAGGCTTCTCCGGTTGGGGGAGAGACCCTCAGGCCCCTCACCATGCTCACCAGCCCAGAGTTACTTTGCCGGGAAGAGGAGTTCTACGATAGCTGGCAGTAGAAATTAGTGAGGACTCTCTTTGCTCAACTCAGTGAGGCTGAGGGCGGCTAGAGAGCCAGTGGAGCCAGCACACAGACTCACTCGCTGGTGATCTATCTAATACATCGAAGCAATCACAGAGCAACAGCCAGAATGAAGAAACAAAGAAACTTGTCCCAAGGAAAAGATCAGAAGAAATCTCTAGAAATGGAACTAAATGAAACAGATGTATCCAACCTTTCAGAGACAGTGTACACCTGAAGCTGATGTTGTATAATGTTAAATGTCAACTATAACTGAATATATATATATATATATATGTATATATATATATAACTGAATATATATATATATATATATATATACATACATATATATATATAGTCATGGGACGTCGAGTATAGTGTGGGAGTTTAGTCAAGGCAATTGTAATAGATATATATGATATGGGGGGAGTGGGGTGGCGAATTGGGGGAGGGGGCTTGTCACTTTGAGAGGTAAAAAGTATAACTATTGTACTGGATTGTACAGCTAAAACTAATTTAAAAATGTTTATTTCACAATAAAAATATAATAAAAAATAAATGAAAGAATAGGAGAAACTTCCAGAAACAGAACTAAATGAAATGGAGGCAACCAGCCTATGAGAGACAGAGTTTAAAACACTGTTTGTAAGAATGCTTAAGGAAATAAGTGAGAATTTCAAAAGGCATAGCAAGCATACAGGTCATAGGAACCATTAAAAAGATCCAGTCAGAGTTAACAAATAGAATAACTGAAATGAAGACTACACTAAAAGGAATCAACAGCAGATTACATGACTCAGAGAATCAAGTCAGCAATTTAAAAGAGAAGGTAGCAGAATACACCCAATCAGAATAACAAAAAGCAAAAAAAGTGAAGATAGTGGGCCAACATCAAGTGCTACAATGTTCGCATCATAAGAGTACAAGAAGGAGAATAAAGGGATCAAGAACCTATTTGAAAAAATAGGGACCAAAAACTTCCCTCACCTGGTGAAGGAAATAGACATAGAAGCCCAGGTAGTGCAGAGAGTCCCAAACAAGGTGAACCAAAACAGGCTCACAGCAAGACACATCATAGTTAAAATAGTAATGGTTAAAGACAAAGAGAATCCTAAAAGCAACAAGAGAAAGACAACTAGTTATTCACAAGACAGCTTCCATAAGACCATCAGCTGATTTCTCAACAGAAACTTTGCAGGCCGGAAGGGAGTGGCAGGAAATATTCAAAATGATGAAAAACAAGGACCTACAACCGAGACTGCATTACCTTGCAAGCTATCACTTAAAATTGAAGGGGGAACGCAATGATGGTGCCAACTTGGGCCAGTGAAGCAACATCTTCCACAACTAGAGTGAAGAACAAAACGACAGCAACTTGTCTGTTCCCCTTCCCCCAATTCCCCAGCGCTGTTCCCATCCCCCCAATTCCCCAATAAAAAT
>NW_017731925.1:1068354-1092069 GCF_001890085.2 Hipposideros armiger | reverse complement strand
ATTAATCCGAAAAAATGTATGTACTCCTATGTTCATTGCGGTGTTATTCACAATAGCTAAGACTTGGAAACAACCAAAATGCCCATCGGTAGATGACTGGATTAAGAAACTTTGGTACAGCCACCTTATCTCTTGATTGAAGCATTCAATCCACTTACATTTAAATTAATTGTTGATAGATATGTAGTTATTACCACTTTATTATTCATATTTTAATCTTTTTTTCTTCTTAAAGAACTCTTTTTAACATTTGTAGTATACTGGTTTGGTGATGATCAACTCCTTTAGTTTTTTTTTTTTTTTGATTTTTTGTTTTTTTTGTCCAGGAAAGTTTTTATTTGTCCTTTGATTCTAAATGACCATGTTGCTAGGTAGATCAATCTTGGTCATACGTCCTTACTTTCCAACACTTAGAATATTTTGTGCCAGTCGCTTCTGGTCGGCAAAATATCTGTTGAAAAATCAGCTAACGACCTTCTTTGTAAGTAACTAACTGCTTTTCTCTTGCTGCTGTTGAGATTCTCTCTTTGTCTTTAACCTTTGGCATTTTAATTATGATATGTCTTGGTGCGGGCTTCTTTGGGTTCATTTTGTTTGGGACTCTCTATGCACTTCTGGAGCTATATGTGTATCTCATATTTTTGGATTTTTTTTCTTTTTGCTGCTGTGATTGGGTGTTTTCTGCTATTTTATCTTCTAAATTGCTGATTCTATCCTCGGTTTCATCTAATGTACTATTGATTCCCTCTAATGTATTATTTATTTCAGTTATTGTATTTTTTATTTCTGACTGTTTTTTTATGTTTTCTATCTCCAGTTTTATGTTTCTATCTCTATGTAGAAGTCCTCACTGAGATCAATGAGTATCCTTATAATCAGCATTTTGAACTCTGCATTTGGTAGATTGCTTGTCTCCATTTTGTTTAGTTCTTTTTCTGGAGCTTTGTTCTAGCCTTTCATTTGGAACATTTTTCTGTGTCCTCATTTTGGGTACCTCCATGTGTTTGTTTCTATGTATTGGGTGGAGCTACTATGTTTTCCAGTCTTGGTAGAGTGGTGTTATGTAGTAGGTGTCCTGTGGGCCCCAGTGGTGCAGTATCCATGGTCACCTGAGCCGGGTGCTCCAGGTGTCCCTTGTGTGAACTGTGTGTAACCTCTTGTTGTAGCTGAGCCTTGATTGTTGTCAGTGGAAGAGATTTACCTTCAGGCTGATTGGTTGTGAGGACTGGCAAAGACAAAAGTGGAGATGCTGTTGTGTAGGGGCTGACCCGAGGGAACAGGATTCAGCTTAGGAAGGCTCTGGTGCCTACCCAGTCTTCTTTTAGGGTGTGTTATTTGTGGAGGTGATTGGGTTGTGCTCTGGTGTGGTCTGAAGCTGGGCACCTGGTATGTTGGTTCTAGGGCATCTTGGGATTGTGAATGTCTCTGTTGCAAGCCAAAGTGAGCCACTGCCTGTGCTCTGCCCAGAGCCACTTTGTATTAGCTGAAAAGTGATCTGCAGATGGTTGTCACTGGTGATGGCCTTGGAGTTGCCTGGGAGAGACTAAGATGCAAATCAAGGCCCACTGGCACTTGAGTGAGACTTGGGTCTCCTTATCAAGAAGTGCAAAGCACACTGAAGACAGCTGTTGTTTGAAATTTGTGAACTTTTGAGATATTTTAGAAAAATTCACAGCATGTGCCAAGACAGCCTGTTTGTATGAGAAGCCACTGGAATTGGCTCGAATGGGCCTGCAAATTGGGTTGAGTGGTGTCTCGGGGAACCACCAGGGTGGGACAAACGGTGTTACCTATGTTGATGGAGACTCAGATATGAACCTCGCCTGTGCATGCAGGCTTGGTGAGGGAAGGGCTCAACAAAGAAACAATGGCTTCTCTCACCACTTCTGTCTGGGAGAAAGCTATCTCTCCACCCCTCGCCCTGAAGGCAGACAACTCAGTTTCTCACTGTATGTCCCTGGCACCTTTTGAGCAACTGCTTCAGTGCTGAACTTCAGAATGAGTGAGTACATCAGCAAATCAGTCCTTGTGTAGTACTTTTATTTTTTTAAGATTTTTATTGGGGAATTTGGGGATGGGAACAGCGCTGGGGAATTGGGAGAAGGGGAACAGACAAGTTGCTGTCCTTTTGTTCTTCAGTCTAGTTGTGGAGGACACTGCGCCACTCGGCCGGCCCCATTGTGTAGTACTTTTAAGTGGAACACCTGGGACTCCAGCAGCCCTCCATCTCACTCAGCCACAAGCTCCCCTGGTTTTCACAGCCAGAAATTCTGCAGAATTTCTCTTTCTGACACTGGAACCCTGGGCTGGGGAAACTAGTGTGGGGCTGGAGCCCCTGGCTCCTATGGGGGAACCTCCACAGCTGAGATATCCTCAAGATTTTTAATGGTCACACATGGGTGTGGGATCAGCCCATTCAGCATCTCTGCCTCTCCTACCAGTCTCGAGGTAGCTTCTTCTTTATATCCTTAGTTGTATGACTTGTTTTCAGGTAGACTTCAGGTGATTATCAATCATGGTTGTTCTATAGTTCAGTTGTAATTCTGATGTGGTCATGAG
Organism: Hipposideros armiger; assembly: GCF_001890085.2. NCBI lineage: Eukaryota > Metazoa > Chordata > Mammalia > Chiroptera > Hipposideridae > Hipposideros > Hipposideros armiger. Next base: position 1,089,510 of record NW_017731925.1, on the reverse strand, counting down.
AGGAGGCAAGCATATTCTTTACCTACTCTGCCATTTTGACCAGTTCCTTACCTACATGATCTTTTATTTTTATTTATTTTTTATTAGTTTCAGGTGTACAAAACAATGTAATACTTAGACATTTACACTCATCACAAAGTGACAACCCCCCTCCCCCAAGTTACTACACCCTGACATCGTATAAAGCTGTTACAATTTCATTGACTCTATTCCCTATGCTGTACTTCACATTCTGTAAATATATATACATATATATATATATATTATAGTTAATATATGTAATATATAGTTAATATATGATATATAATATATATTATAATTGACTATAATATATATATTCTGTAAATATATATATATTATAATATATATATTTTTTATATATTATTATATATAATATATATCTTTTTATTTTTTCTTTTTAAAGATTTTTATTGAGGAATCGGGGAAAGGGAACAGAAAAGTTGCTGTCCTTTGGTTCTTCAGTCTAGTTGTGGAGGATGTCACTTCACTGGCCCATGTTGGTATCATCATTGTGCTCTTCCCGGGTGAGGCAGTCACTCACTGGCCATTGGACGGCTACTCATGGTGGCTCATGGCAGCTTATGAAAGCTCAAGCCTGCTGCTGGCCAGCCCCACTGAAGCCTACGCCGTCATCAGCAACTCATGGCAGCCCAGCTCCAGGTTGAGCTGTTGCTCACCATCTTGGCTGTAGAGGGTGCAGTGTCACTGGCCCTCATGTGTGATCCGAACCTGGGCCCTGCTGCTCAGAACTGGTGTCCCAAGCCAACTTCTAACCAACGCACCACTCAGCAGGTCCTACATGGTCTTTTAAAATAGGCAGTTCAAAGAGAAAAATTCAAAGAAGGAGAGCACAGAATAAAGAGTTTTTAACACCTTTCCTTTCATAGAAAGCTCCATGTCTCAATACCATTGTTAAATGATGACTCCTTTTTAGACTTGACCTACATTAGCACTCTTCTTTCTCACAGCAACAAGGAGAAGGTTAGTAGACTTGAGTTCCTCCTAGACATTAGAGTGTACTGCTACTACTCCCCCATTGCCATTTAGTTCCATTGCTGTGAAATGAGTTCCCTAGTATGATATGATATTATGTATGAGCCCACACTCGTGGATCAAACTTTCTCTAAGAAAGTTTTTACAAAAACAGAAAATTACAAGTATGTATTCCTGGCATGGCTTGTGTTTCTTGCTTTCAGGATCTCAGATACCACTAGTATCCAGTACTGGATACTAGTGTTATCTGAGATCCTGAAAGCAAGAAACACAAGCCATGCCAGGAATACATACTTGTAACCCTTTTGGGATATAGAGAGTCCAAAGTAGTCGATGTGTCATAAAGTAGCCAGTTGGTCTCCACAGGGAATGGTGCTATATCAGGATTCAGTTTGATCTCCATTGTAAAAAGGTTGGATATTCACCGGTGGCAGTAGATACATCAAGCTTAGTAAATGTGAGCCTAAGCTGCTGGGCTCATGTGTAGCCCCCATCTCTGTCACCATGGCTACTTTGTCCATGTGCCCATTGTGACAGCACTGGAGTGGCTGACGACAGAGGTTAACCTGATGTTGACTGGTCATGCCTTTCTCTCTACTTAGGTGTTTAATGCTTTTTTGTGGCATATGCTTTCCAGTGGATATAAACATGTGATACTAAAATCTTCATACTTTTTGCCCACCCATATGTGTATCCACATCCAGCCATGTCAGATATTCTTATTTCCAGTTTCTTTTACCTTTTTCCATCCAGGCTACTGATCATTCAGATGTATTTTAACCTCAGGACACTTTTATTGCCACAAAAGTGGCCTCCAGTTTTGTGTTAGGAAGTACAGGTTGCAAGAGTCTGCCTTTTACCTTGGAGGGAATATATTGGGATACTACTGACCACTGAACCTCCAAAAATAGTATGGATGTGGCAGGTCCCTAAATTTGTATAGGTTTCTCATCTGGAGCACATAAGTTTTACCAAGGTCTCTAGCACTACCCACCGCTTGTTCAGACTGAACAACGCAATAGCATCAATGTAATAGGTCTATATGATGATCTCATGGCATATCCAAATTGTCCAGAATGCTTCAAAAACAATGTATGCCTATTCATATAAATCTACTATGAATATATATAAAATGACACATTGTTTCCATTCAGTGAGAACACGGACAGATTATTAATTAAGATAGAAAAGAATGTGTTCTCCCCTAGTTTACAGAGATTGCATCACAGAAATGGTGGCATGAGGTGAACATCTTGAAGTCTCCATTGGAATTTAAAACAAATTGAACAGCTATAATTCCACAAAGGACTCTCTGCACAGCAGACAGGCAAGACTAAGAGATGCACAGCTGAATTCATTTAAAGGTGGGCAAATCGGGTGACCGTGGGAGGAGGGAAGGGGGAAGAGTGGAGACACGGGCCACGCTGGCTGCAGGAAGGATGCAAACCAAGCTTGTAGCTCAGAACTCCCTGCATTCCAGAGCTACCCAGTCACGGGAGAAGAAATAATTCGGACTGCTAACACTCCCCATATGGCTCCGTTCCCACTTGAGGGAACAGCATGTGACATGGCTGAATCCAACATTCACGGCAGAGACCTTGGAGCAAAGGCTGAGGGAAGAAGGGTGAAAACAGCAATTTAAGCCTTCACTGCCAAGCAGAAGACAGAAGGCATAGGCACGAAGACTAGCTGATCCCTCCCCACCCTCCCAGAGCTCGCCCCAACCCCACCTGCCTAGTGCAAGAAGTGGACCAATAGCAGTGTCAGATTACAAAAACAAAACAGGGCTGGCCGAGTGGATCAGTTTGTTAAGAGCACGAGTTCTGAGTAACACTGTCACCAGTTCGATTCCCACATGGGCCAGTGACGCTGTGCCCAGACCGAACTGCCACTGAGCTGCCAACAGGTGGCAGGATGGCTCAGCTGGTGAGAGCACATGTTTCTAACAACAAGGTTTCTGGTTCGACTTCCACATGGGATGGTGGGCTATGCCCACCCTCAACAAAAGATTGAACACCACACCTTGAGCTGAGTGGCTATGAGCTGCACACAGGTGGCCAGATTGCGACTAGACTAGGAGCTTAGCTAGCTGTGCCCTCCACACCTAAGATCGAAGAACAACAACTGGGCTAGTCCCCTTCTCCAATTGCCCAACACGGTTCTCCTTCCTCAATTTCCCAATAAAATCTTAAAAAACAAAAACAACAACAACAATAAAAACAAAACTAAAAATCCCCAGAATATTTGCAGTTCTGAGGACGGCAGCCCACAGCCATGGAATCCATGGAATCCAGACCAATAGTTCTAGTGAAGGGGAGAGAACCTTGGGTGCAGGCTTGACTGTGCTGGTGGTCACTGCGATTGCTCAGAGAAACCTCTCACAACCCACCTGCCCCCACCTATTTGGGTAGATCTCTGCAGAGGTAAATAGAGACGCTGAAACACACAGGTCTTACACCTGTGGTGCAGTGTAGAAAGCCTGCTCGAACCCACCGAATGGTCCCTGAGCAGGATTGATCGACGCAAGGAATTGAGGAAAAAAAGAGATGGCACAGACACCAAAGTTGGGATTAGGAGGTTCACTAACTGTTGATGACAGAGAGTGACAACGTTTACAAAATGTGCGTTGGTTATATAGAAAACAAGTTCCTCTTTTGCCGGGAATAATTCCCTCAGCTAAGCATAGGGGATTTGGTAGAGGGTTTTGGGGAATGAGGAACCAATGTCCCTGACATAGGGTTTGAAAGTGAGATAATCTCTTGGCAACAAGTTACATGATTACATAGCATAGACGAATGATATATTTTAAGTAAGGTGAAACTGAGGCAAATAGCAACTGTCAGCAAGTCCATGTTGGAAAGTCCCAAAGTACATGAGTCCATAATTAGACAGTGACATCTGAGGGTCTGGTAGCTTTAGTTCAGGAACTTCTGCTTTTCCATGGCACAGGAGATGAGCTGGGCGTTGCTGGGTTACATGTTTTTCCAGCAGTTCTTCTTCTGCTGTTCACCCAACATGCAGTTTTGCAGCCTTTTCTTTAGTACACAGAACATGGGGGTCTGCAGCCACCTGCCATTCTCAACTTGCAGTCAGCTTGTAGTCTCACTACTCTGAGACGGCTCCCAACAGTGCAAAAAGAGCTTTGGAACTTCAGAAGCTCTCCACATCCCCCCGCAGAGGTGGTGCCCTGAGACCCAGGTGACCTGCTCACAGAGGAGAAGCCTACCTTTCAGGGATTTCCCCTATTGCGTGAGAAGTTGGAACAGTGCAGAGAAAATATAACACTACAGCATGAGAAAGATTAAAAGGCTGCAGTCAGAGAGAAAATAAAGCATTCTACCAACACCTACAGGAAAACTAAAGAAAGACCTCTTCCTACCAACCTGTTGCAGAACCCACTCTTGTAGATGCTTAGGAAGAGAAATAATAATTCATTAATTGCCACGAATAACCAAGGTAAAAAGGCAGCTCAGAGTGAAAATGAAAAGCATCCAGAAAATGATCTTAAATACATGGATATAAGTGACTTAAATGACAGAGAATTCAAGATTGCAATTGTTAAAAAATTCAATGAGATACAAAAAAAACACAGACAGGCAGTTTCATGAACTCAGACACAATCAAAGAAAAAATTGACCATTTTACCAAAGTCATTGAAATTTTAAAAAAGAAGCAAATAGAATTTCTGGAGATTAAGAACTCAATAAAAGAAATAAAGAATGAAATAGCCAGCTTAGGTAATAGAGCTGACCAGATGGAGGAAAGAATCAGTGACATTGAAGATAGAAATCCAGAAATGACATAGATGAAAGAAGAGAGAGACTTGAATGTTAAAAGAATTGAAAGAGCTCTACAAGAACTTTCTGACTCCAGCAGAAAGAACAATATAAGAATAATGGGCATACCAGAAGGTGAAGAAAGGGAGAAGAGTACAGAGAGTGTATTTAAACAAATAGTCAATGAGAAGTTGTGAAATTGTGGAAAAAACTGGATCCTCGAATCTAGGAAGCAAATACAATACCTAATTACTTCAATCCTAACAGGACTTCTCCAAGGCACATTGTATTGAAGCTGTCAAATTTAACGACAAAGAAAGAATCCTCAAGGCAGTCAAGGAAAAGAAGACAGTAACCTACAAAGGAAAGCCCATTAGATTATCATCAGATTTTTCAGTAGAAACTCTACAAACCAGGAGGGAATGGAAGAAAATATTCAAGCTATAGAAAAAGAGAAATTATGAGCCAAGAATAATATATCCAGCAAAGATGTCCTTTAGATACAAAGGAAGAATAAACACCTTTCCAGACATACAGAAGCTGAGGGAATTTTCTAACACATGACTTACACTGCAAGAAATACTGAAGGAGGCTATTCGATCTGAAGCAAAAAAGCAAAAAAATACAAAACGATGAATAGTATTACGGACAGACAGAAGCAGGAAATGACAACCCCTACACCAAATAGGACACTATACCCTTAAACATAACATACAAGGTAAAGAAGAAAAACAAAAAACACATTTTTTTAAAAAAAGAGAAAAGACAACTTGCTACTGCAGTGCAGAAATCAGCTCACAGCGTAAATAGGGATAATTTCTCACAACTAAAACATAAAAGGAGGGAGAGTAAAGGTCTGAACTGGCACAAGGGAATGGAAAAAGGAAGCATGCTGAAAAAATGGAATACTGTAAATGTGAAATTTTCTTTTACATAAACTTAATGGTAAAAACTAACAAAAAAACCAACCCAGAATGGAAATATATTATATAAGAAAAGAAAATAAGGGAAAAATCATAAAATACCACCACACTGAAATAATAGACAGCAACAAAAATGCAAAGAAACAATGGAGATACTGTCCTACCAGAAAACCAAAGATAGAATGATGAGAAATCCTCATATATCAACAACCATCTTAAATGTAAATGGACTGAACTCACCAATAAAAAGGCACAGAGTAGTACATTGGATCAAAAACCTAAACCGAACCATATGCTGCCTCCAAAATACACATCTCAGCTACAAGGACAAATATACACACAAAGTGAAAAAATGGGAATTGACACTCCAAGCAAATGGTATTCAGAGAAAAGCAGGTGTAGCCATTCTGATATCAAATGAAACAGACTTCAAGATAAAAAAGGTAACAAGAGACAAAAATGGACATTTCATAATGATAAAGGGGACTATACAACAAGAAGATATAACAGTTATCAATATTTATGCCCCCAATCAGGGAGCACCAAAATACACAAAACAACTACCAACAGAACTAAAGGGAGAAATTGACCAAAACATAATTATAGTAGAAGACCTAAATACATCAACTGTGGATATATCATCCAAACAGAAAATAAATAAATATCAGTGCTAAATGACACATTAGATGAAATGGTTATAATTGACATTTATAGAGCACTTCATCCTAGAACATCAGACTATACATTCATTTCTAGTGTACATGGAACATTCTCAAGGACATACCATATATTGGGACACAAAAGTTACATCAGCAAATTTAAGAAGACTGAAATCATACCAAGCATATTCTCTGATCACAAGGCTTTGAAATTGGATATAAACTGCAAAAAGAAAGCAGACGAAAACCACGACTATGTGGAGATTAAACAACATACTTTTAAAAAATGACTTGGCTAAAGAAGAAGTAAGGGGAGAGATCAAAAGATACATTGAAACAAATGAGAATAAAAATACATCCTACCAAAATTTTTGAGTTGCAGCGAAAGCAGTTTTAAGAGTGAAATTTGTATTTTTACAGGCTTATCTCAAGAAAGAAAAAAAAAACCAGATAATTTACCTCACATTTCACCTTAAAGAGCTAGAAAAAAAAAGAGCAAATGAAACCCAAAGTCAGCAGAAGGAAGGAAATAATAAAAATCAGAGCAGAACTAATTGAAATAGACAACAAAAAGACAATAGAAAAAATTAATGCAACAATGAGTTGATTCTTTGAAAAGATTAATAAAATTGACAAACCCTTGGCTAAACTCACTAAGGTAAAAACAGAAAGACACAAACTAAATCAGAAATAAAAGAGAGGAAGTTACCACTGATGCCACAGAAATACAAAGGATTATCCAAGAATACTATGAAGGGCTATATGCCACCAAATTCAATAACCTGGAAGAAATGGACATGCTCTTAGAAACATATAGCCTTCCTAGGCTGTATCATGAAGAATTGGAAAATCTAAATAGACCAATAAACAATAAGGAAATTGAATCAGTCATCTGTAACCTTCCCAAAAGCAAATGTCCAGGACCTAATGGCGTTACTATTGAATTCTAACAAGCATTCCAAGAGGATCTAACACCTGCCCTACTCAAACTCTTTCAAAAAATTGAAGAACAGACAATGCTCCCTAACTCATTTTATGAGGTTAACATTACTCTGATACCAAAACCTGGTAAGGATAACACAAAAACAGAAAATTACAGACTGATATCTGTGATGAATACAGGTGCAAAAATCCTAAACAAAATTCTAGCAAATCAAGTGCAATAATGCATTAAAAAATTATAGATCATGAAAAATTGGGGTTTTGACAAGAATGGTTAAACATATGGAAATCAATCAATGTGATGCACCACATAAACAAAATAAAGGACAAAAATCATATGATTATATCAAAAGATGCAGAAAAGAGTTTGACAAGCTACAACATCCATTCACGATTAAAACAATTAATAAAATGAGTATAGAAGGAAAATACCTTAACATAATAAAGGCCATATATGACAAACCCTCTGTTAATATCATAGTTAATGGTGAAAACTGAAGCCTTTTGGTCTATGTTCAGGGACATGATAGGCCTCTCCCCTATCACCTCTGCTTTTCAATAGTATTGGAAGGCCTAGCCAGAGTAATTGGGCAAGAGAAAGGAAGAAAAGGCATCCAAATAGGGAATGAAGAAGTTAAATGGTCACTTTTTGCATTTGGCATGATGCTATGTATAGAAAACATTAATGACTAACAAAAAGCTATTAGAAACAATAAATGAGTACAGTAAAGTTGATGGCTACAACATCAATGTAAAAAAGTCAATTACATTCTTATATACTAACAATAAAACCTCAGAAAAAAAAACAATTCCTTTTGCAGTTGCCACAAAAAGAATAAAATACCTAGGAATAAACTTAACCAAGGATGTGAAAGACCTATACACTCAAAACTATAAGACATTTTAAAAATAAATTGAAGAAGTCACAAAAAATGGAAAGATATTCTGTGTTCATGGATTGGAAGAATCAACATAGTTAAAATGGCCGTATTACCCAAAGCAATATACAGATTTAATGCAATCCCCATCAAAATCCCAATGGCATTTTTTAAAGAAATAAAACAAAAAAATAATGAGATTTGTATGGAACCACAAAAGACCCCGAGTAGCCAAAGCAATGCTAAGAAACAAGAAAAACCTGGAGGTATCACACTCCTTGACTTCAGCTAGTACTATAGGGCAACAATAATTAAAACAGTAGAGAATTGGCAGAAAAACAGACACACAGACATATGGAGTAGAATTATAGAAAACCCAGAAATAAACCCACATAAATATGGATAGATAATTTTCAACAAAAAAAACAAAAACATACAATTGAGAAAACACAGCCTCTTCAATAAGTGATGCTGGGAGAATTGGAAAGCCATGTGCAAAAAAATGAAACTAGACTGCTATCTGTCAGTGTGTACCAAAATTAACTCACAATGTATCAAAGACCTAAACATAAGACCTGAATCAATAAACTACATACAAGAAAACATAAGTACTAAACTTATTGACTTGGGTTCAAAGAGGGTTTTATGAATTTGACTTCAAAGTCAAGGGAAGTAAAAGCTAAAATAAATGAATGAAACTATATCAAGTTAAAAAACTTCTGCACAGCAAAAGAAACCATTGCAAAATGAAGAGGCAACCTACTGAATGGAAGAAATTTTTTGCAAAGTACGCCTATGTTAAGGGGCTGGTATCCAAAATATATAAGGCACTCATACAACTGAACAACAAATAAACAAACAATCCAATTAAAAAATGGGCACAGGAAATGGATAGGCATTTCTCCAAAGGGGACATACAAATGGCCAGTAAACACATGAAAAAATGCTCAACATTGCTAATCATCTGAGAAATGCAAATAAAAACCCAATGAGATATCACCTCACACCAGTTAGAATGGCTATCATCAACAGGACAATAATAACAAGTGTTGGAGAGTCTGTGGTGGAAAAGGAACCCTCATACACTGTTGGTGGGAATGCGGATTGTTTCAGCCACTATGGAAGGCAGTATGGAGATTTATGAAAAAATTAAAAATAGAATAACCATGTGACCCAGCAATCCCTCTTTTATCCCTCCAAAATATCTGAAAACATTTATCCATAAAGATATATGTGTTCCTATGTTCATTGCAGCTTTTTTTTATGGTGACCAACACATGGAAACAACCACAGTGTCCTTCGATAGATGACTGGATAAAAAAGATGTGGTATATATACACAGTGGATTACTATTCTGCCATAAGAAAAGATGAAATAGTGCCATTTGCCACAACATGGATGGATCTTGAGATTATAATGCTTAGCAAAATAAGTCAGACAGAAAATGTTGAGAACCACATGATTTTACAGATATGTGGTACATAAAACTGAGAGCAACAAAGGAATAAGACAAACAAATGAAGAAACAAATATTCATAGACACATACAATAGTTTAGTTGTTACCAGAGGGTAACGGGGAAGGGGGTGGTAAATGAGGGTAAAAGAGATCAAATATATGGTGATGGAAGGAGAACTGAGTCGTTGGTGAACACACAATGTGATATACACATGATGCATTACAGAATTTTACACCTGAAACCTATGTAACTTTACTAACAATTGTCACCCCAATAAACTTTAATTTAAAAAAAAAGAAAAAAGATGTGTTCTCCCAAATCAGACCATGTCAATGAGGTAGTATTGATCTGCTCTAGCAAAGTACCATAGTGGTGTTGTGTCAAACAATACACAGGGCCAATTAAAGTGGATCCTACTAGCTAAAGATGGAAAAATTTGAGCATCAAAAATGTCTGAAATTGATTAAAATATCAATTTTTAAAGTATGCTTATAGTGACATTTAAAAAGAAAAAAACCCATTAGACATCATTGGATATTGCTACAGTATAAACTCATTATTCTAAATATTGATAAATAAAATTTTTAAAATCTATCACTTATCCTTCCTTTCCTGTATAAACTATATTTTGGAGTAATCAAGTAGTCTAAGAGGGGAAATTCTCCCTTATTTATGAATTCCATCTAATAAATGCAGAAGGAATGATAAGGTTAGAAAAATACCCATTTGCAAACTCTAAAGCAATAACATAGCTAGGCAACATTATCTAATAGGTGCTAGAACCATTAGTTGAAAGTTTGATGGGGGAAGTTTATATTGGGGAGACCAGACAGACACCATCTGAACACAGTGATCAAACTCCACATTATTAAAAGTGAGACATAACAGACATTATGTATCTCATAATATGATGTAATAAGAAATACAGAACAGCACTTCTGCAGTGTTGTGCCAAAAAAATATTGAAATCGAATCTATTGTAATATATATCTTTTAGATCTAACCAGCAGTTTACAGGAAACAGAAGGATGAAGTTAAACACTAAGATGAGAAAGCAATCAGTCAAATGCTGAATGTAAGTTATCTCATAGGTAAACTACCCAGAATTTCCAACAAATCAATGGCATAAAAATAAAGTGGGGAAGGGTAACTGACAAACAACAGACAATTTCATATGTTGACTTTACTTTATTTGCTTCCTAACCTGAATAAATATAAAGTAAGAAGAAATTTTGAGACAGTATGGAAATTTGAAAAACAGGATTCAATAGATAGGACTGAATATGGATTCAGTATTGGATGATGTTAAAGACTTTTTTAAAACAGCAACAATGCCATTGTTCATCTGCAATACAAAGCTTTTCTTGCTATGTTTTAAAAATATCCTCAGCTAAAGATCTATGAAATGACATGATGTCTGAGATTTGCTTTAAAATATTCCAATCCTCTCCCCCAAATTTTGGGGGTATAGATGACAAAGAATTGGCTAATTATTTATAATTGTGGACACTATATGATGAATACATGTATGTTCATTTAGGTTCATTTACATTAAAAAAATTAGATCCCTACTTTATACTCATACTTGACACAAATGAATGTCAAATTCAAAACTCTGAAAGGTATAGAAGAAAATAGAGGATAATATAATTGTGATACAGGATCAGAATTCCTTAAACAAGACACAAGATGCAAAATTCATGAAGAAAAAGTTTCATAAATTTGACTAAATTATTTAAAATTCATTCATTTAAAAAATCTTTATGAAAAATAACAAAAACAAGCTAAAGGTTAGGAGATGATATTTGTAACCAGTATAACTTATAACAAATTAGTATCCCAAATATATAATATATTCTTACAAATCTGTAAGAAAAAAGTATACCCAAATAATGACACAGCAATAGGAAATAAAGGGGTATTTATAAATAACCAATAACCATTTGAGAAGACACTCAACTTCAATAGTATTCAAGGAACAGTGACATGACACTATTTCAAATCAAGTAGATGAACAACATAAAAAAGTATGACTATATCAAATATTGGTGAAGATCAGGGGAAAGGAGAATATTCATATGCTTCTAGAAGCAGTATAAACTGGTAAAACAATTAAGAAAGTCAATTTAGCTATAACCAGTAAAATTGTAAATGTGCATATCACTTCTAGATAAATCAACTATTTACCTATAAATATTCTCACCTGTGCAAAAAAGAAAAAGACACTCCTGTAAGTTTATTCCTACACTTTTTGTTATAGAAAAAAACTGGAAACAATCTAAATGTATACCAATTGAAGTCATGTATAATGGTGTGATATATTCTTACCATGAAATTCTAAAAAACAATAAAAGGTAATTAACTTGATATAAATCAACATAGATTTCAAATAATGTTTTTCTGAGTAAAAACACTTTCAGAGTTTTAGATCATGATACTATGCATATAAAATTAAATAAATGCATAGTTAATTATTTATATCATATATATATACATATATATATATGTATATATATGTATATATATATATTCCAAGAATGCAAACCATTGTACAAAAATATTTTTTTGAATAGACATGAAGGATATACAATAAATTCATGATAATTGCTTTATCTGGATAGGAAGAAAGGAATGAGAATTGGAGGTGGGCAAAAAGGATCTCAGTTCCCTCTTCTAACACTAAAATGTGTTGAAATAAATATAAAATATGTGCTAATTATCAATACTTGATGATGGAGACATAGATGTTTTGATATTCTTTGCAGATTTTTATGTGGTCTTATTTCTAAAAATAAATGGAAGAACAGAAAATTGATTGAAAGGCCTTCTAACTTAATTGAATTGAATAATAACATCAATAGGCTAAAAGTAAAAGAAGCATATGAAACTTTGCATATTACCATTGAGAATATATTTACATTTCAAATGCAAATATGGTATTTTAAGTAGATAACTGAGATAAATTCCCCAGGGTAGCAGAAATGATGAAAGTCACATTTTATGATTATAGTACAAAAAAAAAAAAACACCTGGAAATTAACATGTTAAAGGAGCAAAAAATAAACAACTGAAAAAATTAAATTGATCTTTAAGAAACATGCAGTCAAAAAAAGAAATCAAAATTGCAAATACTATATATGTTATTAAAAATAATGACAATTAATTTTGTGATATAACAAAACTCTCCTCAGAAGACTTTGATGGAATTGAATGAGTTTTTTGTAAAACCAGAAAATGTAAATAAATTAGCTAAGCTTAAACTAAATAAACCAGAACAGCAACAACAAATTAAACCTAAGGAATATATTTAAATTTTTAATTATCAAAGCAGAAATCTATGAATCAAAATGAAGAAAAATAGAATTAATTAATAAATGGAAACTGAGGTCGAAGCATTCCATAATGTTTTTTTAAAATATTGATAAATTCTTTCATGTAGACAAACCTCAAAAACATGGTTACATTTCACATATAATTGAGATCATATGGTATTTATCTCCCTCTGTCAGATTTATTTTACTTAGCATAGTACTCTCTAGGTCCATCCATGTTGTCCCAAATGGTAAGATGTTATTCTTTTTTTATGGCCAAGTAATATTCCATTGTATATATGTACCAACTCTTCTTTATCCAATAGTCCATCGATGGGCATTTTGCTTGCTTCTATAACTTGTGCTGCAGTGAACATAGGGGTGCATATATCTCTTTAAACTAGTGTTTTGGATTTTTTCATGTAAATACCCAGCAGTAGCATTTTTGGGTCATAAGGTACTTCTATTTTTAATTTTTTGAGAAACCTCCATGCTGTTTTCCATAGTAGCTGCACCAATTTGCAGTCCCACCAACAGTGCATGAGGATTTCTTTTTTTCCACATTCTCACCAACACTTGCTGTTTTTTTACTTATTGATGATAGCCAAGAACAAAAAAACAAATAAAAATAAAATAGAAACAGAAATAAACTCATAGATTCAGAGAACAAAAAGATGGCTGCAGGTTGGGGGGTGGGTTGGAGGGCTGAGTAAAAAAATGAAGGGATTAAGAGGTACAAATTGGGGGCCAGCCGAGTGGCACGTTGGTTAAGAGCTGGCTTGGGACGCCAGCTCTGAGCAGCAGGGCCCTGGTTTGGATCCCACATGGGGGCCAGTGACATTGCCCTCTACAGCTAAGATGGTGAACAACAGCTCAACCTGGAGCTGGGCTGCCGTGAGTTGCCAGCGACGGTGTAAGCTGCAGCCCCTGCTGCAATGGGCTGTCATAGCTACTGTGTGTGGCCAGCAGCCAGCGTGAGCGGCCAGGAGCCGGTGTGAACTGCCAAGAGCCGCCGTGAGTGGCCATCCAGAGGTCGGCGACCGATCTGCCTCACCTGGGAAGAGCGCAATGATAATACCAACATGGGCCAGTGAAGCAACATCCTCCACAACTAGAATGAAGAACAAAATGACAGCAACTTGTCTGTTCCCCTTCCCCCAATTCCCCAGCGCTGTTCCCCTCCCCCAGTTCCCCAATAAAATCTTTTAAAAAAAAGAGGTACAAATTGGAACTTGTGTCAAGATGGCAGAGTAGGTAAACCCTGTGCTCACCTCTTATCGGGACCACATCAATTACAACTAAACTACAGAATAACCATTGCTGAGAATCACCTGAAGTCTGGCTGAACCAAAGCCCTACAACCACCGACATACAGAAGCCACCTTGAGACTGGTAGGAGGGGCAGAGACGAGGAATGGTCTGGTCCCACACCCGCTTATGACAGTTAAAAATCGAGAAGGATATCTCAGCTTTAGAGGTCCTCCCTGGAGGAGTGAGGGGTCCTACTCCCATCCAGGATCCCCAGCCCAGGGTTTCAGTGCCAGAAAAAGAAGTCCCCATAACTTCTTACTGTATGGCTGAGTGAGCCAGAGGGTGGCTGCAGTCCCAGACACCCCTCTTAAAGGGCCAGTGCATGGGCTTACTTATGGACTAACAAGCTCTGAGCTCCAGCACTGAGGCAGCAGCATGAAAGACGGCAGTGACTTATGGAGAACTGAATTCTCTAGCTTCAGGGTGAGGGCTGGAGGTGCAGCTTTCTCTCAGAGGGAAGAGCTGGTGGAATCAATTGTTTCTTTGTTGAGCCCTATACCTACTGGCATGCAGACACAGACAGACACCATATATGAGTTTTCATCAATCTGGCTATCGCCTTTTATCTACTCCACCCTAGTGATTCCCTAACACCCTGTCCCACCCAACTTTTGGGCACACCCAAGTCACTTCCAGTGTCTTTTCCATATAATCTGTCTTAGCTCACACTGCAGACTTTCATAAAATCTCCCAAAGATTCACAAAACCCAACAAGCAGCATCTGACTTCAGCATGTGCCATACCTCTGGCTGAGTAGCCTTAAGCCTGGCACTAGAAACAGTGGGCCTTGGTTCACAGATTGGCCTCCTGATGCACAACTAAGCCCAGTGTGGGTGGCTGCCATATGTGGATTGCTTTGTGGCTCATACCAGGTGGCCCCAGGCAGGGCACAAGCTATGGCTAAACTTGGCCTGTAGTGTGTTCCTTCCTAGGAGGTCCCAGGGCTGGCACGCCTGGTGGCCAGCTTTGGACCAAGCCAGAGCATCATTTGGCCACTTCCAAGGATGACATACCCAAAAACGCAGACTGGGTAGGCACTGGAGCCCCACTAAAGCGAACCCTGCTCTGTAGGGACAACACTTGCACCACAGCTCTTTCACTGCAGTCATGGCCAGTCCTTACAAACAATCAGCCTGAAGGTCAATCTCTTCCATTGATTTGCAAACAGCAACCAACTCTCAACTACAACAGAAGGGTACACAACCTCACAAGGGACATGCCTGGAACACTCTGCTCTGGTGACCAGGGAGACTGCACCACTGAGTCCTCCAGGACACCTACTACATAACTCCACTCTACCAAGACCAAGAAGCATAGCAGCTCTATCAAATTCATAGATACAAACACAGGGAGGCAGCCAAAATGGGGAGACAAAGAAACATGTCCCAAATAAAAGAACAGAACAAAGCTCCAGGAAAAGAACTAAACAAACTGGAGACAAGCAGTCTACCAGATGCAGAGTTCAAAACACTGGTCATAAGAATGTTCAGTGATCTCCAGGAGAACTTAAGAAAAAAGAGATATAAAACATAAAATGGAGATAAAAAATATTTTAAAAGAACCAGTCATAAATAAAGACTACAATAACAGAAATGAAGGATACATTGGAGTAAATCAACAGTGTATTAGATGAAGCAAAAATTGAATCAGCAATTTAGAAGATAAGGTAGGAAAAAACACCCAATCACAACATCAAAAAGGAAAAATAATCCAAAAAACTGAGAAAAGTTTAAGGGGCCTCTGGGACAACATCAAGCATACCATATTCACATCATAGAAGAATCAGAAGGAGAAGAGAGAGCAAGGAATTCAAAACCTATTTGAAGAAATAATGACAGAAAACTTCCGTAACCTGGTGAAGGTAATAGATATAGAAGCCTAGGAAGCACAGAGTCCCAAACAAGATGAACCCAAAGAGTTCCACACCAAGACACATCATAATTAAAATGCCAAAGATTAAAGACTAAGAGAGAATCTTAACAGCAGCAAGAGAAATGTAGTTAGTTACCTACAAGGGAGCTCCCATAAGATTGTCAGCTGATGTCTCATCAGAAACTTTGCAGGCAAGAAGGGATTGGCAGAAAAATTTCAGTGATGAAAAGCAAGGACCTACAACCAAGATTGCTTTACCCAGCACAGCTATCATTTGGAATCAAAGGACAGATAAACATCTTCCCAGAAAAGAAAAATCTGAAAAAGTTCATCACCACTGAATCTGTATTATAAAGAATCTTAGAGGGACTTTTTTAAGATGAAAAGGAAAAAAAAAGATAAAAAATATGAATAATTAAATGGCAATAACTACATATCTATAAACAATTACTTAAAGTGTAAATGGATTAAATGCTCCCATCAAATGATAGGGTGGCTGAATGGATAAGAAAACAAGATGTTTACATATGCTGCCTACAAGAGAGTCACATCACATTGAAAGACACACACAGACTGAAAGTAAAGGGAAGGAAAAAAGACATTTCATGAAAATGGAAACAAAACAACAAAAACAGCTGAGGTAGCAATACTTATGCAAGACGAAACAGACTTTAAAACAAAGGCTATAACAAGAGACAAAGAAAGACCCAGTAATCTCACTTCTGGGTATTTATTCGAAGAATCTCAAAATGTTAATTTGAGGGGACATGTGCACCCATATGTTCATTGCAGCATTGTTTATAATGGTAAAGATGTGGAGGCAGCCTGGGTGATCATCAATGAATGACTGAATAAAGAGAGATGGTACATATATACAAGGGAATATTGCTCAGCCACGGAACGGAATGGGTTCTTGCCATCTGTGGTGGCATGGATGGACCTGGATGTTCTCAGTGGAGTATGTCAGACAGAGCAAGACAGATACAATGTGCTTTCACTTATATGTGGAATGTAAAGAACAAAATAAGCAAGCAAACAAAACAGCAACAAACTCATAGATACAGAGAACATATTGATGGTTGCCAGATGGGAAGGGCATTGGGGGTGAAGTGAGAAATGGAAAGGGATTAAGAAGTACAAATTGGTAGTTACAAAATAGTCATGGGGATATAAAGTATAGAGAATATAGTCAATAATATGGTAATAGCTATGTATAGTACCAGGTGAGTAGTAGACTAGTCAGGGGCATCACTTCTTAAATTATACAAATGTCTAACCACTATGCTGTACACCTGAAATTAATATAAAATAATATGAGTATATAAATAAATAAATAGTAAAAAAATTCAATCAGTAAAAGAAAAAGATCCTTAATGTAAAAAAAGGAAGCACAAATTGGTAGTCACAAAATAAGCACAGGGATATAAATTACAGTATAGGGAATATAGTCACTAATATTGTAATAACTGTGTATAGTGCCAGGTGGGTACTAAGCCTATTGAGGAGATCACTTCATAAATTATATAAATGTCTAACTACTGCACTGTAAACCTGAAATATAATATAAAATAATATTGCATGTCAACTACAATTGAAAATTTTTTAATAAAAAAATAAATCTTCTTTGACAAAACTAGCAAACAAACAAACAAAAACTATTATGTTAAGTGAAAGAAGCCAGTCTCAAAGAATCACATATCAGAAAGTAGATTCAGTGGTTGCCTGGGCCTGGGAGTGGGAACAGGGATTGACCACAAATAGCACAAAGGATCTTATTGGGATGATGAGAAAGCTCTAAAACCAGCTTTTGGTGATGGTTGAACAACTCAATAAGTTTACTAAAAATTATCGAATTGTATACTGAAATTGGGTAAATTTTATGGTATGTAAATTATGTCTCAAAGATTTTTTTGAAATCTAATTTTTCAGTCTCATACATGATATAGTAACTATTTATTTTATTTATTTATTTTTTAACCACTCAGACGGCGTCTTCTCCCTCTTATTCCCCCAAGCGGAAGAGAAGAATGATCATCAATGGCAAATGGCAGTTGCTGAAGCAACACTAAGAACCAGCTTCACGCTCAGGAAAGGATGCTATGTCTCCTCCTCGTGGTTTTGGGTGCTCTACATGATCAGAGAAACTTCTCTAGTTACATACTATAGAAATGATCCCTGAAAGTATAGTCTTTATTAACTTTATTTTAAAATGAGATATATCTCCACTACAATCAAATGGTTTGGTTTTATCAATATTAATAAAAGTTATATAGTTAATTCAGGAAAGCTTTATGAGAGAAGAGTGTTCATTGTAGCAAAGAGGAAATACAAATGCTCTTAGTCAGGTACTTGCTTGGCATATTCAAGAACTTTATGGATCAAAGGATACAAACTATCAGTTAGAAGAAGAGTAAGTTCTGAGGATTTAATGTACAGCATGGTGATTATAGTTAATAATACGGTATTGTGTACTTGAAAGGTGCTCAAATTAGATCTTAAAAGTTCTCACCATACATACACAAGAGAACTCTGTGAGGTGATAGATTTGTTAATTATCTTGCTCTTGGTAATTATTCCACTGTGTGTGTGTGTGTGTGTGTTTGTAAAATTATCACATTGTATGCTTTAAATATATACAATTATAATTATATGGGTCAATTATTTCTCAATAAAATGGCGGTGGGGGGCAGGAGACCTGTATGGAAGCTAATATCATGGAAGTGGAATGAGAGTGGAAGAGTATTAGGAGATGAGGTAAGAAACATGGCAGGCAAGATCACGTAGAGACTTTTAGGCCATTGTTAGGATTTTGTCTTATTATCAGAAGAAGATGAGAATACATTGGATGGCTTTTAAGAGAGGAGTGACATTATTTGACTTAAGTTTTAAATGGATCACACTGGTTTGTTTGGATAATAACTGTAGATGGCAAGGGAAGAATTTAGGAGGCCAGTAAGAAGAGGCTACTGCAATAATCCAGATGAGAGATTATGGTGGTTTGATTACTTTTCTCTCCCCCTTTCAAGAACCTGTATTTTCTCCCTGGCATTCACTGAGTCAAGTCCAAATCCCTCTGTCCTAAAATTCCAAATCAATTCAATATTTAGAAAATAATTAATAGGCAAACTAGTGAGAAAGTGGTGTATTGTGAGGG
This sequence comes from Hipposideros armiger, assembly GCF_001890085.2. Classification (NCBI taxonomy): domain Eukaryota; kingdom Metazoa; phylum Chordata; class Mammalia; order Chiroptera; family Hipposideridae; genus Hipposideros; species Hipposideros armiger. The sequence continues at coordinate 1,070,212 of NW_017731925.1, read as the reverse complement.
TATTGGTGCACCCACCCATAAAATGTTCATGGCTATGGCTGGCTCCATTGTCATCAATAAATCCTAGAAATGTTGGACTAAGTGCAGCAAACATCCTTTATATAAATAGCTAAAGGTTGCAAAAAAGTAAGTGAGGAGGCTGGGAGAAGAAAGGTCTGGCAAAACAAAGAGGAAATCTGGAAAAAAACAAAAAACCCCACAAAAAACAAAAAGCAGATGCAAGCAGAGCTGAAGATTCAGCCATTCAGGGGTGTTGCAAAGAGGAAGTTCCATCTATATTTTATAAGTGGCTTGGATTTCAATAATCACCACTTTGGGACAGAAGATGAAATCTTGGGACTGAGAAAGGTAGGATTTAGAACTAGACTCCCTGAAAAAAGCCAAAACAATTAGAGAGCTACATTGCTTGAGAGAGCAGACCAGAAAAAATCCACCTGCAAATAATACATGCAGAACATGTAAAATCTCTCAAAATTCAGAAATAAAAATATAAACACCCAATTCCTAAATGATAAAATATTTGAAAAAGCACTTCACCAAATAAGATATTAGAAAGACAAATAAGCACATGAAAAGGTATTTAATGTCATTTTCATTAGGGAAATGCAAATCAAAACCAAAATGAGATTTCACTTCACAGCTATTAGAATGGCTAGACTTAAAAAGACTAACCATACTAACTATTGGAGAGATTTGGAGGAACAGGAACCCTTATACACTACTTGCAGAAAAACAGTTGAGTGGTTTCTTAAAACTTGAACATACACCTAGCATATGCACACATATATGTCACAAAAATATATAAGCGTGGATTGGAAAAACACACAATAAATGTAGTATAGATCTGTCTGGGAAGGAATGGAACCAAGGAGAAGAACAAAAGATGCTAATTTTCATCCGTGATGTTGCTAACATGTGTTATTTCCAGAGAATGAGTAGAAGGGGTTCTGTAATAATTTTTTTTGCATTTATCTGCATGTATGTGTGTGAAAAATAAACAGAGAATAACAGGGAAAAACATGTTAACTATTCCAACTTTAAATCCAAATCTCCACTGTCTAATTGAGAACTTTAGGACTGCTCTGATTTCAATTTAGTCACATTTTAAATATGTTAAATATGTTTAATATTTTTTCCAATCACACTATCAGTTTGGTGTTTTTGTCACCATTTTATAAAGGAGGAAAATGAGGTTAAGTAATTTGCCCCAGATGCAGCTTATATTTGAACCCAGGCCTGTTTGATTGATGCCATTAAGTAATACTCCACACTGACTCCAAAGGTGAAAAACAGACAATACAGTCTTTGTAATCTTAATATGTACCCCTAATATATCCAATTATATGTTTGGATTCTAGCTGATTAAATCTAATAACAAGCAAAATTTTCTCTTCTGTACATTTTTCTCTACTTATTGGGACACAGGATGTAGTGCCTCAGGGTATGTTTATTTGCCTCAGTGAACCAAGCTGAATGAGTTCCCCCTCCAATTATTTTTTATTAACGTTTTGTTTTTAGAACAGTTTTAGGTTCATAGCAAAATTGAGGGAAAGGTACAGAAATTTCCCATAACCCCCATCCCCACACGCACAGCCTCCTCCATTATCAACATCCCCCACCAGAGTGGGACATTTGTTACCATTGATGAACCTGCATTGACACATCATCATCATCCAAGTCCACTGTTCAAACTAGGACACATTCTTGATGTTGTGCATTCTATGGGTTTGGATAAATGTTTAATGACATGTATCCATCATTGTAGTATCAATACAGAGTAGTTTCATGCCCTAAAAACTTCTGTTCTCTGCCTATTCATTCTTCCCCTCAATCCCTGATAATCACTGATCTTTCAACT
>NW_017731925.1:1064957-1066224 GCF_001890085.2 Hipposideros armiger | reverse complement strand
CATAATGGATCCTATATTCTCCACACTCATCTCAGGGGAAGGGATGGTGTGAAGGAAACCCTACATAACTTGGAGGGAGCTCTCTAAAGCACAGGAAATCTGTCTTGCTGCCCCGGTATTAACTGAGGCTATTCTAAGACACACATTTAGCAGCGAACTCAAATATCAATGATTATGTGAAAGTCAAAGCAGATGTATACATGTAGGGTGGTAGCCTGCTGAGTTCTATGTAACTCATGGCAGCATTTTAGAAAATCCCTATGCTTCAGATGAATGCAGAGGAGGCTGTGATAAAGCAGACCAAGTTCACGTGGACTAGTTGTTGAAATAAGGAGAACACAGGGCACAGACTATCAACCAGAGGCCAAAATGGGACCAGGATCATTACAGTAAGTGCCAGTGGGTGTGGGGCGGAAGGCAAAACCCAGCAGCAATTAGCTAGAGCTTTTTATGCTAGCAAAGGAAATAGCACAAGCCTGGAGCCAAAGCCCGTTCCACCTACTGCCATGCCAAGACAATATAGAACCCTTGAAACTTCACCCCAATTTTGTACTAGCAACACAAAAAAAGAATAGGTGATCCATAGGCTATGCAATTAAAAACAACAACAAAAGCAAAAAGTACAAATAGCTTTGAACTTGTTACCATATTGATAAGTTGGTGTTGGTTCACTTGTGGTTTTTTGTTGATGTGTTTGATTCATTTTTTAAAAATTTGAATAAATTTTGATTGATAAAAAAGTTGCAAAAATAGTACAGAATTCTCATATACTCTTCACTCGGTTTCTCCTAATGTTAGTATCTTATGTAACCATGGTACATTTATCAAAACTGAGAAATTAGAATTTATGTAACATGTTAAATAAACTACAGACGTCATTTTGATTTCACTGGTTATTCCACTAATATATTTTTTATGTTCCAGGATCCAATCCTGGATACCACAACTTCACTGATTTATCATATTTTCTTAGTCTCCTCTGAGCTGTGAAAATTCTTTGGTCTTTCCTTGCCTTTTATGTCCTAATATTTTTGAAGTTTACCGGTCAGTTATTTTCCAGAATATCCCTCAACTTGGGTTTCTTTGATGTTTTCTGATGATTAAATTGAAGTCATGCATTCTGGGGAAGACTGCTACAGAGGTGGTCGTTGTGCCCTTCTCAATGCATCATAGCATGTGGTACATGATGCCTATATGTCTTATTATTGGTGACATTAACCTTGATCACTTGACTAAGGTAGTCTCTATCAGTTTTCTCTACTGTAAA
>NW_017731925.1:1059124-1061952 GCF_001890085.2 Hipposideros armiger | reverse complement strand
CATTGGGATGTAAACCAGTATATTCTGGCCCCTAATACAGTGTTCCTTTCATTCTACCAAACTACCTTCTCTCTATAATTTACTTTTCCTTTTATTCCTAATATCTAACATTATTTTGGACTAGTTCAATGTAAAAATCACCACTGGGCTTCAATCAAGTCTCTCTGTGTACACATGAAAGAGATCTCTTCTGCTACTCCAACTACCCAAGAAAGGCACAGTCACCTTCCAAGAAAACTGACTTCCCTCCCTTGGCAAGATAAATTTCAATTATTGGCCCAGAATCCAAAATATCAGTAAGCAGCCTTACTCATGAGTTTTCTTTGGGAAACAAACTAGTCTTCAGAGTAGAGTGATCTCTTTATGTGCATTTTAGGCTCTCCTTTCCCCTTCTGCTTTCATCCCTGGAAAGCACTGTGAGGACAAAATTCATATCAATAATACTCACATTAAAATTTTTGCCCTTGCTTGGATTTGTGTTAGGGATAGGGAAACAAGAAGATGCAGTACTGAGTATCTCTTAGGATGACCAACCATCTGGTTTGCCTAGGACTGAGAGGTTTCCCAGCACAGGGGACTTTAGTGCTAAAACTGGGGCAGTTCCAGGCAATCTGGGATGGTTGGTCACAACCATCCATATGCAAACCCAGGAAGGTGAGAAAGTAATCTCTTTATCTTCTGAACCAGATTGCAAATTTCTCAAGCTTGTAACCATGTCACATAGGCCTACTTTAGCACTCAATACAAATGGTTTGTTCAACAGATTGAAAAATTCAAAAGTTTTGGAAAACAGAAACTATCCATCAATTGTCAAAAAAATATTCTTACAATCTAAGTGATTACCTGGGATAATGGATCTGAAAGTAACCAGGCCATAGAAGATGCTGTCCAGATTCTATCTTTTTTATAGCTCATAGATTCATTACGGAAAACAATCATCTACCCTACATTGATTGACCAGACATGCACTAGATATTTATAATATCCTAGGTCTTTGGTAATCAAAGAAGTCGCTGTCCTCAAGGAACCTGCAGTCTGTTATTAGAGGCATATAAGTAAACAATGCATTATAATAAATACAACAATAGAAATATGCACAAGTAATTGTGGCAACACAAGGAAATGATTATTTCTCCCTGAGGTTGGAGGAAATTTTAGGGAGGATGAACAGCTATTGGATTGTGGTAGATGAAGTGTGAGTTATCCAGTCAGAATGGTGTAGAAATGGCATTGCAGAGAAGGAACAGTATGTACAAAGATATGGGGCATGCTATTAATAGAGTATGTGCAGGAAATTACAAGCATTTTGGTATTTATGGACATAAACATCTGAATGGGGACAGTTTCAGAGAGAGAAAAAGCTGGAGATATTTGTGGAGGCAGATCACAAAGTATCTACTAAGGTTATTATGTTCTTTCATATGTAGAGTCGTTGAAGGCTTTCAGCTAGGAGAGTGACATGCTCAGATTTGCCTTTAAGAAAGATCAGCGTAGAGGATGGAAATGGCCAAGTTAAGATAAATCAAGGGGATCAGGACAGAGCTGAATCAGTGAATGAGAGACATAATGTTCTACATTTCTCACATAATACTATCAACGGTTTTTATTTCACATAGATTGGAAAAATAACTGAATTCCAGTCCTTTTGACCCAATTTTTCATACATGCACATCAGAACAAAATCCAACTCTTTGCCCACCCCAAAGCATCTAGTGTGTTGTCTTATGCTCTTTGGAATTTACAGCATCACACGAGCTCAATTTCCATCCATCCCCCACACGCAGCAGGCAGTAACTAAGCAAACCAGACCCCATTTTGTTAGTCAGGATTGCAATATGTTGGCTGTAATACCTAAGTGATATTTTAATTCATTGACTGCACTGGAGCCTTTACATTGTCTCTCGTTTGAAAAGCTTTACATTTAGAGATTCTTCCCTTTTTCTTCTTCCAGGTCTCATCCCACAGAGGCAGACTCACCACAGGGTGCTTGCTAGCAGCTTGCAGATAGAAACAAAGCACAGCTGGAGATTCCAAATGCAGCCTTTCCCTGAAGATTTGCTGAGGCTTAAACGTCACTTTGGGAATGAGATAATAGAGTATGAGAAAATATGAAGCTCTGTGAATTTCATCCCAGGTATCTTCAGTCTTATGGCTGCTGCAGTTCTTACCTTGAATGTTGCAGGTTTAAAAGGGCTTTGTTACCTAACAGGAGCTGGTCGCCTCTTTTCACTCCTGCTTGTATTCCACTTTCACGCCACTACCAAGTTGAAATGGCACCAAGACTGATTTTCTTGGGCACAGATACCACTGCTGGATCCATGACAGTTAGCATACAAGGAACCTCATTTTTTGTTTTGACGAAGTAGAGATCCTTATCCTTGCTCTTTTTTTGCGTGTAACTAGAAATGCATCAGGGATTTATTGGCCTATACATCAGTCTTGGTTCACATCCATGTCTTCCCCCTTTCTCATTTCACCCCCACCCTACACACACACATACACACACACACACACACACACACACACACACCTTTCTCACCACCCCTTCTAAGAACATCCTCTCTGAATTCTGGTCATCCTGGTCATCCAACAAGGCTAAAAATGGGTTCAACCTTGTTATAAACCTTGCCCAATCCAGACCACCTCAATTTCAATTATTCCTCTAGAGTACATTCCATTCAATACATACTGAGCCCACTACTTATGTGCCCGTAGTTACACTAGGCATTGGAAAATATTTATTCTCATTTCATCCTCAAAACCACACTGTGAGGGGATGCTATTATGGTACTCATCTTCCACTTGAAGAAATTATTATTATTATTATT
>NW_017731925.1:1054204-1058234 GCF_001890085.2 Hipposideros armiger | reverse complement strand
CGCGCCACTTGGCCGGCCCGAAATAATTTTTTTTAACCAAGGGAGAAATTAGGCACTAATTTGACTTGTTCATAAATGCTATGATGTTGTGAGTGTGTGTGTGTGTGTGTTTGTGTGTGTATCACTTGTTCAATGTTTATTTTTCCCTCTTTGTACCTGATTTGGGTTTAATTGAACATTTTTGTAATTCTGTGTTATCTCCCCTAAATATGCATTCCTCATACCTCTTTTTATAATGTTTTTGGTAAGTAAAGTTAAGGACTACCATATACATTTTAAAGTAAGTCCTATTTCTCCCGATACATATTTATTTTTTTCTTGATTAGTTATTTGTTTGGTCTGCAAACTTAGTTCTCTGAAAGGATAAAAAATTTTATTAATTTGCAGTTTTTCCAGCTTTTTTCCTTGCTCTTTAGGGTGTGGGCAGTGCTATTCAAGCTCTCTACATCTCTGAATTGAAAACAGAAGCTCCAATACATTTTGAAAAATTGATTTTATGTTTAAATGTGCATTTGTAAATAATATCATAATTAAAAATATTTGACAAATATGAACGCAATAGTTTTAAAATTATTTTCTTTTAATTAAACTGGAAAGATATGCACCTTCATGCTTCATTGCTAAAATTGATATCAAGTTTATGAAAATACTTAATAGATGCTTATATGAGTTTGACCACATTTTAAATTTTGCTTCATACTTTGAAAAAAATTGCCAAATTACCAAGTTATTATTAGTTATACCCTTCATTACATGCATACAATATATATGATAAATAAATGACATACTACTGATAAGCTGCCTGAATGCCAGTCTCTGGATACAGTGGAGAATTCACCAAATTAATTGCCAATTTATCAGAACTATCTAAAGAGCCAACCAAGCTCTCCCTGCTGACTCCTTGCTCACCCTTTTAAAAATTCTAAACTTCCTTCATAGACTGCCCTTTCTCTTTCCTCCTATAAAACCTAATGCAATTGTTAACTTCTCCATAAAGATTTTCCCGTAGTTCCATCTCAAATAAATTGCTTCCTCCTTTGTACTCCTAAAACACTTTTTTCAAGGTTTGTATAATAGATTCATCTATGAATTCTCAAAGACCCTGGAAATAAAGCAACCAAATAACTTCAGTGAACAGTTAATATGTCTCATTCATATATGTATATTCATTGCTAAAACAATGCTGTGCAGAATATAAAGTAGTTTCTCTGAACACCTCAATTGCAGGTGAGATGTTGTTTAAGGAATTAAAACCTTATACATCAACAAATAATAAATTGGATAAATTATAAAACTTCAACACAACAGTATACTTCATATTTCTTACACATGATGATATGATATACATTCTTACTAGTTGGCATAGAAACTTGTCTATTATTATTATTTTTAATAGAATTACTTTATTAATTTTAGAAATCAGTAATTCAAACTTGTCTATTATTTAATAATGCTTGGAAAATCTGGTTATAAAATAGTATGTATAGTAGTGTAAAATTTTCAGTTTGTGGTATTCATTAAAATATTTACTAATACATATGTATAATTCTAGAAGGATAGATACCAAAATATAACAGTGGTTTTGTCCAGGTTGCAGGTTCATATATATATTTTACATATACTTTTCTACATTATCTCAATGTTTTATAATGAATGTGTATTTTTTTTTAATCAGAAGAACACCAAAAAATTTATTTCAGTATTGAGAAAAATACATGAGAAAATAGTGGTGGGGAACAAAAATCTTCAGTGAACTGGTAAAAGCTCTTAAAGAACAATAAAAACATTAATTATGTGAGGTGAGGTGAGGTGACAGATGTGTTAATTATCTTGATCTTGGTAATTGTTCCACAATATATACTTATATCGAATCACTTTAATATATACAATTATGTTTGTCAATTATTCTTCAACAGTTTTAAAAATAGCAAAAGCAGAACACTAAACAAAGAGTGCACCAATAATATCCTACAAATCTTAAATTAATAATAGCAGCATTAGTAAAATTAATTTTCATATACCATCCCTTACTTACTAGAAACTTTTAAACCACACCCTTCCTCTGCTGTTTCAAGGTGACACTTCTAAATTTCTTTTCTTTTATTTCAGATAATATACTACATGTTAAGAGGAATCTTTTCTCTCTGGTTCTCAATCCAAATGTCCCATGACTTTCTTTTTTCTTTTTTTTTTTTTTNCAACAATTATTACTGGGGTTTTTAATGGTAATTTTCTATTATCTGCTTTCCTTCTACATTTGTTCAGTATATTTTTTTATAAGCAAGATATTTTTCTAGTCAATTATTTATTTACATCAGTATGGATTCATCAATATTTATTTTATTTTATGGATTATAATACAATATTATTGTTTATTTTATTGTTCAATATATTTAATTTGTTATGTAAAGCCAAAATTAAGGCCTAATATGCACTGCCTTGACATCTGGTAAAATCAGGAGAACCTCAAATGGCCTAATAACAGTTCCCCTTCTTATTCTGTTCCTGCAGGTAAGTCACCAAGCCAAACAACTCTTCTTATCATGGAGAGCAGGCAGGGTCTGCTAGTCCCTGAGTAACATATTTTGGTTCCCTGCCAAATCACGGAATCATTCCAACAAGCCAATCACATCCTTCTGCAGGAAATAGGGAGTATCCCATGCCTTTGATACTACAAGGTTGCCTCCCACCACCCCTGCTTGCTCCCTATGTTCCCAAGTGCAACACTCTTGTGTCCTTATGTGGAATGTGGTCCCCTACTCCCATGATCTGTGATTATAAATGACTACTAAACTTTTGTCAATTTTATCTGTCCAATGTTGAAGGTCGTGTTTAGCCATTCCTATAACCCTAGGGTGAGAATCCTTCCCTTGCTAATAGGATGAAGAGAAGGAGATTAAAACAGCATCTCAAGCCACTGGAAATTATTTCATGTTGTTCTTGTACCCTTTTGATTTGCAGAACTGGTTGACGCTTTGGCTGGGCAGAGAAAATAAGGGATGAACCTGGAGCATCTTATGGTGCCAGTAAAAAAGTGCTACTTTGCATTTTATAAAAGAAAAACACACAATTTTCTTTCACAGATTGTTGTAGTTTCTAAACTTGTAGCCTTAATAATTCTCCATCCACTATAATCATTTTTATATTCCTCAGTTGAATTTTAATTCTCAAATGACTTTTGTAACAGTGATACTAAGTCTTAGCTTCCAAAAATGTACCAAGAGACTTGTTTCATTTTATGGAGTTTACTAACAATTGTGTTTATGACACAGCATTAGGGATTTCCAGTGTGTGTCCTATTAAACTGCCAGATCAATATGTTGCCACCCCATAAAGAGCCCTGTTATGCTTCTTGGTAAGTCACATGAGGTCATATACATAATCCTCATTTAACCAGCTACCGACTCCTCAAATCTCCTCAAACCCAGTCACTCCTGGGAAGCTGGGACTCAACAGGAAACAAAAGAGAATTCAAACATTGCTGCTTCAAAGATGCATGTCTGAAACTTTGAAACAAAAGAAGTTACACAAAGCACTTGAAACAATTTTGCATTTTCTAATTGTATCCAAAAGAGCAGCAAATCATGGATAATCTTTCTAGCTTCAAACAAGTGTTTTGTTTTGTTTTTGTTGTTTTTGTTTTTTGATTGTCTATTTTATATCTGGGACTTCAGATGGCTGAGATGTATACCTCAAAATAAAATTACATCTTATAAATAGATAATAGTACATTATGAGAAGTGACTATTATGTAAGAAAACACCATGAAAATATTAATTTTGTTAGGGTGGTGAGATCGTAGGCATTATTTTTCTCTGTTTAACTAGTTTTAATAGAGGGATTACATGTTATTAAATAAATGTGATTGAAAAACACAAACAGAAAAAACTACTTGAAATAAAAATTCTTCCCTTAAAGTTGTCATTTTAATAAAAACTAACAAACAAACAAACAAACAAACAAAACCCCCATACTTTCCAACAATCATGCTCTAGTCCCAAGATCCTTTTAGAACTCCTTTTTGAAAAAT
>NW_017731925.1:1013930-1047090 GCF_001890085.2 Hipposideros armiger | reverse complement strand
CCCAGCTCCAGGTTGAGCTGTTGTTCAGCATCTTAGCTGTGGAGGGCAGTGTCACTGTCTCTCATATGTGGGATCCGAACCGGGGCCCTCTGGCATCCCAAGCGAGTTCTTAACCATCGCGCCACTCGGCCGGCCCGACTTTCTTTTTTCTTAATTAACAACATTCTTCTACTGAAAAAATAACACATGCACATGGAAAATTTTTTGAACGAGGCAAAAGAGTGTACAATATAACAGATATATCTCTACCACCCTGGACCACCAGATTCTTTCTTTAAAGGCATTCACTATTAAGAGTGTCTTCTGTATACTTTCACATAAAAGTTATAATTGTATTTCTATTTTTCTTTTACACAAATGAGAGCATATATTCACACTGTCCTGTATTCCGCTTTTGTACAGTTAAGCATATATCTCAGAAACATTTTTATAGGTACATTTAAATCTGCCACATTCTTTGAATAGCTTAACATTGCACAGAATTTATTTAAGCATTTATCTGAATTAATGCATGAAGAGTGTTTCTACTCTTTTGCTGTTATAAACAAACCTGCAATAAATATCCTGTGTGTGGATTTATATATACATTTTAGCATGCAATATCTGCAGGACAAAATTCGAGTAATACAGTTAATGGATCAACATATATGTGCATTTTTTTTATTTTGATAAATGTTCTTACTTGCCTTCCAAGCTAATTCCATCTATATACCCTTCAACCAGTATGTGAGAGTCCCTACTGGCTCATTGCTTCCTTTGCTCTGTGTAAGTGATTATTCTTCTATGTGTGATTAAGTATTTGGATCTTTAGCAATCTGATAAGAGAACTGATATTGTATACTTGTTTCATTTAAATTTTTAAAATTATGGATGAGCTTAATCATCTTTTCTGTTTGTGCGCTTTGCTCATCCTTAAATTGGTTTGCTTTTTTTTTTTTTAATTTGGAGGGATTTGAAAGGGCTATTTATATCTTAGGAAACCTAGTTTCTTCTTTGTCATGTGCATTGTAAATATATTTTCCAGTTTCCATTTATCTTTTGACTTTTCCAGAGAGCCTCACGTCAGGGTATTCAAAGTTAGGGGCTTCCCCCATGGCAGTAGTTGTATAATTTAAGGACTCAAGACTTAAACTGGGTTAGAATCAACCACTTGGCTGTGCCATAAGGGCACATGGGTATTTTTGCCTATAACTCTGATTCAGGATTTTTGTTGCAACAAAGGCATGCACAGCACAATGGTGCGGCAGAATACTGCTAGGCTCATAACCTAGATCAGTAGCTCAAAAGCATCTTCTGCTAAGACTCTGCGTTTTATTGCTGCACAGGCTTTTTTTTCCCTTCCTTCTTTCCTTCCTTCTTCCCTCCCTCCCTCCCTCCCTCCGTCCCTTCCTTCCTTCCTTCCTTCCTTCCTTCCTTCCTTCCTTCTTTCCGCCCTCCCCTTCTCATTCAGTAGATAGGTGCCCCACCAGGTAGGAAGTCACGGCTTCCTTCAGCCAAGTAAGGTCATTTTGTCTATGAGTCAGTTGGGGGGTCATCAAACCTCGTAATCATGAGATTAGCCCTTTGGCATCTTGCTAAGCTAAAATACATTGGTTAGGGGTTTTGCATTGGGAGAGCTTTTGAGTTACCTCTAGTGTTTAGGGAGGGGTTGAGACCAAATGCTTTTTCCCCTTTTTCTTTTTTTTCTTTCATTTTTTCTTTTCTGGTTAGTGCCTGGGCCACAGGCTGCCATGGATTTGCACCTTAATAGCCTTGGGAATCTGAAGAGTGTACTACAGCAGCAAAGAAGCAGCCTAGGAGACAAGCAAGGCTGCTAAGCTTACCTGAACAACAATGAATATTAGGCAACTAGGGTGCCATGCTTAATTCTCCCTGTGGTGGTGGTCTCCTTTATTCCTTAAAACTTCACAAAAGTTTTTTTCTGGGCCACTCACAGGCGTATACGATCACAATGTCCACATGGCTGCCCCAAGAAGCCAATGATGGTTACCAGCCCAAACTTTAGTAAGCAAGACTCAAGCTTGTTACTGCCATTACAGGTGGGAGCCTCATAGACCACTGTCAAACACAGGGTGAACCCAATGTCACATCACTCCTGGGTATAACCAATTAACAACAAAGCTTGTCTTTGGGATGAGAGAACTTCAGGGTGGGTTGGAAGATATGGCAACACATGACAGAGAGACAACAAAGTGCCTTACAAGCCAAAGTGCAAGACCACCAGGAATTGGCAGTTCTGTTCCACGCAGGCTTTGCTGTATCACAGGACCAATTAATTAACCAACAGCAGTTAAAGCTGGCAAGGCATCATTGGTCATTGTTGGACCACCTTTTTCATGATGCCAATTGTTTTATTCACCTCTTCTTCACTTCATTGTTGAGGGAAGGATTCTCACCCCCCCACCACCACCAAAGTTTATGCAGATGGCTGAGTGCATGACACTGACACTCAACAGGTGAGATTGACAGCAGTTTATTAGTCACATGTATTCACCACATGCCACACAGGGTCACACTATGGTTATATTCAGGAACAGAGTAAACAAGCAGATGCTCTAGGAGGCAGACCTTATAGTAACAAGGGAATAGGATGACCCTTGGTTCCTGTGAGAGGATGTGAATGACTTGTTTGAAAATTCCTAAGCTGACAGGGAACTGAAACCTGCTACTCAAGGATAAGCAGGCTCTGTGCCTTGTCCCCTGGATAAGAAAGGTTGTTTAGCTAAAGGACCTTATCTATGGGAGCACAATGGGAAAGGAAACTTGCAGTTAGGCGATTCAAGGCCTTCCTAGTTTTCCCCAGATGTCAAGGCACACATTATATGAAACTTAATTTTAGGTCTTATACTACAGTCAAAGAGACATCTGGATATTATAGATACTGTTTGGAATTATTATGCTAATCCTTATAGAATCTTTATTTTTCAGTTATCTCCAAGTTTAGAACTAATTTTTCCTAGAATAATTTCAGGCTAACCCATCTACTGTCAGCTCCTATTATACAAGTCTCAACTCCAGAGATGGTTCCAGAATTTCCATGTAGAAGGAATGCAATAACATGGGAGTACATACATCTCTTCCGTATCCTGTTTTCATTTCCTCTGAGTGTATATCCAGAAGTGGGATTGCTGAATCATGTGGTAGATCTATTTTTTAGTATTTAAGGAACCTCCATACTGTTTTCCATTGTGATTGCACCAATTTAGATTCATACAGTGCATACGGGTTCCCTTTTCTCCTCATCTTCACCAGCACTTGTTATATATTTTCTTGATGATAGCCATTCTAACAGGTGTGAGGTGGTATCTCATTGTGGTTTTGATTTGCATTTCCTTGATGATTACTGATGTTGAGCACCTTTTCTTGTACTTATTAGCCATCTGGCCATCTGCTTTGGAAAAAATATCTATTTAGGTTCGTTTGAAACACATTCCTTTATTTTTTCATTTTGCTTGACTCTCTGTTGGTTTCTATGCATTTGATGAAAGAGCCACCTCTCCCAGTCTTAAAGAAGAGGCCTCATGTAGGAGAACTTTATTGTTCAACCCTGCCCTAGCTATTAGCTGTCTCTCTAACCTTCCTGGTTGTCCAAACAGCCTATTTTATTTTTAATGGCTTCCCATAGTTGAAGGTGTGCCAAGACCTGTCAGTGTCCCACAGGGGAGACTCTCAGCACCTACATTCAGGCTGATTGGAAGTCAGATCCTCAGGCAGCAGGTTTTAAAGTACAGAAATGTATAAAATCCTGTTGGACCTCAAGTGTAAGCCCCAGTAGACACCAGAGCCAGGCAATTTAGAAGTGTTCCTTGGGCAGCATTCACAAAAATTGGGGCTACAGATAAGAATATAAGCTCTTTTCTGGGACATACCGGCAAGCTGCAGTGAGGCACAACGAGAGCACAAAGATGGCATCCACTGGCCTATGCTCCCTGGGAGCACTTCTGTAGACCTCTAGATGTGTGCCAAACCTGAAGCCTTCCCCTCAGGCCACAGCTCCAGGACATCAGACATAAAGTGGCAGTGGACCCTAGACAAAGGGTTTTCCAGACCATGTGGTCACTAAGGATTCCGTGCTGTAGCAGAGAGCTTCAGAGGAAGACATTCCTAGACCTCATGGCCATTAAGAGTTCCGTGTTTAATATTTCTGAATTCCTACCTCATCCGGGAGCCAGTCAGGAACTGGCACAATGGCCACACGTCCTAATAATAAATCTTAGCTGCCAACCTGGAAACCTCAGGGTATATAGCCCCAAGTCCCGCCTGGGTCAGGACTCAGCCTCTGGATGTAAATCCGCTGAGCCAGTGCTGGCATCAATAAACGTTTCTTCCTGAGCCTTGGTGCCCTGTCTTTCTGTCTGAGTTCCCCACACAATTAAAACCAGGGCACCAGACAGTGGCAAAATCTACCCTCTGGTGTTCTTGAGTATGACAGAGGGAGAGCAAAAAAAATGGTGCCCCCCACCTTGAGCGAAACAAGGGGGGAGTGTAAAGATGGCACTCTCCAGCCCCTGTCCCAGGAGTATCCCAGCAGGCCCCTAGACTTGTATTAAAATAGATGCCTTCTCCTCAGGCCAACACATTAATATTAGCAAATAAGCCTCTTTCACCTCTTGATTGTTTGCTTGTGTGCTGAGCCCTGGGGTGGGTGAGTTTGAGCATAAGAGCCCTTTAAGAGCCATTTCTCAGTTTGCTATGGCCCTGTGGATCTTGTGGATGCAAGCCCCATTGGTTTTCCAAGCTAGATATTTTGGGGGCTTATCTCTCAGGTGCAAGTCTTAAAAGTTGGGGTGTCTGGCTTGGGATTCAAACCCTTGTCTTCTCAAGGAGAAGCTCCATGTTTAGTGTTCACTCTTGATTGTGAGTTGCCAGGCTGGCAATGGGGTTTATGGTGAGATTGGGTCTCAGGCTGTACTACCTGCTTCGATGTAGATTTTGTCTTGTTTGGCTGATGTGTAGGAGTTGCTGGGCCAGGTTTTAGGGTTTTTACAGAATAATTTGTTCCATATATAGCTTTAGATTTGGTGTGTCTGTGGAAGAGGTTAGTTCAGGATCTTCCTAGGTTGCATCTTCAATGCATTTTAACTTTTGTTTAAGACCCTTGCATCTAGGAACTTCAATGTCTTGATTGTCAGCCTGTCTCTCACAACCAAGATTATGAGATACTCAGGACCAGGTGCCATCTTCTCTGTGTGCTCTTTTCTTTCTTCCTAGAACCTGGATCACTTCCATGATCCCATGATCCCTCTGCAAATACTATTCATGTCAGGATAGGCTCCATTCAACTTAGCTCAGAGGCACAAAAAGATTCAGACATGGAGTGCAGCTAGGAAGTGGTACAGGCAGGAATCCAGGTTTATGTCACTGTAGACTCAGAATTTTGGCACTGGAATGCAGTATACTCATATTTTTATAGCTTCATTTTTTTTCCTGTATCCAAGATAGTAAGATTATTTTCCATATAGTGATTAAAGATTATAGAACTTCCAAAATTGGTTAACTGGTAGTTAGATATTTTCATCGTTAACAAATGAGGCACCATTAGCCTGTTTCTGAAAGTGTCTGAAAGTCCAAATAGTTAAAGTTAGCTTGTGTACTCTTACAAAAGGAAGATCTGACACACCAACCAATAGCTGTGAAAAAAATACCGGTCATTCCAACCTTTGTAGGCTTTTAGAAATAATTTAACAGAAGTTCAAGAAATCATTTGGCAAATTGTCACCTAAATAAATATTATATTTTCTTGTAAATTTTGTTCCTCAAATAATTCCTCCTTTCCATTTAGAGAAAGAGCAGGAGGAAGAGAAAGAGGAGAAGACAATGTATAACCCATATAATGTTTCACCTTAACTTTTTTTCTTGCTTTTAAACATCAACTGATACTGCAATATCTCCAAACATAATTAATTTTCTTTGTGGACCTTGAAAATTAAAGGGTTACCAATGCTTGCAATTATTTGAAGGGGTGAGTAGAATGAGGAAGGGGAATTGGATAGCAATAGCTGGGTTTCACCTCTCTTACTGAAAAGAAGTCTCTATTCCTCTCTTCCCTGTTATAGGAATATAAAAGTGATCCCTTCTTCCTGTCCTTGCCATACTCTATATTGAAAATTATTAGTATGCTTTTCCCAGAACAAGATCCCCACCTTAGCTGACCCAGAACACTTACAGGTATCTGCAGAAGGTGATGATGTAGAGGAAAATAAAAATGTTACAAAAGGAATGCAAAGAAGGAGGGTATTCATCTTGTGACTCTCAAAATCTGATTACATATGCATTTTAAATCACTAGCTAGTACATTTTATCCCTGCTTTCCAAGTTTTTGTAGCAGACATTTAAGTGTCCCCAGGGATAAGCATAGCATTATCAGAGACCAAACACAAGTTAATCTTATTCTTATAGACTGTTTATGATTTCAGTGGTAGTTTTGTAATTCATTTAAAAAATAATTATGTAGAATAAAAGAACATAGTTTATCTGGGTGAATTGAGGAAGAAGGGGAAGTTCCTTCTATTCACCCAGATTATAACTTTCATGGGACCCTTTAGAACTTTAGCTAACTGTCACCCGACTAAACATATTAACATGATGGCAATTTTTCATTGTGTATTTGTAACAATATATAATTTGCAGAGATGGACTTTAAATGATGACAGATAATGTGTTAGAAAATGAAGCTAACTTAATTTTTAAATTGTCTGTAATCCTACAGCTTAGGGATTCTTTTTAACATTTTTTAACCAATAAAATAATGCCCTTGGTATTATTTAGTATGTGTAGAGTTTATCCCAACTGTCAAAACTCCTAGGCAACTAACTGGTTGATGTTTCTTAAAGCGATTAAGAATTATTTTCAAACTGGAAATAAAATACGCTTCACTAGAAAAAAAAAGAACATAGTTTATCTGATTATTTTTAAAAAGATGTCCACACTTGTTTTAAAACCTAGAGATTGTTTTGCTTTCATACAAATGTTATGTGTGTTTGAGAAGGATACGGATTCTATGATTGCAAGAATTGAGTAATATACAAAATATGCCTTTCAAACCAATTTGTCAATTAAGTTTATCAAACTTTTCAAAACCTGATTAATTATTTTGTCCACTTCACTTATCAATTAATGAGATATATTTTTAGAGGAATTTTATCATGCTCTATTTGTCCATTTATACATGTAATTCTGTCATTTTTTTCTTTATATATTTGAAGATATATTATTACATTCACCCAGGTTTTAGAGTTTCATGTCATCCTGGTGATTTTAAATGTTTTTCACCATGCTATCCCTATTTTCCCTAAATTTCATTTTACATATTACTATCAGTACATTTTTAAGTTTTAGTCTCTGTATTTTGTTTTTGTCCTGGTGTATTTATCCTAATCTTTTATTTTCAACATTTCTGTGTTTTTATATTCTTTTTTTAAAAGATTTTTATTGGGGAATTAGGGGATGGGAACAGCGCTGGGGAATTGGGGGAAGGGGAACAGACAAGTAGCTGTCCTTTTGTTCTTCAGTCTAGCTGTGGAGGACGTTGCTTCACTGGCCCAAGTTGGCACCATCATTGCACTCTTCCCGGGCGAGGCAGATCAGTCGCCGGCTTCTGGACGGCCGCTCACTGTGGCTGCTGGCTGTTCACGCTGGCTGCTGGCTACACACAGTAGCCCATGGCAACCCACTGCTGCAGGGTCTGCAGCCTATGCCCGTCACCGGCGACTCACGGCAACCCAGCTCCAGGTTGAGCTGTTGTTCAGCATCTTAGTTGTAGAGGGCAGTGTCACTGGCCCTCATATGTGGGATCCGAACTGGGGCCCTCTGGTGTCCCAAGCCAGCTCTCAACTAACGCGCCACTCAGCCGGCCCTTATATTCATTTTTTAAAATAAAATTGTATAACTATAACTTTAAAAATCAATATTTGAACATTTGTCTTTTAATTGGTGATTTAGGTTACTTTACATTTATTGTGATTACTTATTTGAATGATTATTTATTTTCTATTTTCTATTTATTCCTATTTTTTCTCTATTTCCTTTAACCTTCTTTTATTGCATTATTTTTGACTGGCAAGTGAATTTCCCTTAATGGTTTGAAAGTTACATACTTAGTACTTATTCTATTTTTTAAATGCATGTTTTTTAAAAAGAATAAAGCTATTCAAATTTTCAAAACAAATCTGTGTTGCAAAAAAGCCTTGCAATCCAAGCAGTTGTCTTGTAAATTTCCTCTCTTCCTCCTTTAGTGTATTAAGGGCAGGGCTAGGGCAGAGTTGTCCAGAGGGGATATGCATACATGAAAATCAAGAAAAGATTTGCAGTATTCTGGCCCCAGGGGATTATGACAGGAGGCTGATGTTATTAACTAAATAAATGACAGCCAAACCGTGGGGCCCCGTGTCTTAACATAGTGAGGGCAGAGGGGTTCTTCCTCCTCATTCAGCACTTAGGACTCTTAAAAGCAATACCCTGTCAGACTGTCCCTGCATTAATCTGGGGTATCTCTGAATCAGTATAGCTGAAACTAAACTCCTGGGGTTTGGATTTACTGAGTTACCTTATTCTTATCTAGCTTAGGTGTTAGTCTGGAGGCACTTCCTGTAAACATTCCAAGGCAGGAAAAGGTAACCCAGCAGCACAGACTAGGCCTGGACTGCTGGTCCTGTTAGCTCAATGGATAATGTGCAGAGAACGAGAAGTAAACAGCTTGCACAAATTGAGGTGACATTGACTTAGTCAAGAATGGCATCAACTCTGCAAAAGCCAAAGGATGGGGATCATGACTTACACTAGCCACATCTTTGGCTCTAAATGACAGCACAGCAATAATGCTGTGTGGGCAAGGGTGGTCACCACAGAGACCAGGGGAGGTCTGGGACCTAACATGCAACTGTCCCCACATTCCCTCTTCAATGTGACCACATAACCCATTATCTCTCCCCACATACATCTAGACTTCAACAAGGAGAGAAGCAGAGAGGAGGGAAGAACTGTCCTAGAGACTAAGCTATTTTACTAAGAGAAACTGAACACTCCCTAAAGAGACTGTTTCATTTCTTAGAGCAAACTAAAGTTTTAACTATATTGGGCATTAAGTTAATTTTTACCCCCACCAACCAGAGGGAAAATCAAAAGGAAGGTCAAATTCGATATAGACAAAATAAATAGATCACCCTTTCTCTGCATAACGAAGTTTTAGCGGGAGGTAAAAATTTTAATATTGCTTTTTGAAACATGAAAAGGATAGAAACCCTAGATGTAAACCATGCCTCTCAGTGATTTTCAAATGTTTATTTTTACCGCTAGGCAAAGCAATTACTGAAATAGGGGGGAAATGACAGGATATTTCAATTCCAGTAATAGTGACCACTGATTCTCATATAAATTTGAGTAAATCACTAATTCTTAGCAAATGGTATCAAGAATACACAAATTTAACAAAGATTTCCATAGATGTACTGGGACCCCGCTGCTTGCACAACATTCCCTTTCTATTTTGGAGTGATAATAAAGGGAAGATAATGCAAACTAGACCATGTATATGATACATCAATATCATTGCATATGGGGTAAAAGAGAGAAGCAGCCAAAGGACTAGTTTGATTATCAAAAGCATAATTAATGTGGAAACATACTAACACTGAGATGGAAGTTTTAGTAATAGATTTCATAATGTTCAAAACCATTTTATTTACTTACTGCAGAATATTTCAAGAAATAATTATGGCGAAATAATGTAGATTGAAAAGTAAAAAAAATGCTTTGCAAGGATTTTGTTATCAACTTTTATATCATACTTTACAGTTCACAAGTTTCTTTCATGTTCGTTTAGAAATTATATAACTGATTTTAAATATGCAAATAAATAAAAATTATTAGCTAAAACATTTCAAGTGAATGTGAATTCATTGTGAAATATATTGAAAAGATGGGTCCAATATTTAAATATGTCACATAAATCAATATATTTCTAAAATTAATTGATTTAAATAAAACTAATTATGAATTTTATGCCCCTGTATACAGTATTATCTTTTTATATTTTGTTTCTTCTTGGAAAAATGAGGCTCAGAAATTTTTTCTCGCACGTTTCTCCAATTTTATTCATAACAAAAAAGGAAACATATTGTATTCTCTGTAAGTTAATTTGAGATTTTTGGGTCTCTGACACATTTAGGTATATAACTTTGAGCAAGTCAGTTACCTAATAAGGCTTAGTTTCCTCATTGTAAATTGAAGAGGTCGATATAGCTGCTCAGTCTTTTTCCAACTCTAACATCCTATATTCTTTTAAATATTTGGCATAGTCAAAACTTTTTATCACCTGACTATACGAGTATTTATTCTAATTTATCATCTATCACTATCTAGGAGGACTTACCCATATATTCAGTGAGTATACTATCAACGAAATGAAAAATAAAACAAGAAAGGTTGGAAGCACTCTCTGGATTCTAATTCTTCAGTTTTCAACCATGTTCTAAATATGATTTCATCCAGGATTTACTGAACACCAAAGCCCATTTGTACTTCAAATGGAAACCAAAGTAATGCTGTAGAAATTGCAGAATGCATGATTAGTGGAGTGGATTTAGAATGGAGCACCTAGTGCACTATTTATGACTTTTTCAACTGGATCATCGAGAAAATGGGTTGCTTCCTCCATCCTCTGGTTTCTCCATTTGTAAAATAAAATTCTATATTGGGACCTTCAGATGGCTTGCTTGTGCCCATGCCTGAATCCACTTTGTTGTTATTTCACAGTATGGGATTTAAGATAGCTCCTAAGTAGCAGACTGGCTGCTCTCTTCTAAGCTGTGATAAATGGAAAGAGTAAAATTATCTGACCACCTCAGATGCCACAACTCCATTAAAAATAGGACATCAGTGGCCTACTGGAACTATTAGAACTGTATTGAATGATATACAATGTGTGGGTAAAGAAATTTTAAAGCATTTTGGATTAAATTGACATACCTTCTAAGGCATGTTCTTCCTTGGGTCACAGCTGCTGCTATTGCTAACAGCAAGAACAATTCTTACCATTTTTGAGTGCTTACACTATGAGGAACTTTACATACATTATGGTAATTGATTTTCAAAACTTTAAAAAGTAAATGCTAATATTATCTTTCTTTTAAAGATGAGAAAACTTACCTTAGATATGTAATTTATTTGGGGACATGAACTTAAAATTTGGTGGGACATGGATATATGTATATCCTGGTTTGTCTGACTCCAAAGCCTGACCTCTTTATTACCAAATTATCAGGCTTAGGAGGAAAAATTGTTACAGAACTTTTAGATTTGGGGAATTTTACAGTGATCCATGTTTTTATCTATGAAAGTATAGCATTCAATTTTAAAACTAAGCAGATTTCACAAGGGTTATAGAATACCATAAAAACATGTGTTAATATGAGATAACTTTTATCTGAAATGGCTGTAAGTAAATATTCTGACAGAGGGTTAAAAATATCAGTGGTTGAATAAGACTACTATTACTAATAAAAAATTCTAATAGAGTTTTCATACTAGGAAAAAGTTGAGTAATCTATTCAGATTTTGCATTTTAATGTATAGTTGTAGAAGTTAAAAATGAAAAACTAATACTGTAGTTTCCTTTTGTACATATCATATAGTTTTTGGTTTTGCATTTTAAAATCACACAATTTTTAAACTGAGAGCGATGGTAAAGACCATCTTGTCCAACACATAAATTTACAGATTAGGAAATACATCACCCAAAGGTTACATGGCTTGCCTGAGATCACACATGAATTAGTGCCAGTGCCAAGACTAAAATTTTGGCCCCTGAATGACTGGCCATTCTTTATAGTCTTTATGGCTTTTATATCAAATGTTTATTCTAAGAAACTTTGGAAATCTAACAATTAGATGCTTTTAAAAATCACTTTTTTATTAGGTTTAAAGGCCTGTACTTTTAACTCATTGATTTCAAAATAGAGATATTTGAGTGACTTGACCCAATAATGAAAAGCTATTGAGTTTATCCCACATCTTTAACTGGAAAACCGGTGTATTTTTAAAGGAAAATATAATTGTGGAAAACCTCATTGTGTTCACATCATAACTACTATTTCTGAGTGAGTCAGTTTGATACGCTGGTTAAGAAACAAATTTCTACCCAAATGCTTGAGGCTGAAGAAATACAGGAAGAAATTAGCTTTGGATAAACAAATTTATGAGATTCAAAAAACCCATAAGTTCTATTTTACCAGTTTTATTGAGACATAATTGACATATGATATTCTATAAGTTTAGCATGTACATGATGATTTGGCATATGTATATGTTGCAAAATGATTGCTACAATAAAGTTAGTTGAGACATCCATCACCACACATAGTTTCTTAGTGTGTGTGTGTGTGTGTGTGTGCGCGTGCGTGTGTGTTTGTATGTGCATGTATGGTGAAACTTTTAAGATCTAATCTCTTAACATCTTTCAACTATATAGTACAGTTTGTCAAATATAGCCAACATGCTGTACATTTGATCCCCAGAACTTATTTATCGTATAACTGGAAGTTTATACCCTTTGACCTACATCTCTCCATTTTCCCTTCCCCTCATCCCTTGGCAACCACCATTCTACTCTCTTTCCATGTATTTGGATTTTTAGATTCCACTTACGAGTATGAGATCATATGATATTTGACCTTCTCTGTCTGACTTATTTCACTTAGCATGATACCCTCAAGGTTCATCCATGTTGTTGCAGATGACAGGATTGCCTTCTTTCTTATGGCTGAATAATATTCCACTATATATCACATCTTCTTTATCCATTCATTCATTGATAGACACTTGGGTTATTTCCATCTCTTGGCTATTGTGAACAATACTGCAGTGAACATGGGAGTGCAGATATCTCTTAAAGAGCCTGATTTCATTTCCTTTAGATATATACTCAGAAAGTAGGATTGCTGGGTCACATGGTTGTTCTACTTTTTATTCTTTGAGGAACCTCCATACTGTTTCCCATAGCGGTTGCACCAATTTATATTCCCACCAACAGTGTACAAGGGCTTCCTTTTCTCCACATCTTGGCCAGCACTTGTTAGCCCTTATCTTGTTTATAGCAGGTATGAGGTGATATCTCATTGAGGTTTCAATTTGCATTTCCTCATCTCATTGATTAGTGATGTTAAGCACCTTTTCATGTACCTTTTGGACATTTATTTATCTTCTTTGGGGAAATATCTGTTTGGGTCCTTTGCCCATTTATTTTCTTCTAGGAGCTTTATGGTTTCAGTTCTTACATTTAAGTCTTAAATTCATTTTGAGTTCATTTTTGTGTGTTGTAAAATAGGGTCCAGTTTCATTCTTTTGCATGTGAATATCTAGTTTCCCCAACAGTATTAATTGAAGAGACTGTCTTTTCCCCATTGTGTATTTTTGGCTCCCTTGTCAAATAATAGTTGACCATCTATGCATGAGTTTATTTCTGATTTCTTGATTCTGTCCCATTTCGCTGTGTCTGTTTTTTACACTCGTGCCATACTGTATTGATTACTATAGCTTTGTAATATAGTCTGAGATCAGAAAGTGTGTTGTCTCCAACATTTTTCTTCTTTTTCAAGATTGCCTTGACTATTTGGGGATCTTTTGTGGTACCATACAAATTTTAGGATTTTTTTTTTACATATGAAAAAATGCCATTGGAATCTTGACAGAGATTGCACTGAATTTATAAAAATGACTTTGAGTAGTATGGGCACTTTATCAATATTAATTCTTCTGATTCATGAACACAGAATATATTTCCAAATCATAGGTTCTGAGTGTTCATGTTCCAGTATTTATATACTAGTCAGAGGGTATTATCATTCTTTTTCGATCCCATTCATGTTCATTGGGTTCATTTTTTAATAAATTAAACATGGAGACATGATTAAGTGATTCTGGTTTGCTGAAACAAATGCCGTGACGTCAGCAAGAAATCACACATGATTGAAGGAAGTAAGGTACATGCTGTAGGTATGGCCACAGGACTTTGAAACACCTAGGAGATTTTTAAAAAGTAAACAATTTATTATGTTAGCTAAAAGTTGTTTTATATTATTTTATAGAATTTTTAGTTGGATGAGATCATAGAAGCTATCTATTCCAATAATTCCAGTCCGGAATTCCAGTCAGCATTTCTGGCACCTGTCAGGTACTTATGCAGCTTGAATACATTTAATATTGGGCACCTCATTGCTTAACAAAGTTGTCCATTTAGGTATTGGACAGATTTCTTTGTTAGAATGATCTTCCATATTTTGAGCTGAAATCTAATTTTTTATCATTCCAATTCTTTAGTTCAAATTGAATCCTCTCAAGCAATATTTAAAGTTGATATTCAGCCAGTTATATATCAGTACAGCTATATCAGATTTTCATGGCTGGCATTCATTTGGATTGGTCAGGCAACTGTTCTAATTGTTCAACTGTCCCTTCCGACTGACTAGTGCCCATTTCTTAATGATTATTGATTATTTTTAATACCACCACTAGGTATATCCTTTTGGTAGTGGTGTTTTAGTAAGGCGAAAGCAGTACTACACTGTGAGCAAAAGGTTTAGTATTGACTCTGCTTCTTTAGGCAAGTCACTTCGTTGCTTTAGGTCCTAGCTTCCTCATGTTAAATGAGAGTGTTCCATTTGATCAATAATTGCTAAACTTTGTAATATGTCCGAATCACCTGGAAAGCTTGTTAGAATACATTATTCTCATAGAATTTGAGAAAGAGAAGTTTGTTGACATGAGTTGGGTACATTTTTCTCCTAGTGGATTTACTGGAGCTGTCAGGTTTTTATTTTATACTTCCAAGGATTCTAAAGATTTTGTTAACTGTGAATAAATGTATGCACCATAATTTAACAGTATTCAGCATTTTGTCAAAAAATTAGCATTTTCTCCTTAAATATAGTTTCAAATAAAAAAAAAGTGTGGTTTTTTATTCTCCTTTGTGACACTTGTATTTCATTTGGTGTCATTTTAACTTTTCCAAGAAATTTATCTCTTATGTTATAATGAAAGTCAGGGCAAAAAGTGATACAAAATACATACCTTGAATTTTAGAAAATATAAAGTCCATGATGTGAATTAACTCTGTCTTCCTAACACTGAAAAACTTGCTAACACTTGCTAACATGGAAAAACTAGCAAAGTCTATTATGCCAACATATTCAGTTTCTACTCCAAAAGGTCTGCAGTTTAATTCCCAAATCTAGACATTTAGAGAAGCACCAAGACTGTGCTTATATGGCAGAAGTACAGCAGCATGATTAAATCAGTGTTTTGCATAACTAGTTCTTTATATGGAAAAGTTTTTTTTTAATTGGGGAATTGGGGGAGGGGAACAGCGCTGGTGAATCTGGGGAAGGGGAACAGACAAGTTGCTGTCCTTTTGTTCTTCAGTCTAGTTGTGGAGGATGTTGCTTCACTGGCCCATGTTGGTATTACCATTGCGTTCTTCCCCGCTGAGGCAGATCAGTTGCTGGCCTCTGGATAGCTTCTCACGGTGGCTCTTGTCAGCTCACACCGGCTGCTGCCTGCTCACACTGGCTGCTGGCTACACATGGTAGCCCATGGCAGCCCACTGCAGCAGGGGCTGCAGCCTTCGCTGTCGCTGGCCCCTCACAGCATCCCAGCTCCAGGTTGAGCTGTTGTTCACCATGTTAGCTGTAGAGTGCAGTGTCACTGGTCTTCATGTGGGATCTGAACCGGGGCCCTGCTGCACAGAGCTGGCGTCCCAAGCCAGCTCTTAACCAACGTGCCACTCGGCCAGCCCTGGACAAGTATTTTTAACATAATGAAAACCATAACATTAACAACCAATCTGTTGTTGTAATTGACTCAGTAAAACCATAAATATTGTGGTGTCATGTCTTTCAGCTAGTAGTAGTGGTAAATAAGAAATAATTCTCAGCTTCTTCTGTTGGATATCATTCAATTCCTTGACACTAGAAAGATACTAGACTTATTCCCTTTCTTTTTCTCACTCTTCTACTTGCTGTCTTTCCTTGCATATACCAGGGTGTCAAAGAAGTGTATACAGGTGGACACTTTGGTCAACATTGCTCGAGCAGTAGTTCACTGTAATTAGAAGTCAGAAGTGTCTGGACACTGATGATAACCACGAGCACCACTTGTAATTGCAGAAGTCAAACATGACTTGTATTCATCTTTTGTTATTGGTATATATTGAGTATTACAATTTTAATGTGTTTTTCCATTGCTTGAGCAACGTTGACCAAAGTATCCACTTGTGTTGCTGTACATTCAATTTCAATTTCTTCATACAGTACCATGTGTCTCAAACTTATCATGAATGCCTGCAATTGTTAGACGTGTTGGAGGTCTTGTTGCATACTCATGCCTCCATTGTTGTTGTACTTCCACAACATTCTCAAATTTTAAATACTAGCATTTATTTGATCAACACCATCTTTTGAGTGAACGTCATACTACACATTGCTACCATAATTCAATTCAACTACAAAAAGTAATATATAGATAACATATCTTAAAATTTGTATAGATTTTTTGGCACCCTTGGTATGTGTGTGTGTGTGTGTGTGTGTGTATCATAATCTTCCCTTGTGGTATGAAGTTAGAGACAGAGCTATCCCAAGGGAGGGAGTTGATTGGAAAAGGAAGGAAGGGAAGTAAGGAGAAATGGAATTTTTTTTCTTAGACCTTTTGCAAATAGAGGGGAGAAATGATAAGCTTTTCTTGATCAAAGCCTTTATCCATTTTATATGTTTACACATATTGCCAAAACTATGGATCAAAGGTACTTCATTTTAATTTTTCATAGTCTTTTATGGGCTAAGAGGTGTAGGCACTACCAGCTGTGCAAATACTAATTTTACAAGGAAACAACTTAGTTTATACCTATTTTATGATACTTTACACATCCTGGTTGATAGCACACTAATGAAGGTAAATGTTATACCTCTCCTTCTATATTTTCAGCTCCTAGTCATCCAGTGACAATTTTTTATTCATATTTTATCCCATGGTATCTAACATAATACCTAGCAGAAAGCAAATACTCTTTAAATGCTTCTTGAATAAGTGGGCCCTAAGGATTGGAGAGCTATGAGACAACATTTTAACTTTGAACAAAACTATAGTCCTTGAGGTATATTACCTAGGTTCTGTATACATATCAAAATGATTCAAAAAAGTGAAAAATTATCTTCATTAATTATAATGGTATATGTTGGCAACCACTTAGTTTCTATGGTTACATCTCCAAGAAATAATAAAACAGGCACTTCAGGGTTTGGGAACAGAAATAAATTGGCTGTTGTAGAATTCATGAATGCTAATAATTCATTTACTATAATGCTTTTAATTAATTGGTTTAAAATTATGTACTGCAGTCTTAAAGTGAATAAGATAATTAAAGGTCACCATTGCTCATGGCTGTCATTTAAAACTCTAATTGAACAAAAATACATTGCAGATATCAATTAAAACATTAGAAATTATTCACTAGCTAAACTTGGCCTAGAATAATAAGTGATGTATTCACTTGCTATCTTTTAAGAATTGTGACCTATACTCTGTGATTATTATATGAGGTCTAACAATTACGTTTGTGAATTTGCCACCATGTGCTTACATTGGCAGCACTGTACAAACAGCTCAGTAAGGTTTCATAACCTTGGTATATAATGTCTCACAGCTGTGTTCGTGTCAACGTGTGGTGGTGTTTTGCTGAGTGGCATTCATTATTGTTGATTTTGTGTGCCATCGTGAGAATGTCTGAGTTTGAATTAGAGCAAAGAACAAACATTACATTCCTTGTTAAACTTGGCAAGAGTAGAAATGAAATCAGGTACATGTTAATCCAAGTTTATGGGAATAATGCCATGAAGAAAATGGCTGTGTACAAATGGATTAAATGTTTTTCTGAGGGGAGAGACCCCGTCACTGAAGAAGAGAGGTCAGGGTGGCCAGTGAAGAGTAGAACTGACAAAAACATTGCAAAAATTCATCAAGTTGTGCATCAAAATCATCGGCTAACTGTGAGAATCATAGCAGACCAAGTAAACATTGATAGAGAAACTGTTAGGAAAATCTTAACTGAAAATCTTGGCATGAGAAAGGTGTGTGCAAAAATGGTCCCAAAGGAGCTCACCAATGAAGAAAAGCAAAGGAGAGTCAAAGTTTGCCAAGACCTTTTGACAAGGCAAGATGATGTTTTGGGCTGTTATCACTGGTGATGAAACATGGGTGTACCAATACGACCCTGAAACAAAGTGTCAAAGTGCATAATGGAAGTCAGCCAGTTTTCCGTGACCAAAAATGTTCCGTCAGTCAAAATTGGGAGTCAAAACAATGTTGCTAACCTTTTTTGATATCAGAGGGATTGTTAATTATGAATTTGTACCAACTGGACAAACAGTTAACTAAGTTTACTATTTGGACGTGCTGAAAAGGCTGCGTGAAAAAGTTACACGACGACCTAAACTTTTCTCCAACAATTCATGGCTTTTGTATCAGGACAATGCACCAGCTCACACAGCACTGTCTGTGAGGGAGATTTTTGCCAGTCAAGAAATAACTATATTAGAACACCTTCCCTACTCACCTGATCTGGCCCCTAATGACTTCTTTCTTTACATAAAGAAAAAGGAAATACTGAAAGGAAGACATTTTTATGACATTCAGGACATCAAGGATAATACGATGATAGCTCTGATGGCCATTCCAGAAAAGGAGTTCCAAAATTGCTTTGAAGGGTGGACTAGGTGCTGGCATTCATGCATAGCTTTCCAAGGGGAGTACTTCAAAGTTAAACAGTGATATTCAGCAACAAGGTATGTAGCACTTTTTCTAAGATGAGTTCATGAACGTAATTGTCAGACCATGTAAAACCACAACTTCTAAGGTATTAGATGGTGGGGGATATGCCCATCACTTATAAAATGGAGTGAATTAGAGTAAATTGTGTACATGCCAAGATCGTTTCTTGTTTGATGTTTAGCTATAAGCCTTTACTTTTTCTTTTCTTTTTCTGGAAATGCCAATTGATATTATCTTCTAAACACATTTAAAACTGAATACATGAAATTCAATTAAAATTTCCAGGGCTGGCCAAGTGGCGCATTGGTTAAGAGTTGGCTTGGGATGCCAGCTCTGAGCAGCAGGACACGGGTTCAGATCCCACATGAGGTCCAGTGACGCTGCACCCTCTACAGCTAAGATGGTGAACAACAGCTCGACCTGGAGCTGGGCTGCTGTGAGTCACCGGCAATGGTGTAGACTGCAGTGGGGCTGGCTGGCAGCTGGTGTGAGCTTTTGTGAGCTGCCGTGAGCCACGGTGAGTGGCCCTTCAATGGCTGGTGAGTGACTGCCTCACCTGGGAAGAGTGCAATGATAATACCAACATGGGCCAGTGAAGCAACATCCTCCACAACTAGACTGAAGAACAGAAGGACAGCAACTTGTTCCCCTTCCCTGATTCCCCAACGCTGTTCTCCTCCCCCAATTTCCCAATAAAAAAACCATTTTAAAAAATTCCTTTTATTTGTGACAGATATAGCATCCAACAATATATCTCAGCAAAAATGAAGCAATGTATCTACACATAATGCTAACACAGAAGAAATGGCATTCCTTGTAATTTTTTATAAAGTTATGTTAGCAGATATGTTGATACTACTAATATGGGTCATTTGTAATTTTTAAAATTATAAATCTTCAGAATAAGTTGTTACTGTTGGTTTTTAGCAAAATTTTTCAAACTGTATTTCGTGGAATACTGTTTCAAGAAATGTTGCTCAAAGTGCTATTAACAGGGCTCCAGGACCATGTAAGTTTGGATTATTTCAGACGGTCATTCTTTATCTATGTCTTCTTAGTGTAAGCAGATTTTTCTGTAGTCCTGGGAGAATGCAGGAAAGCATATCTAGCCACTTAATTATGTCTTCTCTATGAAAAGAAACTACTTAGGAAAACATCAAAAATATTTTGTTTAAATATGATACATAAATCAACAATATATAAATAACTATAAATGTCAAGTGTGGTAGATTGTATTTTCCAAGGATAGTTGCAACAGTATCTCCTATTCCACCTATTGTTATTACAAAGTTATGTTGACACTTTTCCCTTGAAGAAGTGGGGTTTATGTGGCCTCCCCTTAAATCTGGATGGGCTTGTAACTACATGTAACTTTTGCATTGCATGCAGAATTGTTGCAATATGACTTCTGAGGCTAGGTCATAAAAAGTGATTCAGTATCTACCTGGTTCCTTTGGATACTTGCTTAGAGCCTTAAGCTGCCATGTAAGCAGTTCAGCCCTCTGGAGGGCTCCATGCAGCACCATAAGGAAGGCCAAAACTAGCCCATGTGGAGAGGCCCTGAGATGACATGTAGTGAAAAGAATGCCTGGCCAGCCCCTGGCTGCTTCAGTGTCCCTGCAATTCCAGCTCCAATCACCAGCTGACCACAATGACATGTGAGATCTGAGACTTAACCACCCAGCTGAAACCTTCCTGAAATCCTGGCTCACAGAAACCATGAAGACAATGAAATCATTTTTGTTATTTTAAACCACACTTTAAGATTTAGGGTGATATAGCAATAGTAACTTGAACATTGGATACCATATTCAGTATATTCTTCAGCAAAAATACTAATGTTTTCACCATAATAATACATTTCTCATAAGCTTGTTGACCTGCAGCTTTTGCCATTGTGAAATGAGGATAACTTTTTGAATTAAAAAAAAAAAAGAATAAGAGAAACAGATAAAATATTTCGCAAGCTCCAAATCTTGAGATCTATGGTAGACAAGCTGTGTGTTCACTGTTGAAAGTATCTCCAAGAACAAAATTTAGGCTTACTAAGTCACTAGGAATATATGGTTTAACTGTTCTTCTTGAATTATTTCAATAAAAGAGAATATTAGAAACTTTGGCACCTGTTTCTTTATTATTTACTATTCACAAAAACCTTACTGTGATTCAGTGATTCAAAACAAGGTAAGTATTCTTAGACAGAGACCTATACCTAGACTGGAAAAGGCCTCATATATACCTGAGAGCAAATCAGAGATCAACTTGAGGACAATGATTCAAAGACTTTTTACAGAACGGATGTTCCCTCACATGGGGGAAAACTGAGGTGACACTGTGAGTAGATTTCCTAAAGATAGGAGTGCAATGTTCTTCATTAGTAATAAAGAGCCACTTAATCAGTTTGGTTGCCAATGTTCTTACTGAGGAGGAGAGGGGAGACCTCATAGTCATAAGTTAGAAAATTTGAAAAAAGGCCATTTAAAAAGAGTATTGATGATATGCATTTCAAATAGGGAACAATACAGAGCATGCCAAAAAGAATGTATACACATTTTAAGAAAGGAAAAAAAAACTATTAAAATTATAATACTCAATATATACTGATAACAAAAGATGAATACATGGGCCAACCGAGTGGCTCATTGGTTAAAAGTTGGTTTGGGAGTGGGAACTCTGAGCAGCAGGGCTGCCGGTTTGGATCCCACATGGGCTAGTGACCCTGAGCCCTCTATAGCTACGATGGTGAACAACAGCTCAACCTGAAGTTGGGTTGCCGTGAGTCACTGGCGATGGTGTAGGCTGCAGTGGGCTGCTGTAAGCTACTACGAGTGGCTGGCAGCCAGTGTGAGTGGCTGGAAGCCAGCATGAGCAGCCGTTAAATGGCCGGCGACCAATCTGCCTCACCCGGGAAGAGTGCAATGATCACAATACCAACATGGACCAGTGAAACGACGTCCTCCACAGCGAGAC
Source organism: Hipposideros armiger (assembly GCF_001890085.2). Taxonomy (NCBI): domain Eukaryota; kingdom Metazoa; phylum Chordata; class Mammalia; order Chiroptera; family Hipposideridae; genus Hipposideros; species Hipposideros armiger. The sequence goes on along the minus strand of NW_017731925.1, from coordinate 1,025,304 downwards.
TGAAGAACAAAAGGACAGAAACTTGTCTGTTCCCCTTCCCCAATTCCCCAACGTTGTTCCCTCCCCCAATTCCTCAATAAAATCTTAAAAAAAAGAGTAGAAGCAGGGAGACCAGTTGCAATCCAACAATGGGGAGTTAGTGGTATAAGATATAGAGAAGTGGTCGAAAATTAGGCCAGAGAGATAGTTGGGACCTAAAGTACATACACTCTTGAAGGCCGTGATACAACATGTAGTTTTTATCCTAAATTCAAGTAGAAGCCATTGGCAAGTTTTAAACAGGTAATGAATACAATCTAAAATTTTTTAAAAGATCATCTTGGAAGCTGTGAGGATAATTGATGGGGAAAATGGAGGATGAAAGGAGGAAGACCAGTTAGAAGGTGATGTAGTGATCTAGGCAAGATATGAAGAACAAATGGTAATAGTGTGGATGGAGTAATTGTTCTATATATAAGAGAAAATAGGTCATAGAACTAATAGGACATTGTGATGGAGGTTTCTGGAATAAGTTACTTGGTACCATTGACTGAAATAATGATAGTAAGGAAAATGAAATTTGAAGTCAGTTTCAGATGGCAAGTGCCTTTCTGTGCGTTGAGGGGTGGGGGGAAAGGTGATAAATTCAATTTTCATTATCCTTACAACAAACCTATTGAAGATTGTAGAGATGAATTAAGTCACTTGGTCAATCTCACACATTTAGTAGAGATGGATTCAGACCTAGGTTTGTCTCATCCCACAAACTATATTTTTTAGTTTATACAACATGGCGTTTTCATGGTAGTAAGTCTTTAGTAGAATGTTTACGGCAAGAAGTAATATGATATGGCAGAGATGAAGTAAAGTGGGCTCTTTAAGCTTCTCCTGGCCTGATAGACAATGTGGAGATAGCAAGAAAGGACACAGGTTTAGGGAAAGGAGGCCACAGTGAAAACCTGAGTGAAAATGTTCAGAAAAATGAGATATAGAAAGACATGAAGTATAGACTTTTCATACTGAACCTAAGAGTTCACTCACAAAGTTATTATTTAGATTTGATATGCTCTAGGGGTGTTATGCTACACATCTGATAATAGGGGAGTTGTATAATCTGAGTCGCATAGGGAATATCCCACAGAAAATATATTTGCTCATTACAGTGGTAAAGAGGGTTTGGTGGCAGTAAGCACACAAGCAGTCATTTGGCTGGTTGCAGTTTGATTTGCAGTATAGAGAGTAAGGGGCATCTCTGAGACCTTTAAATTTTATGATATCCTTGAAATTCTTGAGGGTTATGTCTTGAGATCTGTACTTGCAGATTTCAAAATCACTATAGCATATACTATCCCCCATAAAATGTAGTGAAGTAAGACTGAAAATTTTAAGGGAGCCCTTTGGGTCTTTAACAATCCTATAAATACAGGTCTAAAATAACTCATAAGGCTCTTAAATTCTGCCAATAGTATAAAACCACCATACTCTTAGATTACTTCACTTTCATCACTATTACTTGCAAATTGGTATTCTTGGTACAGCCTTTGTATGACAAAGTTTACCTCCTCCCCACTCCCACCCAATTCCTAAAAATTACTATATCATCCATTTGAAATAGAAAGCAGCCAAGCCATGTTAAGATGCAGGTACTTAAATAAAATGATGTCTGTGGTGGGTGATTAGCTAGGTTCACTCACTAGCTAAGCAACTCACCACCATGTACAAACCACAGAGAGTACATGGTACAATTTCATTGCCCAGCACACTGACAAATGAATATGTGCTGTGAACTTTCAGAATCACTTGAAAATAACTGGAAATGAGTTTCAAACCTAGGAATGCTTAGTAAAGGTTGACTATATATTAACTCTTGTGTTGTTTAGTTAAGATAAGATTATTAGCCCTGAATGCTACCTGCCCAGTAATTATAATCACTCATTTGGGGAGTGCTGCTTATAAGGATTGAATCCTGTGTCAAAAAGAGGGTGCATATGAGCATGTAAGTGCTGTCTCTGTTGCAGAGCACTATTCTATTATATCCTTGAAAACCCTATGTTAGTAATTTTGCCTCCCAGACAACATTTGGCAAGGCTGTGGTTGTTACAACTTGGAGATTTGTGGTACTGGCAGCTAGTGGGTAGAGAACAGGAATGCTGTTATACATCCTACAATGCACACAATAGGCTCCTCCAACACAGAATTGTGGAGCCCAAAATATAGTGTCCAGGTTGAGAAAACCTGCCCTATGTCAAGGGAATCATCTAATCAAGGAGATGCCATTTAAAATTTTTCCCACTGAAAAATTTTTGTTCCCAGTTCATTGTTCCTCTTTGTAAATACCTGTCCGCAGGGATACTGTTGCAAGGACCAAATTAGATGAATAAGGTTCCAGGAAACTATTCAGGACACACTTTGTCCCTAGGACCAGATCAGCGGCTTCCTGTCCCCATTACAAAAAGTTTCTGTTCAAAACCTGTTTCAAGGAAGGAGTCATGCTCTGGCCAAGCAACACCTGCAATGGATGCAGTCAGGTGCCAACAACAACTGCTTGTTTTTCAATAGCGGTTTAGTCTCGCTTCTGTAAACCTGTTTTCAATAACGGTGTATTCTCGCTTCTGTAAACCTGTTTGCAATAACAGTTTATTCTTGCTTCTTAAACCTGCTTCTGCTTAAGCTCCCAGAAATAGGTAAATCATATATAAACTCCCACCGGCCAAGGTCCGGGGCCGTTCTCCTCTAGCAGAGTGAGACAGATGCCAGGCCTGGCTCAATAAAGCCTTCAGAATGAAAATTCTGTCTCTTAGGTCTTTATTAACTAGCAAGGACCTAACACTCTTGGTTTTCTCAGTCCGATGATTAGCAGAATCTACAGTCCCTAGGGCACAACATTTTTCTATCTACAAACTCACTTCTCCTAAGTAGTCTTAAGTTACTGATATTTGTGATGTATACATCTATCCCCTGTATAAATATTGGGCTAAATATTTGTGCCCCCTCAAAACTCATATGTTGAAACACTAACCCATATGTGATAGTATTAGGAGATGGGGCTTTTGGCAGGTAATTAGGTCATAAGGGTCAAGTACTCATGAATAGGATCACTGCCCTTATAATAAGAGGCTAGAGAGCTAGCTCGCTTCCTTTCCATCATGGGAGGATATAAGAAATCAACCTTTTGCCACCCAGAAGAGAGCCCTCATCAAGAACCCAACCCCACTGGAACCCTAATCTTGGATTTTTCACCTCCAGAACTGTGAAAAATAAATGTTTGTTGTTTAAGCCACTCAGTTTATGTTATTTTGTAATAGTAGTTTGAGCTAAGACAAATATTTTGCATCCACTGTGCTAGTTCTGAGTTATAGTGGAAAATAAAATTAAAAGCCATCTTCCCTTGTGGTCTCATAGAATTTGCATTTTTAGGGAGGAATATAGACAAGCAAGCAATTACAGTGCTAAATGGTAGGTGCTGTGATGGTGGAAGTACAGGTTTTCTGGGAGCTCAGTATGTATTTATTAAGACCAGGCATTTGGGGGCAAAATGACTTAGAGTTGTAACTCTTCTCTGATAGTTCCTTTTTTTTTTTTTAGCTGAGCCATCCTGTTACCTGTTGGCAGCTCAGCGGCTGCTCAGCTCGGGCTGGGCTTGAACCGCTGTTGCTCAGAGCTCAAACTCTTGAGTGAGCTCTTAACCAACTGAGCCACTCGGCCAGCCCTGATAGTTTCTTAAACTTATCATTTCCTCTTTTCACTGGGCATTTAACTGGGCCAACTGACAGCCCACTCACACTGCTCATTGATTCATCCATGCCTCCCAGGCAGGGTGAGTGGTGGAACGGAGGAAAATGATGTGAAGTAGAGTGTGAGGGCATTTTTCTGGAGGACATGACATCTAAGTAGAAGAAGCAGGACAAGAAGAAATTAACCATGTGAAAATAGGGGAAGAAGGAGGGGGGTTTCCTGGGCTGAAATGAAAGTACGTGTGAGAGCCTGAGTCTTTCAGGAACTGAATTGGCCCTCTGTAGCCTGAGCTATTTTGAATCTGTATTGGTGGGTGAGAAAAATAGAGGAGTTGAGGGCAAGGCTTATTAGTATCATACTAGTCTCATCTCCAATGCTGAAATCATTTTCCATTTTAAAAATTCTTGTGTAACAAAAATAGTCCTCATTCATTGTTAAATTTCCCAAAGCATATACATTGAAAAATGAAAGTTCCCATCACCGTCTGTCAACTTCCTTTTCCAAAGGTGGGCAACATTGATAGTGTGTGTCCTGCGAGCCTTATCTTCACTTGTATTTATTGCTCTTACATTCACATACCATTTATAATCCTGAGGGTATTAAAGCATAAATTGCATCACAATATAGATACATATATAAACCTCTTTCCTTTTTCACTTTTTTTTGTAATATTTTCTGGATTTTTTTTTACATCAGCATATATGGATTTACCTTATTGTTTTAATATCAGCTTAGATTCCGTTATATAGATGTACCATAATTTATTGTGGCTCTTAGTTCTCCAAAGTGCCCCAATTGTAGATTCCTTTTCTGCTAAGTGGGCAGAACAGTGGACTACCCACTGAGAAAGCAGTGGGCTGTGGGATGATGGGGAAAATAATGAAAACTCCTTAGCTGAGGATTACAGACTATCTGTGCCTGAAACCTTGTCCCCTAAACCAGAGTGCAGCACAAAGTGTTTTTGTTTGTTTGTTTGTTTTAGTTTCAGATGTACAAAACAATGCAATAGTTATACTTTTCACACCTCACAAAATGACAACGCCCTCTCCCAATCCATTGCCCCCCTGACATCATACATATATATTACAATTCCATTGACTCCACTCCCCAACTATACTCCACATCCCGTGATTACATATATATTAAATTACAATTGACATACAATATTATTCAACATCAGCTTCAGGAATACAGCACAACAGTCAAGCCTCTACACGCACCATGAAGAGGTCTCTCTAACAAGACATGTGTCCATCTGACACTCTACAAAATATTTACAACATTATTGATTATGTTCCCTTATATGTGGAACCTAAAGAACTGAATAAATGAGCAAAGTAAATAAAAATAGTCTCAAAGATATAGAGGAAAAACTGATGGTTGCTAGATTGGAGCGGGGAGGATGGGGGAGAAGGGGAAGGGATTAGACAGCATAAATAGGTAACTACAATACGGCCCAAAGTGTTTTTCTCTTTCAGTTTTTACACAAGCCCTTCAGGCTGTATGTTTTTGTCTGCCCTGCCCCTCAAGAATGACTTTGATGTTCACCTTACTGTGATTTCACTTGTATAAATGTATCTGAAGAGGGGAAAGGCAGGGAAGTGCCCAGTGGGATTTGCCCTAGAACTTGCCCACTCCCCTTTTCCAGCTGTGCTTCAGTTGTTTTTAGATATAATTTAAATGGTAACCAGGCTTTTAGAAATATAAGTAAGGCACAGAAAGGATCTTGGGAAATTTTCAAAAACAAGCTGAATGCAGTTAACAGGAACCAGAGAGTAGAGGCACCTGGCTGTGCATGCTGACAGTAAAATAACATATGCTTGAAAGGCCCTAGGCTCAGAGGGATTTATTTGAATTGTTAACTACATTATATATTTTTTATTCCTGTCTTCACTGATTTTATTAGTATATTTTACAGGATCAAGAAAGCAGGCAATCTGAATTGCTGTCTTAAAAAGTATCTGTGATACCATTTTTTTACTTTACAATTTTTACAAAAGATGGAATTATCATCATTCCTCCAAATGATCAGAAAGCAGAACTGAATATCCCTTATTGCTTGCTTTCAGCCCCAAATGGTGTGGACTAAGGCAAGTGTGATCATTAGAGAGGTAGATTCGTCAAGGTACAGTGGGAAGCCTGGAATTGAAAGAGGAGAGATAAGAATATGAGGAGATGGGATAAGGCAATTGCTGAGAAAGTGTAGGAGAAGGAAAGGGGGAAGTGGATTGAAGAAGGCAGGAGCCAGAGCAGAATATAGGGCAGGAACCAAGAGAAGGCTCAATCAAACCAGTCAGGGACAGGAAGAAAGAAGCCTAAGGATCATTCAGATAGATGGCCAGTGAACCAGGTTGAATACCTAGGGAACAAGATTGGCAACAAAAGGCCACTTTTGATTAGTTGCTGCTGAAATGAATTGCACCAAAATTGTTGAATCTTAGTTTAAAGAACTCTGAAGATGCTACTAGAGTGAGGTGGGTAGGTTATAATTTTAGTGGAACAGATTAAAGGACATTGAGTGAAACATAGTAATAGGTAGTCAGTTCTAATATATAAAGCACTGTGGTCCATATTCTTCCCAGTCTTCCAGGTACTTAGCCACCCTTGTGTAGAATTGCAAATTCAGGGAAATGTGTACTTCATATTCTTCTGAGCCATTTACTGCTTCAAAGGAAAGTAGTTGTAGTCATGGTAAGATGAGAACAATTTTAATTGGAGAGAGCAGAGAGGAGTATTATGGATCCTGAAAATGGACACTACCTATGACAAGAGCACTGTAAGGCTAAAGAGCCTTAACAGTGATGAAGAGCTCTATGAAAATGTCCTATGAAAATGTCCTCTAGTTCCTTGAAGAGGTGGGTTGATGTGAAAAGATAAGTGCCCATTGTTAAACATGAAAAAACTGAGACTGTGAAGTACAACAAAAGTTTATTTTGGGTCTTATTAGGATTCAACCCTGGAAGTCACAGATTTAGGAGAAAACCTGAAATGCACTCCAGGGGAGACAAAGAAAGCCAGAGCTTATAAAGGTAAAAACCACAAGTCATAACAAAGGAAACTTTTCCTATTGGCTGTCTAACATGGCAGTGATGATGATTAGTTCAAAAAGGATTGGTCAGGTCCAGGTGGAAACAGGGAGGCAAGTCCCAGGATGTGCTTCTATGGCAAGCACAAAAGTCCAAAAATTCTGTTCTCATTTGTGTGTGGGTAATTTTGACTTCCCTAATAGCCTCCCAACTCCAAATTAGAGCCCCCTTGGCATTAGTGACTCCATTTTAGATGTTTCTATTCACACCATCTTTTCAGGCATTTCTTTTGTACAGGTTCCTCATTGGGATTCCATATGTTTGGTAATGCTTTATAATTGACTTTGTCCCGTTAAACTTTGTGGGCAGCTCAAAATTTACTTAGGACACTGGTTTGTAAATTTTATTTTTAGCATGTTTTATTTGTATCAAATGGAATCTTACAGAGAGCTGTAATATATAAACATAAGTTAGCATATTTTAAGTTCAAATTAATACCATTTACTTAGGGTAAAATCAGTACATGAATGAAGTTTTGATAAATACAAATCTTTGAAATGGGGGTTCTGGTTGACAATTGTATTCCTACGTTAAGCTTCAGTATCTAATTTATTTTTTCTATAAGGTTTTAGTTGCACAGTGTAGAGACATTCCTACTTTACACAGATAAATTGCGTATATAGAAACAGTGTTTTTGGATAGCTCAACTTGCAATTTCGGGGGACTCTCGAATTCAACAGAAATGGTAGGAGTAGCTATCAATCAAGGTCTATACCAAAAAAATAGTTCACTCAACAGCACAAATTCACAGTATAGTGGTTTCTAATGTATTACAATTTATTATTTATTCCATTTGAGTGTCACTATTTTACTATGTTTTGAAAGATATTTAAAAATATAATTATTGTAATTCAAATTGAGTGCTTTCAGAAATACCATGACGTCTTTGAGGGATGTTAGAAGTCTTTGAAACACAATTTTGAAACCCTTGACCTAGGGAGATGTCTGCTCTGGGAAGAACACTGTGAGAGGTGAGTCAGAGAACTGAATCAAAGGAAAGCTGTGATCTGTAAGGAAACGATGTTTGGAATCAAGCTGGATGATCATGTGAGCAAATTCCATATCTCAAAACAGGCATACATAGTTGTTCTATAGATGATGCAACAATGGAAACACGGGCTACCTGGTTCAGCCTTTGAAACAGGGTAAAGGTAGGGTAATCAGTAGAGTAAGCCCTTGCTTGGAGTACACAAAAAAATGGTTACTGAATTCTTTCTTTTCTCTTTGTATACTTAGGTCCTACCACGATACTTGACATATAGTAGATGTTCAATCAATATGAATTTAATGAGTGAAAAGGATAACGAATGGCGAGCTGGTTGAATGGTTCACAGGGGCAAGATAGTCTCTGGGAGTATATTGCTGTCCTCAGATGCTGTAAGGAAGCCTTGCACATATGAATAAATGCAGACCTCTAACCTTGGAAGCCAGGGTCTGGCATGTTTTTTCCCCTACCCTCCTGCCCTGACTTTTGTCTTCTTCAGCCTGCCTTACAACTTTACAGTGAGTCTTCTTTCAAGGAATGTGGCTCAAGCTATGACTCTAGCTAACATGGTGCTAATGAACTGATTCTTCCTTCCTGTTAGTTCTAGGCCTCCCAGAACTAATGCCCTAAGTTTTCTTTTGCTCTCATCTGTCTAAAACCAGTTCCAGACTTGGATGCTTCTGATAGCAGCATTTCTCTTCTTTAAGTGCACCCTGGTTTTACTAACTTGCATAACCCCTTAACAGATACTCGTCACTGACATTGAATCCTCCCATGTAGCAACAACTCATTGAATGCCTTTCTTTATATTAGTCCCTTTTTTCATCTCCCTGTACTTCCCCCAATGAACCCAAATATGAAATAGTGAGGCTGAATTATAATACTGGGTCACATTTATTTAGTATGTACTGTGTACTAAGCAGTGAGGTAAGTGCTTCATATGCTTTATTTCAATCTTCACAAAGACCTAGTGACGCATTTCTGTATTTCTCTCCATTTTACAGCTGAGAAAAATGAAGTCAGTCAAGGAATAATTAAGTTGCCCAAGGTCACACAACTCAGTGTGAGAGCCAGGATCGGATTCCAAACCCTGGCCTCCTAATTACTTCTTATACTCTGTCCTTAAAAAACAGCTTGTTGGAAGGAAACATATTATTGGCAAATAAGCCATTGTTTGGGATTCTGACTGGAGTCCAGCTTATACACAGGCATACAGAAAGAAGATTGGGACACTATTTTTTTCTTTATATTTCTACTGCTGCTCCAAAAGGCAAGCACTGATATAATACATTGTGTTCTTTTATCAGATGTGGGGGTCAAAGATGGTCTTCCCTATTTTAGGAATGGTGAATATAAGTGGCACTGAGAGGTCAAGAAACCATCCCAGAGTCACATATCAAAGGCATAGCAGATGCAGGAACAGAAACAGTGAGTTGTCTATCCTGGCCCACCTACATTCCCAGGATAGATAAGAGACATGAGGAATTTCCAAACCTGTTTGAGAATTCCATATTACTCTGAAAAAAATATCTTCAGTAAGCCCTCTTCCTTTCCTTCCAGTGCCACAAACACCTCTAAATTTTTCCTCAGCAAAAATTGTGTGTGAAACCACAATCTGTTTATTCCTTATTTTTATGGAATTTCATGGTGAGTTTCATCCTCTTTTCCTGATGGGTTTTCTCCTGTCTGCCTCTCTCATCATCCCTAGTCTGGACTGTTTTAGGCTAATACTCTTAAAGCTTGGTGTGCACCTTGAGGTGCTTCTTTTTTCTCCAGACAGCAGTATAATAATCACTAGGCTTGGGGCCTGTGTGTTTTGAATTTATATTCCTATATGAATGAGATGCCTGCCCAGGGCTGTTGGAGTTTGTGGGGTTATTTTCCTTGTGGTAGCCTAGAGAAGCTTAATAGCAGGACTACAGGTGATGATAACAAAATACAGAGACAAGCTAGAAGCTATGATTAAGAAAACAAAGAGTATTCAGAAGTCTAGGTCAGCAACTAAGTAGGTCAGTGGTGCTTATTTGCATATATGGTGGTTTTATTCAATCCATCTGAAAAGGCAGAATTCAAAGTACACTTGTGTCCTTTCCTGGGTTTTCTATATACTGTCTTCCCCCAAACCTGTGTGAAAGTTGACATAAGTGCAACTATTTTAAAACAAAGCTGGAGCAGCTTGGATTTAAACTCAGCCAGTTTATTATTGGAGCCCATGGGTTTAAATGTTACAAATTATATAGAAATTCTGGAGTACAAAAGCTCATGCAAATTAAAGATCAGAGCAATGAATCAGCATCTGGGGGAAAACAAGAACCTGGAGGACCAACTTACTGAAAAGCAAAGACAGCAGTTGGTCAAAAGGCCAAATTCAGAAGAGCCTCAAGCAAAAAAGACAAAGAGCAGGGCAAAGTGGACTGGAAAACAACCTTGAAGACTAGTGCAAAAGACATTTGTATTTCATGTGAACACCTATCCCAGCCAGGAAACTTCATGTGTGTTTCCTGTTATTACAGGGACGAGTTCCAGGATTCATCTGAGCTGTAGGGAGAATTTGGTTAAGTAGAAATGCCTGGATGGAGTGGCATTGGCATAAAAGGACATATTCAGATAAACAGGTGCTAGAGAGTATTTAAAAAACTGATAAAATGGTGGACTATTAGGGGTCAAAAAATACTAGACTCCTCCCCACCATATTTATTCTTAAATGTTTTGATGACATTCCACATAAGAGGTCACCTGCCTTCTTTTTAATATTATTAAAATGTATTGGGGTGACAGTGATCAACAAAATTACATAGGTTTCAAGTGTACAATTCTATAATACATCATCTATATTTCACAATATGTGCTCACCACCCAGAGTCAGTTCTCCTTCCATCACCATATGTTTGACCCCTTTACCCTCTTCTACCATCCCGCATCCCCCCTTACACTCTGGTAACCACTAAACTGTTGTCTGTGTCTATGAGTTTTTGTTTCTTTGTTTGTCTTGTTCCTTTTTTGCTTTCAGTTTTATATCCCATATATTATGCTAAGTGAAATAATTCAGACAGAAGAAGTCAAGAGGTCACCTGCCTTCTGCTCAAACACTACTTCTTGAAGCAGCCTGTTTGATTTTCAGGCAATTTTCACAGCTCAAAACTTATTCTTTATGTTGATCTGAAATCTGCCTTCCTGTACTTTCCTCCTTTTGGTCACTAGCTATCAAACTTGCATCCACGTGACAGCAGGCTTTTGGGTATGTTTTGGAGTACCCAAACCTGATTGGAAAAGTAAGCACAGACTGACTTTTCTCATGGAAAGGCTGGTTCCCTTGACCAAGAAAAGTTGAGTTTCTCCAACATCGGATTTTATTTTGGATTTATTGTCTGAGCTCATTCTTATGAATTTTCCAAATTACGCTTAGAGTAGTTTGTTCCCATGGTAAACTCAGTTGTAGTTTTACCTTGTTTACTTATTTCTGGCCCTGAGATCTTTGTCCTATTTAGTAGAGTTTGAGGAAGGAATTCCTGTTTCAAATGGAGCCAAAGCTCAATCTCTCATCTCTCTCTCTCTCTCTCTCTCTCTCTCTCTCTCTCTCTCTCTCTCT
>NW_017731925.1:988917-1012935 GCF_001890085.2 Hipposideros armiger | reverse complement strand
CTCTCTCTCTCTCTCTCTCTCTCTCTCTCTCTCTCTCTCTCTCTCTCTCTCTCTCTCTCTCTCATGGCATTATTCTGGAATACCCAATAACCTAAACCCAACAGCAATTTAAACCAAGGTTGAAGTCCTATAAGTAGTGCAAATACTAGTGTGAGCTATGTACTGATAAAGTCCCCTAGGCTTGATTCACAGAAGGTGAGCCCAAGACTCACAAGCATGCTACATTTTTGTGAGTAGTTCCTGTAAGAATTTAGAAGCCTTGGAGAGGAGATAATCTAGGATTTTGTTTTTGTTTTTTTTCAGGATGGGGGAGAAATAAAAGTTACACTGAGTGCCCAAAGCAAAGGGAGCTAGGCAGAATCTCTCTTCTCCTATCTCTGCTGTTGTCAGGTACCCTAAAGAAGTCTTGAGTATATATTCTGTGGGACATGAGGCAAACGTCTCTGACCTCATAATTTTGCTGAAGATGATGAAAAGGATGAGTCAGTCCTTTCTATTTTCTGTAGCAACAATTGGATAACATGAATAGAAATTGTGTTTCCTGTAAAATACAGGATGGGAGAACAAAAGGTCAAAGAGGCTAATCCTTTATTAATAACTAGATGATCTCCCTATGCTGAGGAACCCATTCTGGATTTTAATATCTGATAATATAAGCCCTTTACAGTGTCACATTGTTTATAATTTATCCCTGATAAGAAGCACATTTTCTTGTCGATGCTTAAAATGCAAAGTTATTCAACCCTGAACAAATTAAAAGTAGCATAAAATAAATGACCTTTATTCATTATGACACTCTCTGCTTTAGATGAGTAAAGAATTTCTTTTTTCATCTAAATTTTAAATGACAAAGTGCCCTGGATCAAAATCATAATGACATTTATCCTGTTATCTGACGCCTATAAGAGGTTGTCTTCATGTTTCAGACACATTTTTCACTCTTTTTGACAGTTATTAAATACATTAATTTCTGATGGTAATTTTAATGTAATGACCATATGAAAAATGTAAGTCTTGTTTTCCAATCAGCATAGAAACTGGAAAGTATCTTAAGAGCCATAAATCTGAAGCTGAAAGAGTCTTAAAATGCCATTCATGGAGTGGGGTGGAATTCTGTGTGTCAGAATTGAATTGGATACGAAATATGCTGTGATTCCAGTTTAAGGGACTTTTCCATGCAGTATTTTCCTAACCCAGATAGATATGGTAGCCTTACCAGAATAAAAAGCAGGAAACACATAGGGACAAGACAAGGTCTTGAATTCTAGGTTGACTCTATCAAAACAAACCCATAAATAATGTAGAGGGGAAGGATTATTGAAGCAGATAGGTTGAAAATCAAGTAACTTGAGAGTATACATTGGCTCTTATTGGTACACACTCTGCAAAAAAGGACCTGAATTTGTATTCCTGAGGTGAGGCTCGTTGGCTCAGCTCTGTTCCATGGCTCTAGGCAGTGCCCTCTAACCTTAGCTAGGTCTCTTGCAAATGTATGCTGTTGGCTCCAAGGGAACTAGACCAAACATCTCCATAAATGATGGAGATAGTATTAGGTAGAAGTTATAAAATGTGAGAGGAGGAGGGGTGGGAGGGGGTCCATGGTGCCTACAGAAAAATCTCATAACTAGCTTTGATTAACTGCCTCCAGCCACGTATCTGTTTTTCCAGCAACAGATGACAAGAGGTGGTCTGGAACAAGACAAAAGTCTGAGTCAACAGACCTCCACCCATATTAGGAGGTCACGCCCTCCTGTGGAAGAGCAGGCACCACCTTTCCCACCAAATCAATACGTAACTCCCTCACCCCACCCAGCAAACTAAGTCCTCAGGACAAGGGCTCTATTTCTCTCTCTCTGGTCCTCGCTCTCTCCCCCTTTCTCTCCCCCTGTCTGTCTCTCTCTCACCCTCTCTCCCCTTCTTACTCTCTTCTTCCTTGGCTAGGCTTGTTCTCTTCCCTGAAAATGTATCATTAATACCAGGGGCTTATCTCTCTCTCTCTCTCTCTCTCTCTCTCTCTCTCTCTCCCTCTCCCCCTCCTTCCCTCCCTCCCTCTCATCAGCTAGTCCCATTGTCTTCCCTGAGGATGTATCACTAATAAACCCTGCTTGCATACTAATCAACTTGCTGACCTTTGATTCTTCACTGCATTGGCAGCAAGAACCAAGACTTCTGAAACAATAGCACATTATTAGTAATGAAATGCCACTTTTAGTTCAGAAACATCTATTGTAGAATATGGATGGTTCCTTGGATGGTTTGTAACATCATTGTGAAAAGCTACAAATGAGCCCCAAAGAATAGTGGGAACCAAACATGCCAGAGCATTTTTTGTGGTTGCATGGTAGTTTTTTTTTTTAAAGATTTTTTTATTGGGGTATTGGGGGGAAGGGAACAGTGCTGGGGAATTGGAGGAAGGGGAACAGACAAGTTGCTGTCCTTTTGTTCCTCAGTCTAGTTGTGGAGGACATTGCTTCACTGGCCCAAGTTGGCACCGTCATTGCGCTCTTCCCAGGTGAGGCACATCAGTCGCCGGCTTCTGGAGGGCCGCTCACTGCAGCTGCTGGCCACTCACGCTGGCTGCTCATGGTAGCCCATGGCAACCCACTGCCACAGGGGCTGCAGCCTACGCCGTCGCCGGCAACTCATGGCAGCCCGGCAACTCATGGCAGCCCAGCTCCAGATGTTGTTCAGCATCTTAGCTGTACAGAGCAGTGTCACTGGCCCTCATATGTGGGATCCGAACCAGGGCCCTCTGGTGTCCCAAGCCAGTTCTTAAGGTTGCATGGTAGTTTTATTCCTATCATTGCTTTTGGGGTAAAACAAGCTGATTTCTTGTTCATTATAAAGACATTTCTTTCAGACACACACAGACTATTACATTCACACTCTGTTTCTTTGGCAATTCATGTCATTTTGCTTCATTATTTTAAAAAAAAATTTTAGTGTTTCCAAAATAATTATGTATATAGTTTAAAAAAATAAAGTTTAAATTGAAAAAAATCAGTCCCTTTACTCATATTTCACCACATTTGAAACTTTCAGCTGTTTCTTCTAGTTTACTTGTATACCTTCATACTTCTAATTGATATTCTTATATTACACTTCTTTTTAAAGATTTTTGTTGGGGAATTGGGGAGGGGAACAGTGTTGGTTAATTGGGGAAGGGGAACATTGTGTTTTCCAGGACCCATCAGCTCCAAGTCAAGTTGTTGTCCTTCAGTCTTAGTTGTGAAGGGCACAGCTCAACTCCAAGTCCAGTCATTGCTTTCAATCTAGTTGCTGGAGGGTGCAGCCCACTATCCCATGGGGGAGTTGAACCGGCAACCTTGTTGCACACTGAGCCATCTGGCCGCCTGTCAGCAGCTCGCAGCTGCTCAGCTCAAGGTGCCGTGTTCAATCTTAGTTGCAGGGGGTGCAGCCCACCATCCCATACCGGTTTCGAACAGGCAACCTTGCTGCTAAGAGCACATGCTCTCACCAGCTTAGTGGCAACTCAGCTTGGGCGCAGCTCATTGGCCCATGTGGGCATCGAACCAGCGACCCTGTTGGTCAGAGCTCGCTTTCTTAACCAACTGAGACACTTGGCTGGCCCATTATATTATACTTTCTTGATTTATCAACATTATACATTGTTTATTAACTTCCTGCAGTGGAAGATGAGAAATTAAAGCTCTCTATGTTCTCTCTCACACACATTCACTTCTATTATTACTTAAAATACCAGACCTATGTAAATAATATTCACTTTTGAACTAAGTGGTCTACCTTGATTCTATTTTTTACAAATTTGTGTTGTTTGCATCTGCCTTGTTTTCTATTTACTTAACATTAACTTTCCCCAAAAGTATCTCTCCAGAATTGTCAAATGCCGAGCAATATTTTTACAAGTACTGAAATATTTAGAAAAAGTTGCAAAAACTCTATCGGTTCCATTTTCCCCTGTAAGCCTTTTACCCACCACCCTGTATCCTCCTGTTTCAATCTAGAATAGCTGCTTCTGCTCTTAAGCCTGGGGCACAATTCTTGTCCGTAACCTCCTTTCATCACTCTGTTTTGGAACACCTATTTCTTAGGTCTTATTCCCTTTCTAGGGTTATGCTCTCACTTTGATGAGTCATATGCAACCTAAGGAAAGATACATGGGAAGTAGAGTTTTGTGTTTTTAGAACCTGTCTTTTCTTAAGGGTTTCTCTCAAGTTGAAGAATTGCTTCGCAATTCTTGGCTGTATAACAGGGATACTTTATAGAAATGATTAGAAGCTCCGTGTGAATGTGAGGTGAAGGCTTCAGGTTTGCTGACTGATGGATTTGCTTGAATGGTGATCAGGCAGAAGGTGGCCTCTTTACAGGGATGCTCCAACTATCGGAGTTATTTTTCTCTAAGCACCTCAGCTTCTCTAAGAGTAGTTATCCACTTCATTATCTTGAGCAGAATAGTAATGGTATATACCTGGCTGTGTCTAGGAACAGGGTATAGGGAAGGAGCAAGTGTCTCACTGCTCCATATGAGATTTTCACTTAACCTCCTTGTTCTCAGCTCCATGTGTTATCATTGTCCTACACTATCATCCTTGAGTTTGGAGCCTCCCCAGTTCATTTTTTCCAGAGGCTAAAGTTCTTGTCTCCTCTTGGAGAAGCGGAAGTAGTCACCACCTGCATGGATCAAAAGAAGAGATCTGGTGAGTCTGGATACTCTGTATATTTGAACCAGTCATTCTGTTTTCATTCCATGCCACTTCCCTACCTTCTGGAGTACCCGGTATCTCTAAGCACTGAACCTTGAATTCTGATGAGCTACAGGCATCACCTCTCATTGTTCCTCCCCTTCTGCAGAACCCATTTACACTTTTCCTTATACTTTTTTATTTTCTAAAAATCTATTGCAATTTTCTGTCTGCTGTTGTCTGCTCTTCTATTAGTCTCTGTGGGTTAATACATTTTATTAGCCCTATTCGCGACATTTTGATAAAAGTTTGAGAGGGAAACACGATACACTCATGTTGTTAATTTGCTATATTTAACTAGGTGTTTGTTTACCATATTGACCTTTAACAAATTGATAGCCAGATATTTCTCCAGCAAAATGGGTTTATTCGGGAACAACAAATAATTACAATTTAGGACATGCAGTCTAATGGTAAACCACAAGAATGGGGAACAAAGGAGAAAAATGTTCTTTTATGGACTTGCAAGGAGCTGTTGTAAATGAAGAGTCCATTGCAGGAAGCTGAAAGTTCAAAATATGATAACTTTTCATTGGCTGAAAAATGGCAGTCTCCTGTTGGCTGAGCCGTTACTGGGCTAGGAGAAATCTTTTCCTCCTACTGAGGTGGTAAAATAGTATCATTTTTTGTAGGATATGCAAGGTATCTCTCTTCCTGTTGAGGTCAGTAGTATGTGTTGAGTGACAGTTCTCTCTTCTGGCCTCCTGACACCACTTTAATTGAGGTTTCTGTTTATTAATTTCACATCATTGCTTTTCTACAAGCAAGGTGGTTTGTACATTATTTTCTGTTTATCTCTGATTATGGTTGGTTTAGAGGGGCTTTAACTGAAAGGACAAGAAGACTACATTAAAGTAGGCTGTATGTGAAGATCAGTGTTGACTCTAAACCAGCAATACTTCTTAGGGCCCTCTAGAAAGTCATTTTATTTTTTCCATAGGGGACATTATCAGTACCATCTTGGGCCTATTACTAATTAGCAAAAATAATATGTGTACCCTTAGTAGGTTGGCTTTCAAACACTTTGGGTCCTAAGCATTCTAGTGAGAGAATTCTAAGGAGATAGCAGGATGAAATTCCATAAAGGCAAATCCAGGCATTTGTGTGGGAATATTTTTAGCTAACCTTCATTTATTATGTAAATCCAAACATAAAATAATCATATATAGCTTCTAGCTGTGCTGAAAATTTTCATACAATTCTGTGGCCTACCAATCAGTCATTTATTTAGAAATATCTCTGCCAGCAAGAAATGGCATAGTCGCCATTGTTGCCTACTTGGGAGAGAAAGATTTGTGACTGGAGGTTAGACTTCACAAAAAATAAAATAATAATAATAATTATTATAATAATAAAATAATGTGAAAAAACATGGTATAATTCCTTTTTTCAAAAAAATATTATATTTTTAAATGCTTTAAAGCAGTATAACATTTAAAAAACAGTCTTTTTAAAAGAAGCTGTGATAGGCAGAATAATGCTCCCCCCAAAGATGTCCATGTCCTTATTCCTGGAGCCTGTGAATATGTTATATTACTTGGAAAAGGTGAATCAAGTTTGCAGATGGAATTGAGTTGCTAATCAGCTGACCTTGAAATGGGAAGATTATCCTGAATTATCCAATTGGACCCAATGTCATCATCACAAGGGTACTTATAAGTGGAAGAGAGAGGCAGAAATGTGTCAGAGTGATGCAATGTGACAAAATCTTGACCAGCCATTGACGGCTTTGAATATGGAAGAAGGGGGCCAGAAAGCAAAAAATGCAGGCAGCCTCTAGAAACTACAGAAGACAAGGAAATAGATTCTTCTCTGGAACCTCCAGAAAAGAATGCAGCCCTGCTGACAACTTCATTTTAAGCCAGTGAGACATGTGTCAGACTTCTGATGCAGAACTGTAAAGTAATGAATTTGTGTTATTTTTAAGACATTAAATTTGTAGTAATTGGTGGCAGCAGCCACGGGAAACTAATATAGAGGCCATACACTAAAACGCCACTTTATTCATTCAATATGTTTATCGACCTCTAACTGGCACAAATCACTATGTAGATGATACAAGGCCCACAAGGATGAAACATAAGGAACTTGATCTTTAGAAACTTAAAAGTCTAGTAGAGTAGATGAGATACTGCATTGTTTCAGGTATGCTACAGATTGGTAAAAGGGGTGGGGAGAAAGAGAGAGAGACAAAGACAGAGAGAGAAGAAGTTCTTAATTTACTTAGCCAAGGGTATTCAAATTTAGCATACAAGAGGTACCTACCAGAGCAGGAGCAAAGCAGCATTAATCCGTTAACCCGTTGAGTCCCTAATGTGAGGCACACAGTAAGTACCAGATAATACTGCTTGAATAAGGCAGAGTCTTTCTGGGTGGAAGAAATCTGCTTTTGTGCTGCACTGTATCCCTTTTACATGTGTGGATTCTATTATTTTTCAGGAAGAATTAAATGACCTTTGTACTTAATAAACATCAGGTTCTCTTGCTTCTTCAACTGAATTCAGTGTCATGAGGTTCATGTCACCCAGGGTAAAAAAACAATCCACTAAGTAACCAAATGCCCCTGAGAAGTATTTCTTCCTTGAGCTCTTCTGTGTTTCAAAAAGCTTATTTCCCCATGCATATGTATGTAAGTGAACTTAATTGCTTTACATAGAAGGTAGAAATTGAAAAGAGAAATATGTATGCATATGCAAAGCACATACATAGACATGTGGCTTTAGATACTTGTAAAAAGTGTTGCTAAGGTGATTAATGTATTCTCTTAAGCAAAGAGATGCAAGCAACTTTTAGGATAACTGTGGGCTTCAAAGGGTCAGGAAGGAGACATTAGGTAGAAAACAAATTCTCTTGATTAGGAAAAAAAATGAATAGAAGCTGCAAATGTTGGGTCATATTTCTAATTTTTCTTTTTCTCTCTTCTGGGCTTGCAACAAGGGACAGATACAGAGACAAGGAAAAGCTAGAGAACTGTAAAGGCCTGGCAAATCTAGAATATGGGAAATCAGGGTTAGATTAAATAGTGGTTAATGGCTAAGTTTAGTGTTATCACCACAACCATTAAATTCAACAATGATTTATTTGACACCTACTATGTGCTCAGTAGGTTCTGTGAAAATGCAAAGATGCATGAGATCCAGTTCTTGCCATCAAATAATTTTCAATCAAGTATTTGAGTATAAATACCCATATAACTCTAATGGCCAGATATAGGGACTATTAGAACAAAGTGCAGGGCCAAGTTATTCGAAGAGAGAAAGAGAGATCAGGCTTGTGAGGGGGTGGGAGTATGGTGGAAGAAAAGAGAAAAGCTTAGGTGAGGGAGGAGTTATTCAAATGGAGCTAGAAAATTAAGTACAAGTTCAATAAGGAAAAGGGACCAAGGAGCAGCATGAACAGCATAGTACTGGCAAAAAGTGGATTTTTTAGAAATCAACATTTATTTGGTTACCCATTCATTCATGTAGGTCTCTGCTCTTTGAAATTGTGTCTAGACTGACTGAGGTTGCCATGGAAGAAAGGAGGACAGTTGTCCTTTGAACAACACTGGGTAGGGGCACCAACCCCCATACAGCTAAGAAAAAATTTGCATATAACTTTTTTTTTAAAGATTTTTATTGGGGAATTGAGGGGATGGGAACAGTGCTGGGGAATTGGAGGAAGGGGAACAGACAAGTTGCTGTCGTTTTGTTCTTCAATCTAGTTGTGGAGGATGTTGCTTCACTGGCCCAAGTTGGCACCATCATTGCGCTCTTCCCGGGCGAGGCGGATCAGTCGCCAGCTTCTGGACGGCCGCTCACTGCGGCTGCTGGCCGCTCATGCTGGCTGCTGGCTACACATGGTAACCCATGGCAACCCACTGCCACAGGGACTGCAGCCTACACCGTCGCCAGCGACTCACGGCAGCCCAGCTACAGGTTGAGCTGTTGTTCAGCATCTTAGCTGTGGAGGGCAGTGTCACTGACCCTCATATGTGGGATCCGAACTGGGGCCCTCTGGCATCCCAAGCCAGTTCTTAACCATCGCGGCACTCGGCCGGCCCCTGCATATAACTTTTAACTTCCCTCGGTATCCATGGAGGATTGGTTCCAGGACCCCCAATGGATAGCAAAGTCCAAGATGCTGAAGTCCCTTATATAAAATGACATAGAACAAAGCACACAGTTGACCCTCAACATCCACAAGCGAGAAATCCGGGAATACAGAGGGCTGACCGTATATTTATTGAAGAAGATCTGGGTATAAGTTGGAGCCACACAGTTCAAACCTGTGTGATCAAGGGTCAACTGTATTTGATTGAAGCACATCTATAGCTTTGAGAGCAGAGATGTCACTTCTATAACTTTGCCATTTGGTCAAGATGCAACCTTCTGAACTGAAGAGAGCAAATACATGCACTAGACGAATGCACGGAAATAATTCTGATAAAAAGGTATTGTTACTACTTCTCTAATGAATAATATCCTGCTTTCTGGGTGACTGTGAACAATGCTTATTTATATAACAAAGAAGCTGTCTATACTCTGACGAGCACTTTGGTGGCACAGCAGTGAAACAAGACAGAATCTCTGCCCTCAGTGAGCTCAGAGTCTTTCAGGAACTATGATGGTGCTACATAGACAGTGAAGGCCCCTTAACCTTCTGTAGTTCTCACTTTCCTCATCTCTGAAAATGGAGCTTGGAATGGCTTTCCTCTGTGGGGATGTGGTGAGACTGCAATTACTGTGTGTGAAAGAACAGTTAAAAAGTTTGAAGGGCATTGTAAATGTTCAGTGATGTAATCATGTGAATCTGGCTATTATTTCCCACTCTTAGTTCTGCTTTGCATAAAATCTCCTGGGCCTGACCGAACCAGGATAAGTGCCTGCCCAGTTTTCTGCTGCAATGATGAGTCAGATGAATGCCCTGACTCCAACACATTTGCCCGGCTTTCTGACACTTTCTGGCACTGTTTCTAGAATAACACTAGGTCTGAGCTCTTTCTGCTATAGAGCAGTCTGTGTTTCACCAGACAGCAACCGGTCCCCAAATTGAACCTTGCTAAGCTCCCCATCTAAGGTCTTTTCTTCCAAGTGGGCTTCTGGGTGAGCATCTGAGTGCAGCAACAAACTGAAAGCTTTTAGAAATCTCTATGTGGATAATGTTTACTGAAAATATTGTTATTAATGCAAATACATTCAAGTAAGAATAATGGAACAAAGGCCAGTTTACAGCTTACTGCTTTTAGAAGGGGGAGTGGGCTTTTGAAATTGATTGCTAGGGTGAACACAATTTGTACTAAGTTTGCCTCTCAATTGGACTTGTGACAGATTTCAGCTATGTTTGAAACAGCAGATAAATTTCTCTTTTGTCCCTTGAAGGGGAAGTGGCTAAGTTGATTTAGGTTATTTGTCTGGAAAACTGTCTTGCTATCTGGAAAACTGTCTCTGGATGCATAAAACAGCCTCTTTTATAAAGATGGGGCCCCTTCTACGATTACAATGTGCATAAGATTTATCAGCAATAAAAATGTATAGTTTCTCTTTGGAAATATTCTGGCTGAATTGCAGCTGTTTATCATTATTTCCAAGTAAAAATCTCTGAATGGGTTGTGACAACTGCCAGACAGGTGTTATTTAAACAAACAAACAAACAAACAAACAAACAAAACATTGGACGAATTCTAATTACGTTTTTTTTCAAAGCAGTGTCATGTCAGGTAGTTAGAATAACAATGATGAGTACTGGTCTCCCCAGTAGCCTCCACCTGGAGGAACTGAGTGACAGCTCTGTAGGGGAAGGGGTGGGCATGCTTAAAGTATCACTTTAAGGATTATATGGGAGACAAAAGGAACACAAAGGTTGGATGGCCCTCTGGCAATTTGCTTATTTCCATCTGGTACCTAATGAATAAATTGGAGGAAACTTGAAGTGCCTCTTTATGTGACTAGAGAGTGCTATCTTGAGAAGTGATACCTAGTCTAAATATAGAGAACTTTGTTTTGAAGACACAAACTGTGTGATAGAGTATTCCTCGGTTTTTTAATCTCTAAAGTGGGTAAGGTAATGCTATGTTTCTATTTACCTCTATTGGTTCTTTATGTGGTTTAAGTTAAACAAGACAGTGCATGTAAAACAGTACAATGTCTGCCTGACATAGAGTAGGGACTTTATTAAGATAGTTATTTGGAAAATGAATGAATACATAAACAGAGGAAATTGGGAAGCTCCAACTGGGTGTGTCCCTTTGGGAGGAAACAGAGTCGGCTTCTGGGGGAATGAACCCCTGAGTGTTTTGAATGGAAATAGGTGAGGAGTCTGTAAGGAGGAGAAAGTTCTATGCAACAGTTAAACATATAGCCAAACAAGTCACAAGTATTTGTTCTATCAGGAAAGGAACTGCAAAGATTATTTTACTTCCCACAGTGATTCCTCTACCTTTTTTTTTTAAGATTTTTTTTATTGGGGAATGGGGGATGGGAACAGTGCTGGGGAATTGGGGGAAGGGGAACAGACAAGTTGCTGTCGTTTTGTTCTTCAGTCTAGTTGTGGAGGACGTTGCTTCACTAGCCCAAGTTGGCACCATCATTGCGCTCTTCCCGAGCGAGGCAGATCAGTCGCCGGCTTCTGGACGGCCGCTCACTGCGGCTGCTGGCCGCTCACGCTGGCTGCTGGCTACACACGGTAGCCCATGGCAACCCACTGCCACAGGGGCTGCAGCCTAAGCCGTCGCCGGCGACTCACGGCAGCCCAGCTCCAGGTTGAGCTGTTGTTCAGCATCTTAGCTGTGGAGGGCAGTGTCACTGGCCCTCATATGTGGGATCTGAACCCGGGGTCCTCTGGCATCCCAAGCCAGCTCTTAACCAACGCACCACACGGCCGGCCCTCCTCTACCTTCTTAATCTGTAAATTTATTTGGCAATTAAGTATCTATACTGTTGTCTCCTATGTTAAGCATTGATCATCATACTGTTAGACTGCTATTTCCACTATGAGATTCTCTTTTTTATTAATAGTAATAATGATAATTGGTACAATTTATTGGATGCTTATATGCTTGGCACTTGGAGAAGCACCTTTATATGCCTTACCTCATTTAATACTTAATATCCTTTATGGTGCAGGTACTATTATCCCCTTTTTTAAGACGAGGAAGCTGAGGCCCCATTGGGTTAAATAATTTTTGTAAGATATGACAAGAAGAATATTCAGAATTACTAAATGTTTTTAAATAACATATTGGAAGAAAGGAAAAATGCAAATAGACTTGCTCTGTCAGGCTGGGTGAAGTCTGAGGAGTGAATTCCTAATCACCTTCAAGCTTATGATGAAAGATTATAAGCGAGTTACAGCCTAGTTGTCCTTGATCTCTTTAGGGATACTAGCAAGAAAAAACGAGCTAATGTGGATGAAAAGACATAAAGCAGATCCCATATTCTGTGGTCAAACCTCTGGAATGAATGACTCATGGGTGGTTGCCAATTCCATAGTTAGCCTGGGTGGCAGGGTTGTTGATTGGCTCAAATGCTTGCTCATTTACAAGGGTCAAAGGAGCTGCTCTTTTGAAACACAAGGCTTAAGACATAGAAACATGTTTCTGGCTTCAAATTTATTTCAATATCTGTCCATTGCTTTAACGAGATACATTTTATTATACTATTTTCATGTTTTAAATACATTAACTTGGTGATATAACTTACAGTTTTACATAATGTGGAAAACATTCTTTTTGATTTTTAAATAAATGAACTCATTGCAATGTTAAATTGATAATGACTCTGAAATAGCAATTAATATTATTCCTGAGAACAATCTCTAAATCTCAGGGTTAGCGGTCTGAGCTACATAGTCTTTCAGTGTACACTTAAGGTGAGCTTTAGTCCTTGGGAAAAATGAGGCAGAGAGCTACTAAAAATGTAATTAGAAAGGATAAAGGAGCTTGAGCTTTAATCTTAGAATAAGCTATATATGTATTTATATGGCAGGATATATATTAGGTATCCAGATCCAAAATCTCTTTAATACATAGGATTTGAAAATTGCATAGTGAAGGGAAAATCCGTAACACCTTCCTCAGGTACAGTGATGCTACACATTAACAAGGTCCAAGGAAATCAATGCTTTTTGCAGTTAAATTTTCATTACCATAACGTACAAAGTTATTTATGGATCTTTCACGAATTTCTCTAGTGCTTATAACTGTAGTACCTAGGTGCTTAATGAATTAATTAACTATGACATCAATATACTGCTCACCATTCTATCAGCAACCAGAGATCACTTGCAGGGCCATGTCTACATTAGTTCTCTAGACTACTTAAAACAATATGGGTGCTTAATAAATGATTAACAAAGATACAGATAAGTATATACATTAAAGAGGATTGGATTTTAACTTGGAATCAATTTTTTGAAATGTTTTCTTTTGAAACAAACCTGAAATTGATTTAAGAGAACAGCAGTGAAATACAAACATGGATAATATATTTTTTTTCTTTCAAGTGAAATATGAAAAAAATGTCTATTTAATTATTCCTACTGTCTTGCTATGCTCATGGTGTCTAGGCCTATCTGGTTTTTATCTATATCCATTCCTGAAGTCCCTACCTTTGGACCTGTAACAGATGAAGTCATACTAGTTTTCCCACCCAAGTCTCTTTGAATGCTTTATGAGCACTTGTATCAGCCTCAGGAGTCTCCTTCATGGACTTGTTCTCAGCTATGATGTTTGACAGGACAAACCTTCTAAACACCAAAACTCAAGTCTTTCCTATCTAAATTGGCTGTTGAGTCCTGTCTCTTTGATTCCAAAGAGGGAACCTAGGAGTTCCTGGTGCTTGAAACTGACCTGAACAGATTTGGTCCTCTAGATTACTATTTATCTTATTGAGTTCACCAACTCCTTAAAAATCTTATGAAACTTATGGACAATTGCCCCAGAAAAAATTTATAACAATCTTAGATTATATATATATTTAAATTGGGGAATTGGGGGAGGGGACGAGTCAAGTCGTTGTTCTTCAATCAGTTGTGGATGGCACCAGTCGCCATCTGGCTGCCCAATGGAAGCTTGTGGCCTCTAAGATCAAGGTGCTGTGTTACTAAGTCTTAGTTGCAGGTGGGCATAGCCACCATCCCATGCAGGAGTAGAACTGGCAGCCTTGTTGTTAAGAGCTCATGCTCTACCCAGTGAGCCATCCGGGCAGCAGCTCAGCTCAAGGTGCTGAGTTCAGTCTTAGGTGCATGTGGGCATAGCCCACCATCGAAAAGGCAATCTTGTTGTTAGGAGCACGTGCCCTCATGGGTGAGCCATCCTGCCACCTGTTGGCAGCTCAGTGGCAGCTCAGCTTGGGAGCAGCTTCACTGGCCTATGTGGGAATCAAACCAGCAGCCCTGTTGCTCAGAGCTTGCACTCTTAAGCTAACTCTTAACCAACTGAGCCACTTGACCGGCCCAACAAACCTAGATTATTTACAGATATCCAGAAACTCATCTATGGGCCCTAGGTTAAGAGTCACAGTTTAAAACTATCACAGGAGCTTGATGATATTCTGGAGCTGGATCTAAAGGTTACAGGAAAGTGGTATATTCCAAAAGTTTTTTCAGGAAAAGGTAATTTCCACTCTAAGCAAATTTGTCTAATTTATTCCCTAGTTTGAAATTGTCCAGAAACTCAAATTGCATTGAAATTGGCATGAGGTAAAAATTTAATATAAAAGTATAAGTGGAAACTAATATAGCAGTTTTATTTATGTTGCTAAAATTAATGTCAAAGTGTTTTCTGTTGTGTTCATCTTCTGGGTTGGCCAGAATAAAGTGCATCTTGTCCAACAGTGTTTCTGATGCTTGAATCCCATCTATGTTAATCAGCTTTCTTCTTGCTTTAGAGTTAGCTGTCACATTTTTTATGTGTGAGGATGGGGAAATTATTATTTTTATCAATTAATTTGAGAAACATAATTTCTCTTTATATAAGGAAACTAACTTTTTGTGAGTTCAGGTGTTTCTCTCAAAATTGCAATGAATAAAGCAAATGGATTCATGCAGTAAAAGAATATAACATAGTTTTCTTTTTTTATGACATGTTTCTATCTAGATTCTAAGTTCTAGCTTCTGTAATTGTTGATGTGCCTCATTCTTTTTTTATAGTGAGAGACGCTATCAGTTTTTGAATGAAAAATATGAGATCATTGTTGAAACACATAAAGAAAAATTGAGTCACTTATTTACAAAATACTTGTCTCTCTGTGACAACTAGCATTTACTACCTAAATTAATAGCATATTTTAGAAATCAGCCTTTATGCCCTGGAACTTTCTAACTCCACAACTTGGATAGAAATGTAGTGAAGAGAACAAATTATTTCTTAATGTCAGTTCCAGGACTTTTAGTTATACTTTCCATCTGTTTTCATCAAATTCTTGGATTCCAAATGTCTTTATCCTTTCACAGATTCTTCCTCCTTCTTCTACTTTCATGTTGAAGTGTGTGGAAACCCTTACTTCTTGTATGAGAAATGACTGAAAAGTAATGAGACCAACTTCATCAACAATATATATGCTCATGAACATTGATCTTCAAAAGTAGTCAACTTGGGAGCCTATATGATTATCCCAATGTTGCCATTGTTTAAAATAGCTTAAAATCTGTTTCATAACTAGTTCATGAGCCATATATGCTGTTTTACTGTCCAATGGACCTAGATCTGTGCTTATCAACCTTGCTTTACATTGGGATCACCTATGAAGATTTAAAAATTATGTCCAGGCTCACCTCTAGAAATTCTGATTAATTGGTATGGAGCATGACCTGGGCTTGTGTTTTATGAATTTCCCCAGTTGTGCAGCCAAGGTTGAGAACTATTGGGCAAAATGTTTAACAAGGGGCTGAAGGCACCTAATAGCTTATTGGCCACCTAAGAATGCTTTAAAACCAAATTTCACAGCTGAAAGCTATTCAAAGTGGAGTAATAGAATAGACTGTCAGGTAATTTACCATGGCTCCCTAATTCACTATTTTCTCCCCAGTCCAATGGCTAATTCAGCACTATGTCCTATAAGCACATTGCCCAGAAAGCCACTGACCTATCTTTAATAAAGGAAATCTAAAAGAGTAGTAAATTTACAAATAGAGCAGTCTTATTAATTTGATTTTCAGTTGACTAGGTTTAGATTTGTATTTACTTTGTTGAAGAGGATTGTTTTTTGTTCTGCACTATTTTGAATAAAGTGAGTACTGAATTAATGCATTTTTACCATATAATAACAACAAAGGACTTTTTGTTTCCTTTTTCCACAGAGGGAAAGGAGCAGCTAAAAATGCTCCTTTTACACCTTGGTCTCAGCTTATGTGGGCTTGGGATTTTGTTCCAGCTTTATGGTACATGCTGTTTCTACAAACAATCCTCCACAATGCTGATTTCTTATTAAACATGTCTTATGAGATGAGATACTATCTAACACTCCCAAAGTTCTGAATGATTTTAGAGAAATGCTTGATGTGGTAGAAACATTTTTAGCTCTCCCCCAAAGTAATCAGGTTTGACTTTTACTACATAGATAAACATATTTATTTGATCAATATATGTGATAGTATTAGATTTAGGAGCAGAACTCATTCACTTAGTGATGATAAAACACAAAACAAAAGCACCACAATTTGCAGATAAGATAGATAATAAAAATGTAGTTATAGGACCGGCTGAGTGGCTCAGTTGGTTAAGAACTCACTCAAGAGTGCAAGCTCTGAGCAACAGGGTCACCGGTTGGAATCCCAACCTGGGCTGAGCTGCCACTGAGCTGCCAACAGGTGGCAGGATGGCTCAACTAAAAAAAATGTAGTTATAGAAAGAACAAGGGGAAAATTGAAATTATGGCCTGCGTGTTTTCCACAGGGAGAGAAACTTTTGTTACAAAGAAACAGACAAAACCCATCACTGTGTAAAACTCCCATATCTATTGATGGTGACCAAAAAGAGTCCTCAACTCCACTGGTGAGGCTGCTGCATTTATGCTCTTGATGCTGCTGCTAACCCTGTTCTCTATATTAATGCAAATTGGAATGCTAAAGGGGAATTAATGAATTACATTATAGATGTTAAGAGCTACCTGTAAGAAACTGGTACAATCCCAATTGATAAAGTTGGGGTGATCCGAAAGAAGTGCGGAAAAAACAGGCATCTCCTAATTTTCACAAAACCTAGCCTTTTGAAAATTCCATAGAGCTTCACTGTCCATGTAAAATTTCAGAAATTATTCATATGAGATGAGGAACAATTCTGATTTACTAGGGTGGTAAAAGAACTTAAAAAAAATAGATGTGTTTTATGATGTACTCCACCGACCTACGTCTTGTCCCCACTCATTTTTTAAAAATATCATAATAACCAGTTTATTGAGCTTATGCTAGATGCCAGACACTGTGCTGTATATATTAGATTGAAGTATAAAACTGCCATATTTGACAACTGTTGGTCTACATAAACAGCAATTGAATATGGTTCAACCTAATGCATTATTTCAATTTATCCTTAAAACTACATTATGAGGTGGTTACTGTTATTCTCATTTCATAGATGAGGAAGCTGAGGTTCAGAGGATTACTTTAGATTGATTCCAGAACAAGATTATAACAGAGGAATGACTCAAACTCAAAATGGCCTGACTCAAAAGTAAGTGATTTTCTAGTATAGTACTGTTTCTGGCATTTTCTAATTTGTTTAAATGATGTAAGCATAAGGAATACCTATGATAAGGGTTCAAATTTCAATGGTGTGCAAACAGTCATATTGATGGATGTAAGTTATTTTAGCTACACTAAATTAACTTGTGCCATTCTTACACAAATTAAGAATAACAAAATATGAAAGTATGAATGTCTAGGGCCGGCCGAGTGGCACGTTGGTTAAGAGTTGCCTTGGGATGCCAGAGGGCCCCGGTTCAGATCCCACTTATGAGGGCCAGTGACACTGCCCTCTACAGCTAAGGTGCTGAACAACAGCTCAACCTGGAGCTGGGCTGCCCTCAGTCGCCAACAACAGCATAAGCTGCAGCCCCTGCTGCAGTGGGTTGCCATGGGCTACCGTGTGTAGCCAGCATAAGCAGCCGTCCAGAAGCAGGCTACTGATCTGCCTCGCCCGGGAAGAGCACAATGATGGTGNGTCAGTGCATAGCTTCCCAAGGGGAGTATTTCGAAGGTGACCATAGTGATATTCAGCAATGAGGTAGGTAGCACTTTTTCTAGGATGAGTTCGCAAACTTAATTGTCCAATCTCGTATGTACCAACTCTTTATCCACTCATCCATTGATGGACACCCAGCTTGCCTCCATGTCTTGGCTATTGTAAATAATGCTGCAATAAACATATGGGTACACACATCTCCTCAAAATATTGTTTTAGGTTTCTTTGGATAAATACCCAGAAGTGGGGTTATTAGGTCTTTCTTTGTCTCTTGTTATAGCCTTTGTTTTAAAGTCCATTTTGTCTGGCATAAATATTGCTTCCCAAGCTTTTTTTATTTTTTCATTTTCATGAAATATCTCTTTTCATCCTTTTACTTTCAGTCTGTGTGTATCTTTTGATCTGAAGTGAGTCTCTTGTAGACAGCATATGTAAGGGTTTTGTTTTCTTATCCATTCAGCCACTCGGTGTCTTTTGATTGGAGCATTTAATCCTTTTACTTTGAAAGTAATTGTTGAAAGGTAGAGTTATTGCTATTCATATTTTTTAAACCTTTTTTCTTCTTCTTAAAAAAGTCTTCTTAGGTCTAGCCGAGTGGCTCAGTTGGTTAAGAGTTAGCTTAAGAGTGCGAGCACTGTGCAACAGCGTCACTGGTTAAATTCCCACATGGACCAGTGATGCTGCATCCGAACTGAGCTGCCACTGAGCTGCCAACAGGTGGCAGGATGGCTCAGCTGGTGAAAGCATGTGCTCCTAACAACAACACTGCCTGTTCTATGGTGGGCTATGCCTGCACACAACTAAAACTGAACTCGGCACCTTGAGCTGAGCTGCCATGTGAAAGGCTCAGTGGATAGAGCATGCGCTCTTAACAACAAGGCTGCCAGTTCAACTCCCGCATGGAATGGTGGCTATGCCCAACTGCAACTAAGACTGAACTCGGCACCTTGAGCTTAGAGGCCACAAGCTGCCAATGGGCAGTCAGATGGCAACTGGCACCCTCCACAACTAAGATTGAAGAACAACAACTTGGCTGGTCCCCTTCCCTAATTTCCCAACACTGTTCCCCTCCCTCAATTCCTCAATTTTAAAAAAGTCCCCTTAGCATTTCTTGTAATACTGGTTTGGTGTTGATGAACTCCTTTAGGTTTTTCCTGCCTGAGGAGCTCTTTTTCTGTCGTTTGATTTTAAAAAATAGCTTTGCTGGGTAGAGTAACCTGGGTTGTATCTCCTTGTTTTTCATCACATTAAATATTTCCTGCCAATCCCTTCTGACCTGCACANACCTCCCTTCCCCCAATGTACTACCCCTTTGACATTGTATATAGCTGTTACAATTGCATTGATTCTATTCCCTATGCTATACTCCACGCCCTGTGTCTATATATATATATATATATATATATATATATATATATATATATATAAAATTATAGTTGACATTCTGCATTATTCAGCTTCAGCTTCAGGTGTACACTGCAGTGGTCAGGCATCTACACCACCCATGAAGTGGTCTCCCTAACAAGACAAGTTCCCATCTGATACCCTACAAAATCTTTAAAACATTAAAATTAGTAAGCAGAAGTTGAAGGAGAAACTGTCTCTTCCAAAATATATATTGATTACAAAGAAAAAAAATTAGTAAATTTATAGTGGAAAAACCTGGCAGACACCACCTTAACCAAGTGATCAAGATAAAACATTATGTACCTCCTGATACTATGCACAGAGAAGAGTACAATACCTCTATGGTATTTCTTTCAAAAACTCATAAACTCAGTCTAATAATAAGAAAACATCATCTAAACCTAAATTGAGGGCTTGCCTGACAAGCAAAATACCTGACCAGAGCTCTTCAAAATGTTAAGGTCATAAAAGAAAAGACCAAGTAATTGTCACAGATTGTAGGAGGCTAAGGAGACATGATGACTAAATGCAATGTGGGATCCTGACTTAGTTCCTGGTACAGAAAAAATATATTAGTGGAAAAGGTGGTGAAATTTGAATAAAGTCTGTAGTTTAGTTAAAAGTATTATACTAACATTAATTTCTTAGTTTTGATAAATATGCCTTAGTTATGTAAGATGGAAGCTAGGTGAAGAGTGTATGGATATTCTCTGTATAATAATAATTATTATTTTAATAAATGTTAAAAATATAATAATAATTACTATTATTATTTACCACATGTCCCAAGTCTTTATTTAATTTTTTTTAATTTTTCAAGTACAGTTGACATACAATATTATATTAGTTTCAGGTGTACGATATAGTGATTAGACATCTATATAATTTACCAAATGATCACCTCAATAAATCTAGTACCCTTCTGATACCATACATAGTTATTTCAATATTATTGACTATATTCCTTATGCTAGACCCTACATCCCCTTGACTGCTTTGTAACTACCAATTTGTGCTTTTTTTCTTTCATAATCGAGTTTTTTGTTGTTGTTTTGAGAATAAGTACACAGACATTTCAATCTGTACACAATTCTTAATGTACATACCAAAAACAAAAAGTCATGCAGTTGTGATCCCTTTTATAAGGTTATTCCAGTGACTTTCCAAGTTAAAAGTTGGAGGCTAATTTTCTTTAATAGCATATCAAGTACCAATATCTTCAAATGTTGATACACTATTACATCAAAGTCCCACTAATTCACAATTTTATATCATATACACTACATACTCAATTTCTCAATCTTTCACAGAACATTAACAAACTTACTAGGAAAAGTGGATGTTACAGAGTACAAATATGCTACAAAGTGCAAAAAATCCTGACAGGGAGAATGAAGATAAAGGAGTGGTTTTGTTAAGGAAACAATTCTACCAAAAACAGGAATAGAGGTAATTTAAAATATTCAAGACATATTAAATGCATGTCTGACTCCAAATTGCCATTAGTATGCTTTGTATTATAGGACGTAAAAACTACCCCCATCTATGGAATGTTAAGCTGAAACCCAAGACAATCAAAGCCTCCCATATTCAATATCCCACTATTTTCTGGTTGTACCAAAAAATAAACAACCAGCCAGTGATTTCACCTCTTTAAAAAAGCATTTACACTTAAAAAATGGGATGCGTTGGAATTCACTCCTTCTTAAAAAATGTTTCTAGAGCTACTAATAACCTTGTTTTTACAAAATAGTTGATAACAATATTCCTCTGGATTGTACAAAAAGGGAAACAGGGACCACTGATAAGACATGGTGTGTGATATTTATCAGAGTTGGCTTCTTTCTCTCCTGCTTCATCAGAGGCTAGACTGTACTGGTTTTTAGTTTCTCTGCTTTCTACAGGTAAACATTCTTTAGTTTCTTGGTTAGCCCCTTAGGCCTGTTTTCCCTTTGCTTCCCTTTTCCCTTTTGTTTTCATTTTTTTTTTGTCTGCAGAGTTATCATTTCCTGCCACCTTTTTTGGCTTTGTTTCTATTTTTGCAGGAGCAGGTTCAGCCAGAAACCTTACTGACTTCCTCTTAGGCGCCTCCTTCACTGCCTCGGGGACAGAGCTGAGCTTCCTCTTGGGCATCCTGGCTGCCCGGAAGGCACAACGAGCTCAGTGTCTTCAGGCTCCAGTACACCTAGAGCCTTCCCAAAGCTGGGTTGTTTGGCAGCTACTTTCAGAGCTGCTGGGAACCACCCAATTTGTCCTTCTTAATATATTCCCTTTTTTCACCCATACACTCAACCACTTCCCAACTGGCAATCATGAAAATGTTCTCTGTATCTGAGTCTCTTTCTGTTTCTTTGTTAATTTATTTTGTTATTTAGATTGCATATATAAGTGAAATCATATGGCATTTGTCTTTCTATGTCTCACTTATTCCATTCAGCACAATACCCTCCAGGTCCATCAATGTTGTTGCAGATGGCAAGGTTTCATTTTTTTTACACCTGAGAATTATTGCATTGTATATACGAGGTTGAACAATTAAGTTTGCAAACTTGTTGCAATGACTTTGCTAAACTTTTTTGATATCAGNTCTGTTCCCCTTCCCCCAATTCCCCAGCACTGTTCCCATCCCCACAATTCCAATCTAAAATAATAAAATGATATACCCACCCTAGTCAGTATTTCACTATCTGATACTGATCTAGGGTAATTAGAAGAGAAATTTCTATCCAAAGGCTGGAGATAAAACCAGTGTTAGATAAAGCTCTGATTGATAAACCTTAAGAGTTAGAGGGGGAAGTACATATCTGACCTACAGTTAGTTGAAATTCATCTGGAGTTCAGGCAATAAACAAGTCTCTATCTTCTAAAGTATTCCCCAAATTTTATAGAATAAAATAAATATAAAATAGGAAAAATGAAAATTTAAGCACTGAAACTGGAAATCTAAATTTATGAAGGTAAAACAAAATAATTTAGAAAGAAAAACCTCCAGGTATTTTTTATGTAGGATAGAAAAAATGAGTGGAAGGAAATAGAGAATGTTTCATTGTCCCTGCTCAACAAACAAACACACTTTGAGCTAACTTTTATTTCCCTATAAGTCTATATTTTAGGTCAGATTA
Source organism: Hipposideros armiger (assembly GCF_001890085.2). Classification (NCBI taxonomy): domain Eukaryota; kingdom Metazoa; phylum Chordata; class Mammalia; order Chiroptera; family Hipposideridae; genus Hipposideros; species Hipposideros armiger. The sequence goes on along the minus strand of NW_017731925.1, from coordinate 990,523 downwards.
TACTTATAACACCTTAACAAATGTTAAGCTCCTACTATGTACCAGGCACTATGCTAGGTGCTTTACCAATAATATCTTATTGAATAATAGTAACAAGTATGTATTAATCTGGGTAGATAATATGAGATGCTCTACTAAACAAACCCATAATCTCCTTGACATGATACAATTTTTTTTTCCAGTCATGTCTCAGTCTATTCAGATATTGGTGGTTGCCTGCCCATAGTTCTCCTCCAAGCAGTGACTCAGAGACAGTAGGCTCTGTACATTTAGTAATTCCCCATTATATAAAGTGTCCTCAGAATTCTGTGCTAGAGCCTCTGTACTCCACTCACCAACAAACCAAGAGAGAGAGCATGGAGGACAACATGGGATGCTTCATGGTTAGGCCTAGTTGTGGTATATATCCATTCTGTCCACATTGCACTGGCTGAAACCCAGTCAAATGCCACAACTTAATTTCAAGACAGGCTGGGAAATAGTCTTTCTGTATGGTCATGTAAAGGAAATGACATTGGTTAGCATCTAGCTAGTCTCTGCCAAGATATGAGATAGATATTTTACACATAAGGAAATTGAGGCTTAATGGACTTCAGGGAGATAGAAGGAGGTGTTGGACCCAGATTTGAACCCAAGTGTATATGGTTCAAAAAAGTACATATTTTCCAACACTGCCTTATAAACTAACAACTGAAAAATATTCTCGCAATGTTCTAGGTCTTTCTGAAAATATACACAGGGAGAGGGTGTAGGGTATGGCATATGATGACAAGGGTAGGAAGCAACTATTGATTTGGGGTTTATTGAAGTTTCTGTTATAACACTCTTGAATTGTGTAAAGAAAAGCCTAAGTTGGTGAAGGCATGGGGAGGTTAAATTTATGGAATCCTGTCCTCAATATTTATTGCTGCATTAATCCATCAAGAAAACTGGTACTGTCTGGAATACCTTTTAGAGGATGTGGCTCTGCCTCGTTTGTTATATGTGCTGTCTTCTTTCCAACAGCTGTTTGACAGTATTTTTTTATTGCTTTTGATTCTTCCTCTTTGTTATTGCACTGCCACTGGTTGGATATACAACAATAATTTAGCAAATGCCAAAGTATCTCTGCTTGATGCAAAGCAAAGTTAGCAAAAGTAGCCAAAGTACCACAGGCAGATATAAAGCTTAATGTCTATTACTTAATACCATGCTATATGTTTTTCCCCCAAAAGTTAGGTATTTGTTGCCAGTTCTCTTTGATCTTGGCTGTTATTACAGATATTGGGGAGTTTAGGAATTGCCAGGCTATGAGAGAGACATGATCAAAATTGTACCTTAGTCAAATGGGAAGGAGACAGAATGTGTCCTCTGCCTTTCTGTTTTCTTTCTTTCATTCCTTTCCAGTCCTGCTTTCTTCAACCAAAATTCCATCATTTCAGTTTCTACTGCTACCTGTTATTCCATCCAAGATGGACTCTAATTGGTTACTGATACCCTAGTATAAATTAATTGAGTGCTTTTATACCTCCTGGAAACATTTTTGTTTTAAAAGCTGATAAATCGGGCCGGCCGAGTGGCATGATGGTTAAAAACTGGCTTGGGATGCCAGAGGGCCCCGGTTTGG
>NW_017731925.1:985940-988232 GCF_001890085.2 Hipposideros armiger | reverse complement strand
CCAACAGTGTAGCCGGTATTCTACAGTACACCACATCCTTTAAGGTCCCCCATAGGTAGAAGTCAAGGGGTGTTAAGTCAGGAGAACTTGGGGGAAAAAACCACACCACTTCATTGTATCCATTGTCCTGGCAAATTCTCATCGAGGTAACCTCTCACATCTCAGCGGAAGTGTGAACGACAACCGTGCTTTCACCATTTTCTTTGACTGTCCTGCCTGTCATATGATGATGCTAGCATTCAATTGATTAATACCATCTTTTTAGAGAATGTCATACTACATATTGCTACTGTAAATTCAATTCAACTTTGAAAAGTAATACATAGATAACATCTCTTAAAATGTGTATACATTTTTTGGCACCCCCCAGTATATATTATACATATATAGAGATAGTGTCAAAACCATGTATACACATTATAAGAAAGGAAAACTGTATTAAAATTGTAATATTCAATATATACTGATAACAACAATGATTACAAGTCACGTTTGACTTTTGTAATTATAAGAGGTGCTCAAAATGGTTACAATTAGTGTCTAGACACTTCTGATTACAGCAAACTACTGCTTGAGCAACGTTGACCAAAGTATCCACTTGTATACATTTTTTGGCATTCCTGGTATATAATTTCCTAGCTATATCCACTGAGAAGGCCTAGAAAGAGGGATATCCCAGTAGCAATAAGCATACTGAGCACACATATCATGGTTTCTAAATATCACGCTCCAATAAAAGGAACCAGGGATCCTTAGAGAAATGGTTGACTCTACAGCTAGATTAGGAAAAATACAAGATGATCCTGGTACCAGGAAGTTAGAAGGTGCTCTTAAAAATATAAAGGATGGGGGCAGCTTGGTCGCTCAGTTGGTTAGAGTGCATGCTCTGAACAACAAGATTGCCAGTTTGATTCCCACATGGGCCAGTGAGCTGGGCCCTCTGCAACTAGATTGAAGACAATGACTTGAACTCAGCTGCAGTTGAGCTGCTGGTGGGCTTCCAGATGGCTCAGTTGGTTAGACCGAGTGCTCTTAACAACAAGGTTGCCAGTTAGATTCCTGCATGGGATGGTAGGGTCCCCCCAACCCCCGCATCTAGATTGAAAATGGTGACTGAGCTTGTTGCTGAGCTGTGCTCTCCACAACTAGGTAGAAAACGATGACTTGACTTGGAGCTGATGGGTCCTGGAAAAACACATTGTTCGCCAATAAAGTTTTTTTTAAAGGATGGCGGTATGTTAAAAGGACACAGTAGTCAATCCAAAGAGAGTGTCCAATAGTCAAAATTGGACAATTGAAGCAAAAATAAATGATGATAGTATTATATCCCCCCGAAAAAAATCCATGTATCCATATTAATATAAATAATTGATTGGTCTTTGTCCTGATTGTGGTGGTGGTTACACAAATCTATACATGTGATAAAATTTCATGGAACTACACACACACATACACACACACATGAGAGAGAGAGAGAGAATGTGAAAACTAGTAAGATTCAAAAAGTTTCATAGTTCAGTTAATATATTTTATGCCAATGTCAAATTCCTGGTTTTGGTAGTGTACTATGGTTATGTAAGATATTTTCTCTCTAAAGATTTTATTGAGGAATTGGGGGAGGGGAACAGACAAGTTGCTGTCCTTTTGTTATTCAATCTAATCGTGGAGGACGTTGCTTCACTGGCCCATGTTGGTATTATCATTGTGCTCTTCCCGCGTGAGGCAGTCTCTCACTAGCCATTGGACGGTCGCTCACAGTGGCTCATGGTAGCTCACACTTGCTGCCGGTTGCTCACGCTGGCTGCCAGCCACTCACAGTAGCTCACGGCAGCCCACTACAGCAGGGGCTGCAGCCTATGCCGCTGGCGACTCACAGCAGCCCAGCTCCAGGTCAAGCTGTTGTTCACCATCTTAGCTGTAGAGGGCACAGCATCACTGGCACTCATGTGGGATCTAATCCTGGGCTCTGCTGCTCAGAGCTGGCGTCCCAAGCTAACTCTTAACCAACATGCCACTTGGCCGGCCCAGGGTTTGTAAGATATTATCTTTGGGGAAGGGCGTATGGAAACTCACTGTACTATTTTTGTGGCTTCCTGTGAGTCTGAAAGTATTTCAAATAAAAATTTTGTTTAAAAAGAATTAAATACAGTATTATACATTATTAATTATATCCCTTGAACTGTCTTTCATGTCCCTTTAGCAATATTGTAGTTATGTATTTACACTGTCTAATCCCTTCCCCTTCTCCCTCCGATAATAAAAATTTTAAAAATTGAATAAATAAATAAAAGA
>NW_017731925.1:925426-981465 GCF_001890085.2 Hipposideros armiger | reverse complement strand
TAAAAAATAGCTTTGCTGGGTAGAGTAACCTGGGTTGTATCTCCTTGTTTTTCATCACATTAAATATTTCCTGCCAATCCCTTCTGACCTGCACAGCTTCTGTCAGCTGACAAATCAGCTGACAGTCTTATGGGAGCTCCCTTATAGTTAACTAGCTGCTTTTAAGATTCTTTCTTTGTCTTTCACCTTTGGCATTTTAATTATGATGTGTCTTGGTGTGGGCCTCTTTGGGTTCATCTTGTTTCAGACTCTGTGCTCTTTCTGGGCTTGTATGTCTATTTCCTTTACCAGGTTAGGGCATTTTCCCATCATTATTTCTTCAAATAGGTTTTCAACTCCTTGTTTTCTCTCTTCTCCTGGTACCCCTATGATGAGAATGTTGGTATGCTTGATGTTGTCCCAGAAGCCCCTTATGCTATTCTAATATTTCTGGATTCTTCTTTCTTTTTGCTGTTCTCACTGGGTGTTTTCTGCTACCTTAATTTCTATATCACTGGTTTGATCCTCTGCTTTATCTAATCTACTCTTGATTCCCTCTAATGTGTTCTTCATTTCAGTTATTGCAAACTTTATTTCTTACTGCTTCTTTTTTGTTTTCTATTTCCATTTTTATGTTTTCCCTTTTTTTGTTGAAGTACTCTCTGAGAATAATGAGCATTCTTATAACCAGTGTTTGGAATTCTGCATCTGGTAGACTGCTTGTCTTCATTTCGTTTAGTTCTTTTTCTGGAGCTTTGTTCTGTTCTTTTATTTGGGACATGTTTCTTTGTTTCTCCATATTGACTGCCTTCTGGTGTTTGTTTCTATGCATTAGGTAGGGGAGCTATGCCTCCTTGTCTTAATAGAGTGGCCTTATGTAGTAGGTATCCTGTGGGACCCAGTGGTGCAGTCTCCCTGGCCACCTGAGCTGGGTGCTTCAGGTGTGTCAATTGTGTAGGCTCTGTGTGCCTTCCTGTTGTAGTTGAGCCTTGATTGCTGTTTGCATGTGAATGGGAAGAATTGACCCTCAGGCTGATTTGTTGTGAGGCTTGTCCTTGACCACAGTGGAGGAGCTCTAGTGCAAGGGCTGTCACTACAGAGCAGGGTTTACTTTAGAGGGGCTCTGGTGCCTGTCCAATCTGCCCTTTGGGTATTTTGTCTTTGAAGGTGGTTTGGTTCAAAACTGGCCTCCAGGTGTACCATCCCTGGGGCCTCCTGGGAGAGAACCCATTGCAGGCCAAGATTAGCCACCTGCCCTGGGTCACCTGGTATGAGCCACAAAGCAATCTTCAGATGGCTGCCATCCACACTGAGCTTTAAAGTGCCTCAAGGGGCCAGTTGGCGAACTGAGGCCAGCTGTTGCTAGTGCTGGGCTTAGGGCTGCTCAGCCAGAGGTATGGGACATGCTGAAGCCAAATGTTGCTTTTTGGGTTTTGTGAACATTTGGGAGATGTTATGAAAGTGTGCAAAATGCACTAAGACAGGTTGTTTGTACAGAAAAGCCAATGGAAGCAGCTTGGGTGTGCCTGATAGTTAAGTGGGGTGGGTTCTCAGGCAGTTACTAGGGCAGGCAGACAAAAGATGATAGCCAGTTTTATGGATACTCAAATAGGATGTCTGCCTGTGTCTGCATGCAGGGTGGGCCAGGGCTCAACAAAGAAACAGTGGCTTTTGCCAGTTGCTCCCTCTGGGAGAAAGGTACCCCTCTAGCCCTCACCCTGAAACTAGTTAATTCAGCACTTTGTCATTTGTCCCTGGTGCCTTTTAAGCTGCTGCCCCAGTGGTGGAGCTCAAAGTAAGTGAGTTTGTCAGCAAATAAATCTGTGCATGGGTTCCTTAAGAGGAATGCCTAGGACTGCAGCCACCTTTCAACTCACTGGGCTATAAGCCCCGCTGGTTTTCACTGCCAGAAGTTATGGGGACTTCTTTTCCTGGCACTGGAACCCTGGGCTGGGGAGCTTGGTGTAGGGCTGGGACACCCTCCCTTCTCCAGGGGGGACCTCTGCACCCAAGATATTTCTCCTGATTTTTAATGGGCACACACAATTGTGGGATCATTCCGTCCATGTCTCTGCCTCTCTTACCAGTCTCAAGGTGGCTTCTTCTGTATGTCTGTCATTGTAGGGCTTCAGATCAGCTAGACTTCAGGTGATTCTCAATGATGGTTGTTCTGTAGTTTAGCTGTAATTGATGCAGTCTTGAGAAGAGGAATGCACAGCAATTATTTACTCTGCCATCTTTACCAGAAATTCCCCCAAAATGTATTTCTTAAAAACAAGCCTTCAAATTTGAAAGTACTCTTTGATCCAAGGGCTGAGGAATGGATGTTTTGTTAGCAGGCATGAAAACATTAATCTGGTTATACATCTACATCTGTGTTCTTGGATGACCAGGTATATTGTCAGTTAGTAATAATATTTTGAAAGAAATCTTTTTTCTGAATAGTAGTTCTCAACAGTGGGCTTATAATATTCAGTAAACCATGTTGTACACAGATGTGCTATCATTCAGGCTTTGTTCTAGTTATAGAGCACAGGCAGAGTTGAGTTACCATTATCCTTAAGGAACCTAGGATTTTTGGAATGGTAACTGAGTGTTGGCTTCAACTTAAAATAACTAGCTGCATCAGCCCCTAACAGGAGAGTCAGCCTGTCTTTTTAAGCTTTGAAGCCAGGCATTGACTTCTTCTCTCTAGCTATGAAAGTCCTAGATGACATCTTCTTCCAATATATGGCTATTCCCTCTACATTGAAAATATGTTGTTTAGTGTAACCATTTTCATTAATTACTTTAGCTGATGTTCTGGATAACTTGCTGCAGTTTCTACACCAGTACTTGCTGTTTCACCTTGCACTTTTATGGTATGGAAAAGGCTTATTTCCTTAAACTTCATGAACCAACCTCTGCAAGCTTCACACTTTTCTTCTACAGCTACTTCACCTTTCTCAGCCTTAGAAGAATTGAAGAGATCTAGAGTCTTGCTCTCGATTAGGCTTCAGCTTAAAGCAATGTGGTGACTGGTTTGATCTATCCTGACCACTACAACTTTTTCCATTTAAGCAATAAGGATGTTTCTTATCATTTATGTGTTCTCTGGAGTAGCACTTTTAATATACTTCAAGAATTGTCCCTTGGCATCCACAGTCTGGCTAACTGTATGGCATAAGAAGCAGAGCTTTTTTTTACCTATCTTGGCTTTCAACATGCCTTCCTCACTGACGTTAAATATTCCTAGATTTTAGTTTAAAGTTAGATGTGTGAATCTTCCTTTCACTTGCATACTGACAAGCCATTGTAGGATTACTAATTGACCTAATTTCACTACTGTTGTGTCTCAGGAACTAGAGAGGCTTGAGAAGAATGAAAGACATGGGGAAATGGCTGGTCAGTGAAGGAATCTGAGCACACACAACATTTATCAGTTAAGTTCACTGTCTTATATGAGCATGGTTCATGGTAGCTGAAAACAATTACAATAATAAATCAAAGATTACTGATCACAGAACACCATAACAAATAAAATAATGAAGAAAAAGTTTGAAATATCATATGAATTATGACAATATGACACAGAGACATGAAATGAGCAGATGATTTTGGAAAAATAACATCAATAGTCTTGCTCAATAAAGGTTGCCACAAACCTTCAGTTTGTAAAAAAACTCAATATCTGTGAACTGCAATAAAGTGATGCACAATAAAATGAGTTATGCCTGTATATGATCAAATTTACATTTTTTAAGGTTACCCTGGCTGCATAATAGAGAAATATTAGAGATACATCAGGCATAGACTCAAGCTAGACTGCTTGAGTTTACACCTCATCTCTGCTACTTACTAGTTGTGTGTACCTATTTTACAAATGAGGTAGCCCATCACTTTAAATATCATCTTTATCTGAAGACAAAAGTAGATGTTGGGAGTGGGAGTGTCAGTTATGGGAGGTTACCAGAAAAAGCACAGTAAATAAGGATAAGGTTGATATGGATATTGAAGTCATTGTCTTTTGTATTCATAAGAGTTTATAAAGATAAATCACCCCCCTCTTCCTGGTACAGGGAGGGAGATATCCTTACAAATGGAGATTTCTGTTGCAAATGCAAATGTATTTTATAAAGGATAACTTGTACTTGATTAAAGAAACATATTTTGGGGTAATAAATTCTGCATCCCTACCATTTTTATTGGTTAATGCTAAGTCAATTTAGTATAATTTAACTAGATATATTTGCAATATTTGTCCATTATAATTATACCTTGAAGGGGTTCAAAACAGGCCTCCCAGGGATGAACTTCTGTGGCATGCAGATTATTTTGAGCTGAAAATTATCAATACCCTCTACGCTCACAGGAAACTTTCACCTTTCCCTTAAAAAATTTAAATTAGGGGTCTTGCCCAAAATAAGTGTTATTACCAGAAATAACTTTTTATGACCTATCAATGGGGTAAGGCAAACTTCTAATTACTGAACACCTTCTCTTTTTATCATCCTGTGAATGACCTTCTTGCCCTATGAAGCCTCTCCTATGATGTTTCAAGTTGCTTTACCTCAGTCTTAGCTCAGAATGTCATATATACCTTATTATAACTTTCTGTCTCTGAACCTCTCATGTGTGTGGGGTGATAAGAGAAAAACTCTAAGATGTTCTAGATTAAACTGCAGCTGGCAGGAAAGTGAGAGAAAAAGACAAGAGTATTTAACGAGTTAATAGCTGTGTACCAACTAACAATAGACTGCTCACATTCCTGAATGTATGTTGGAACTCTGAATCAACTTCGGCAACCACCACCAGATGCCACAGCATCCCACATATGCATGGACTTCCAGGATTGTTACCTTCAGGCACCAAACAAAAGTAGCAAATATTTCTTACTTACAGAATGTGCACCTATAACAGAACTGCCCCCACTTCTCCCTTTCCTGCCTGCCTTATCTGTAGCCAATATAAATTCTTTCAAAACAACTTACACCTTTCTTCCCCAAAGCATAATATATAAAAGCATCCATCAAATCCAGGAAGGTGGATATGTCTTTCTTTTCTGTCTAGCCCTGCTGCTGGTGGTTTAGACTTCATACCCGAAGACTTAGTCCTTTTCTGGCTAGCATTTGGCTCAATAAACCTTTCTTTTAGAAAAGCTTTTGGTAGCGAAAGTTTTTTTTTTAAGATTTTATTGGGGAATTAGGAAAGGGTTACAGTGCTGGGGAATCAGGGAAGGGGAACAGACAAGTTGCTGTTTCTTGGCTCTTCAGTCTAGTTGTGGAGGATGTCGCTTCACTGGCCCATGTTGGTACTGTAATCATTTCACTCTTCCCGGCTGAGGCAGTCTGTCGCTGGCCATTGAACGGCTGCTCACAGTGGCTCACGGCAACTCTCGTGGCTGCCAGTTGATCACGCTGGCTACCACCCACTCATGGTAGCTCATAGACACCCACTGCAGCCCCGCTGCAGCCTACGCCGTTGCTGGCGATTCATGGCAGCCCAGCTCCAGGTCGAGCTGTTGTTCACCATCTTAATTGTAGAGGGCAGTGTCACTGGCCCTCAAGTGAGATCCAAACCGGCGACCCTGTTGCCCAGAGCTCATGCTCCCAAGCCAACTCCTAACCAACTGAGCCACTCGGCCAGCCCTTCGCAGTAAAAATTTTTGTCTTTGACTCTCTTATGCATTTAAGGTTCCCATACATACATATGTAATTAAATTTGATCATACTCTCTTGTTAATCTGTCTCATATCTATTTTAATATTAGACCAGCCCAAAGAACTTACTAGGGTAAGGGAAAGTTTCTTCCTCCTCTACAATTTAGTTTATTTATGTCCAGAAGTCTAGAACTTTTTTACCTCCTATTCTTCCATAGCCTATGACTTATTTTCAATGTAGATTCAGATTCACTAACATTTATTGAGTGACTAGTACATGCCTGGGTCTATTACATGTGTTCAAGGTTAAAACTGTTCAAGACACTATGAGTGTCATAAAACTGCTAAACTTAATATGACCTTCTTCTAAATCAAAGAAGGTCATCACTGACTTTAAATAAACTGAGTGGAAAATGGAGGTTCAGAGAGGTTAAAATTCTTGCCAAGAGTCACATGTACAACAAATTGAATTATTAAATGCATTCTTTTGCTCTATGCATTTGAAGGGGACTAGAGTTTTCCTATCTCCAAAATATGCCTTTTGGGATATTGATTATTTTAAACTCGTTCTTTTTAAGAAACAAATTACTCAAAAAGAAACATTGACCTTCCGCTTTTACCTACCTAAAGAATTCAGATAGAAAAATATGCTTCAGTATGAGAACCTTAATATATCCACCTTAGCATATATGAATTAATGGTGGCAGACAGGAAGAAATCTAACAAAGTCTGTTTGTTGGATTCTCCTCTGTGTCTCATTGTTTCTGGGTGACTCAGCAAAAATTTGTTTACCCCATGTTTGCTCACTCTCATGTACCTGTGAATTGCCTGCTTTCCCTTTGAAATTCCAGATGCCTGCCTCCCTCCCCTTAGCTCAAGACTGTAGAGAAGACATAACTGTCCTATCTGTCCTTGGATCACATATTGTTATGGAACCCCTATAGGTGCATATGTAATAAATTTGGTCATTTTTTTTTCTACTAATCTGTCTCACGTTACATTTTTTTAAGAAAAAAATGTTTTACCTTTATTGGGGACAGTGTGGTTTTCCAAGGATCCATCAGCTTAAAATCAACTTGTTGTCCTTTAGTCTTAGTTGTGGAGGGCACAGCTCAGCTCCAAGTCCAGTTGTCATTTTCCATCTAGTTGCGGGGGGCTCAGCCCACCGTCCCATGCAGGAGTCGAACTGGCAACTTTGTTGTTAAGAGCATGTGCTCTAAACAACTGAGCCATCTGGCCTCCTGGTGTCATGTTAATTTGATTATTGCCCAGCCAGTAGAATTTAGAAGGGTAAAAGGCAAATTAATTTCTCTGCCCCCACACATTCCAACTGAGAAATGAATGATAATGTTTGTGTTTCAATGGAATTGGTGCTGACTAATGTTGTCACTTTTCTTTCTTCAGTGGGTGTGAGGATCTTAACAATAAATGACTTAACCTACTATGAATAGCAATGTTGACTAGCTGAAAAGGAATGTGAATGACACATAGCCAAGAAATAACAAAGCCTCATGTTTCCCACAAGGCTCATACACAGACATGCAGCTGAATACATTTAAACTCTTTTACTGAGATTTTGTGCTTTACAAATGCTGAAAGGTCATACCAAATTTAAGCTTTCAGGACACATTTTATTCCCAAATCCTAAAAGTAAGTATTTTAAAGTTTATATGGAAATTATTTCAATTAAAATAAAGGTTTATCTGGTTGATTTTTTTCAGTGTTTTAACTATATTCTTAGTTTACTAAGACTCAATTTTAGATGACTTAGGACAATGGTAACTACCAGATTTTTTAGTCTTCCATGTCTCTTGAGAGGTTGGATACGGTTAATGGCAGATGTAGTAATTTAATAAAAGAAGCAATATTAACAATTTTCTTTAAAAAATAGAGCTTCACTTATTTTTAATGTAATAAACTGTGAACATATTTACAGTTATTTGATGAATTATATTTTTTAGGAGCATGAGGTGATGATATAGAAATCATGATGTAAGTTAGAGCTGTAATCTCTTTCAGTATTATCTGCTTTCAGGACTTGATGGAACACGAGAAGTTGTGCATGTGTGTGTGTGTATCAGAACGCCTCTCTTTTCAAAAAAGATTTTATTAAGGAATTGGGGGAGGGGAAAAGACAAGTTGCTGTCCTTTTTTTTCTTCAGTCTAGTTGTGGAGGACGTCGCTTCACTGACCCATGTTGGTATTATCATTGCACTCTTCCAAGGTGAAGCAGATCAGTCACTGGCCTCTGGATGGCCACTCACGGTGGCACTTGGCAGCTCACACCAGCTGCTGGCAGCTCACGCTGGCTGCCAGTCACACACGGTAGCTTATGGCAGCCCACTGCAGCAGGGGCTGCAGCTTATGCCATCACTGGCGACTCGTGGCAGCCCAGCTCCAGGTCGAGCTGCTGTTCACCATCTTAGCTGTATAGGGCAGTATCATTGGCCCTCATGTGGGATCCGAACCGGGGCCCTGCTGCTCAGAGCTGGCGACCCAGGCCAACTCCTAACCAACGTGCCACTCAGCCGGCCCCCAGAATGCCTTTTTAACATTCAAACAATTTGAATCTACCCTTCCAGTATCTGTTTTTCAAATTGCAGCTCTTTGAGAATAGATGGTTGCACATGTGGTTTAGCAGAGTACCTGTACTAACTCTGTAACCCCTGAGGGAACTGCTGCTCACAGTATGGGACCATTGCCATACTAGAGTGCATATATGCTTGATCTACTACATCTGAGTATGCTTGTCAGTGTTGCCAACAGGATTGTGCAACTATTTCGTAGTGCATCTGGGTCATAAATTGTTAAGCAGAAAGAAAAATAACATCTATTCAGTGCTTGTTATGTGCTGTATACTTTATATGTACTACCTCATTTAACCCTCACAACATCATGAGTTAAGTACTCTTATTATTATCCTTACTTTTTTCAGATAGAAGAATTGAGGCACAAAGAAACTTTCACATAGCTAGTTAGTGGGGAAAGTCAAGAGAGTCTGACCCACCTTTTTATCATTATGCACTATTGCCACTCAGAAGCATGGGTAGTCAGATACCAGATGACAGAGAAAAACAAAGGTGTGTTATAGTTCCACCTAAGACATTTCAAATCCATTTTGAAGGGAAGCAATATAGAGGAGTCCAGGAGCCTCAGGTAGTGTCTGAGACATTTGCAAAGCAGTATTAGGAACTAAAGTTGAAGAAATAATGCAGGACAGCATATAGGAGTCTTTGACTGTAACAATCCAAAAAGATTGTTAATTGTAGCAAATCCAGAGATTTTTAACAAGTGTTAATTTTTGTTCCAACATTTGTTGGAATGCTTCTGATGCCTTCAAAAATCAAGTGCTCACTATATGCCTGAATCTTCATTTTTTAGTTCTACAAGTCTCTTCCTCATTTTATTTCTTCTTTTTATAAAAAAATAATTTAAGTTTATTGAGGTGATAATTTACACACTTTACTTAATCCTCACAACTGCCTTAGGAGGCTAATATTATTTTGACCTATTTTACAGATGACAAAACTGAACCCTAAGAAAAAACTAATTTGCTCAAGGTTATACAGCTAAGTAAGTTACTTAACTGGGTTTTCATCTAATTTTTGAGACTTCAAAACCTGTGTACTAATATACCATACTGGTTTTTCAGTGAATCATTTCAGATCTACCTCTTTAGCAATTCTGTATTTGAAGGGCCGTCACTAGTTTCTAACCAGGTTTGCTCTCCTTCAGTAGCCTCTTATGGAAATACATCCTTGAAAAGATTGGAGAAATCCTAAGGGAATGTTAACCCTCTAGGGACTTGGGTAAGAAAACCCCAGGCCTAACCACTGTTATTCTGTGGGGACCAAGAAGGATCTGATTCCTAAAAGCAGGAGCCCTTATACTTTCAGCATCTGGTCTTTTATTGTGTCAGAGTGGATCATGTCCCCCAAATCATCTTGATTTTCTGTAATATCTCATTAACCAAAACCACATTCTGAGCCTATGCACATGTCTATTTTCAGCCTATCTTACATTTATAAGCCATCACTTCTAAAAGTTTGCTCTCTGTTGTACGATAACAGTAATAACTCGTTGATTTGGCAACATTGGGGGAAAGTTCATTCTTGAGCTGCTGAAAACAAGCCCTTCCCTATCTGTCTTCATTTTAATGAAATCAGGATTTGATTTTGTTTTCCAGACTCCCAATTTTATAAAACTCTAATATCTAATTTCAAAGAAGTCAAGTAAAGGTCCAGTAATATTTTAAAATTCAGAGAACCTTTGTATAGGGCCATTATCCTTCATCCCAATCTGAGTATAATAGGGCTCTTAATCAAAAGACTTGGTGGGTTTTTTGTTTGTTTGTTTTTAAAGATTTTTTATTGGAGAATTGGGGGAGGGGAATAGCGCTGGGGAATCAGGGAATGGGAACAGAAAAGTTGCTGTCCTTTTGTTCTTTAGTCTAGTTGTGGAGGAAGTCGCTTCACTGGCCCATGTTGGTATTATCATTGTGCTCTTCCCAGGTGAGGCAGATCGGTCGCCGGCCTCTGGACAGGCACTCACACCGGCTGCTGGCCGCTCACGCTGGCTGCTGGCCACACACGGTAGCTCATGGCAGCCCACTGCCACAGGGGCTGCAGCCTACGCCGTCGCCAGCGACTCAGGGCAGCCCAGCTCCAGGTTGAGCTGTTGTTCACCATCTTAGCTGTAGAGGGCAGTGTCACAGGCCCTCATGTGGGATCCAAACGGGGGACCTGCTGCTCAGAGCTGGCATCCCAAACCAGCTCTTAACCAATGCACCACTTGGCCGCCCCAAGACTTGGCATTTTTAAATGTCTATGCTCCATCTGCTCATAATATGGGCAGTAAAATAGACTTTTGATGCTTGTTACTGTAGGTTGCCTTGTGCTCCAGTAAACAGGGAGCTTAATGAAATACATAACCACATTTTTAAGTCAAACCCAACTGTTAATAATGTGTCATACTAGCATTATGCCCTTTAAGAAAATTAGAAGATTAAATCTGTATTTTAACTTGGAAGTAAACATTGCAAAGCCATTCTTCAATTTCCTATTATTTTGTTTTAACCATTCTGCAGTTGAAGTATGGGATCACATGGCCTTCCTCTTGCTGAGGTGAAAGACTATGTTAATAATAGGCACTTGATGGAAAATTCCATCACCCTCCCCTATTCTCTTTCCTTCACTGAAATTTAGGGATCTTATATTCTTGCATTTGTGCATTTTGTCCACAGGATGATGAAATAAAGAGAACACCTTTTCTCAGGTTGATAATGATCAGACATTTCTATAATCTGTTGAAACTTTTTCAAGCCACAAGCTATAAAAGGGAATGCAGTGATGTAAGCAGAGAGGAAGAAGATCATTCTCTTTGTATCCCTTTACTTTGCACTGCTACTAAGACTGAACCTGGGCACACATCACTGGTAGGCAAAACAATACTTGTGAACAACATGGGCTATAGCATTAAATGAATCACAGCTCTTTCACTTCCCAGGTTTGCTATCTATGGCAAGTTATAAAGATCCTTTAAAAGCCATAGTTTTATAACCTGTAAAATAGATAAATAATAGTATCTATAGCATAGGATTGTTTTGAGCATTAAATGAAATAACCTATGTAAAATACTTACTACAATATCTGACATATTGTATGTGATCAATAAATATTCATACTATAAATGTTAAATACTATTATCATTGAAAGAGAAAGAGAAAGGGAAGGGGGTATTAAGCCAAAAGCACCATCTACCTGCCCTTTTATTTCCATATTTTTCCCATGATAGGAAAGGTACCCATCTCACATAGCAGCAAAACAGAAGCATTGTTGAATGTTGAAAATGGGCATTCTTGACAGTGTGTGGCCATGCACCAAGGTCCTGTAACACAGTATGTAAAACAGTATGCAGGTGCTGGCACACACATACTCACACTCACACATTTCAATCAGAGTCCTCTTTCTAAAGAGTATTCCTGACCCCTATTAAAACCATGTAATGAATTCCCATTAGCCTAAGGCTTGGATGGAGGTGAACTTTTTCATGAGGCTTAAAAGGTGATCTGTCCTCTGTCTACCTCTTCAGCTTCATATAATTATTTTATTCTCTCTCTCTGCTCCAGCTGTTTGAGAGTTATTTCATTTGTTTGAATGTGACATATTTTGTAACCTTTGTACACATTGTTGCTATTGCTTTAAATACTCTCCTTTATTCTTGGCCATGCTTCAAGGTCAGCTTCAAGGACTTCTTCAGGGAAGGCTTTCTTGACCCCCTAGACTAAGTTATCACACTGATAGGTATTCTCTAATAGTGCAATTTATAATGTTTACCTATATTTTTAGTAGCATGTATCAAAACTTGTTATCCACAGAATTGGTTCCTTACAAAATTCCTATGTTGAAGTCCTAACCCATATTGTGACTGAGTTTGCAGATAAAACCTTTAGGAAGGTAATTAAGGTTAAATAAGATCATAAGGGTGAGGCCCTAATCTGATAGGACTGGTGTCCTTATAAGAAGAGGACGAAATACCAGAGTTTGCTTTCTCTCTCTCTCTCTCTCTCTCTCTCTCTCTCTCTCTCTCTGTCTCTCTGTCTCTCTGTCTCTCTCTCTCTCTTTCCCGCTCTCCCTCTCTCCCTCTCTTCTTTCTATCTCTATCTCTATCTATTTCAACATACACAGAGGAAATACCACATGAGGCCATAGCAAAAAGGCAGCTGTCTACAAGCGAAGGCGAGAGGTATCACCAGAAACCAACCCTGAAGACGTCTTGATCTTGGACTTCTAGGCTCCAGAAATGTGAAAAATAAATTTTGGTTGTTTAAGCCACCCAAATCTGTAGTATTTTGTTAGGGCATCCTGAGATGACTAACGTAAAACTGTAGTACACTAATTGTTTAATTATTTGTCTGCTTTCTCTGATTGCTTTAAGTTCCTTATAAGCCAGGGACAGTGTCTGCTTCATGAATTTTTTTATACCTCCAGGGCCTATCAGAGCACTTGACACATGGTAGGTTTTTGATAAATATTTATTCAATAAATGATATGCTAGCCCCCCCTTATTTTTCCTATAAAAACTATGTCTCTCTTGAGAACATGTTTCTCTTGTTCACTGCTATGTCAAGCATACCTAACAAAGGACAAGTCATTCGTTTGCACATTCATCAAATACATATCAAGAGCAAAGTGCAAATATGTGATAACCAGAGAAGAAAATCAGAGATTAAGTTCTGGCTCACAACATTTTGCTGTGCTTCTTTTCTGACAAAACACAAAGGAGGCAAACAAAGACATTTTTGTTATTTTTTTACATGTTGATCATGTAGATTCCCAGAGGTTAAATACTGTGGATATATTCTATTCCTAAATTGCCAGCATTAATTTTAATCTTGAAAAGCCTTTTAATATGGGTGAATGACATTTCCTTATAGATATCTTCAGCAAGCTAGAATTTAGATTTAAATTTAGATAGTTTGGCTGGAGAATCAGCTTCTTATTTGTTTTTAAGTCTTCTCATCTATTACTCTTAATTTACACAAATAATATGTCTTTGCTGCAAATAGTATATGGGTACTTGGTAATGATACCCTTCCTCCTCTATCCTTCTCATATTGGCTCTTGTCACCATCAAGAAGAAAATAAATAAATAAACTTATTAAGAGTAATGATATCTTTAACACCTTTCCAGCTCTGCTAGTAAAATGAGGAGATGCTTTCTATAGCAGAGAATAAAATACAGCCCATAAATCTGTGACTACCTAATGCATTTTATATGATTTAGTGAGGCATTTAATGAGCATTTTCACTATGGTGTCTTTCAGAACTCCTTGTGTATGTTTTTTTAGATTTAAAAACATATCTACTTTTGGGTGATTTCAATTTCAGCATGTTCAAATCTTTTCAGACCATTTATCAGAAAAGACAGAATGTTTGCACCATGACTTTTCCTAGACAATTTGGAACTCTCTTTGTCCCTTTCATGTAATGCAGATTTTAAAAAATAAAGAGTGTCCGAAGGCCAAGTGTCTACTCAAATAGCTAGACATCTATTAATAAAGATTATGCATTTTAATGATACACTTGGTTGTCAGAAATGTGATAGCAGAGGTCACAATATTTAAGAGAATTTGGATACAGCATTTTAGTCCCACGTTGCCATGGTGGCACTGCTTTGTGTTTCCTGGAGTTCACTGTTCCACCCCAGAGATAATGGGTCAATTCCTACTGATGCACAATCGTTCTTCTTCTCTCTCTGGGCTCAGATACATAGTCCTCTGTTCTGTTAGTTCAGTTCATGTACTTCAGAGAGAGCTTCCTCCTTCCTTGTAAGTTATTATCACCTCTAACTATTTGCTAGAGAGACTGGAATTTATCCCAGTCCTCCTGATCCCAGGGTAATTTATTTTTTTACAATAAAATTTGGCTTCTGAAAGTTTGTTAATTGAAGTACCATGGTATATGTCTAGAATCTGTAAAGCTGGGAAACATTATCAGACATTGTTTTTCCTTAGAAAATCATTTTATTAGAAACATTCTGTTTCTTTATTTACATGATCTATCTAGTACAAAAAGCAGAGGGTCAAAATGGTAGATCACAGAATATTTCATATTTTTGTCAATTTTTTAATCTATGAAAAAAAGAACAGAAGAGCCAAAAAGTTCCTAGGTGTATGACAAAGGGAAGGACACTTGCTAACAGTCATTTTGAAAATCAAGTCAATCTTTCTTGGGTGATAATTCTATTCTCTTACCACTCTACTGGTCTGTGTGTGGTGATAGTAAAGGAGATGGAGACATGATCTAAGACTCATACAAAACAGGGGATTTTTCAGTTAAAGAAATAATTGTCGAATGTGTCTTCAGCTAGTAATACAATGTAGCTAAGGTGCAAACTATATGGTAAAAATGTGGAGAAAAAAATGGGAGTCAGACAGAACTGGGACTGAATCCTAACCACTCTTCTTACTAGTTGTGTGATCTTCAACAAAATACTTAATTTCAGGGAAACTTAGTTTCCCTGAACCTCAGTTCCCTTGGGGGTTATTTGCCTTTCCTCCATTTTCAAGGTCTTTTTATCCTTAGATGAAGGTCCATTATCATTCATGGCCTCACCCTTATTATTTTTCATGGAAGTACAGTGACTTTTCTAAGTTGTGTGTGTGGAAGAGGAGCAGGGTATTGATAACACAACTTATCCTCTTTTTTTTTCCTCTTTGCAGATAGGCTGGCTGCAAAGAGCATACATTCTGCTCTGCTATTCTATGCCATAGGGGGTCCAAGTGGCAGGGAAAGCCTGCAGTGATCCAGTGATGCCCGGGACTGGTTACACTTCTTGTATGCCCAGTTTTGGGTGTTGAGTCCATCCAATTATGTTGTTCAGTATTATGAAGCCTATTTGTCTACAGATTAAGCCATATTCTCTAATTTTTTGTAATTGTTTTATCAGTAAATGTAAAATTTTGCTCTCCATATGCTGTTCTCTATGGTCTTACTTCTCAATTAAAATAGCACTAAGACAGGAAAAAGAAATGTTTTTTCCTGATTGCCTTCATTTACCCCAACAGGCCATCATAAGAATTAAATTAGATAATGTAAGTAAAACACTAGTAAAGTACCCTGCACATAGTAGATGACCAATAAATGCTCTCTCCTAATCATTTAGGTAATTATGGGTATGCAATATTCTTTCATTGAACTTAATGTGAATGTTACAATATTCCCTTGGGTCAAACATCATAAAAATAAGAATGTATCATTCTATTAATCTCAGCTCTATTGGAGTCTATACATTTTTTTGTGTGAAAACCATAGGACAAGGGTTGGAGGGAAACCTAGGATATGTTGTTAAGAGGACTTAATCTTTATATCATAATGCCTTAAAATTATAACCATTTTTTGCTAGAAAAATTTCACTACCTCATTTTACAGAAGCAGAAACTGAGGCCAAGGCTATATAAGAGAATCCCTCAAAGCCATGCAGATACTAGCAGATGAGAACTGTAATTCAGATGTCTCTGTTGCACTGTGCAGATAAAAAAGGGAACATTAATCACTTTCTATAAATAGTTAGGCTACTAGAAAACTTTAGTTTTAAACTTCCTGGCACTGGTTGCCTTAGAACAAGTTTGTAAGTTTTGGGGTCCAAGCCAGGCTGCTCCAAAATATCCTACAGTGGTATACTGATTACTTTGAATTAACTTTGACAAGCAGCCAGGGCCAGAAGGCACCTTGACCTTCCCTTGTCTCCTTGAGTACAGCAAATAAATCTCCCCTGTGAAAGGCCCTCCCTACTCCAGGAGAGCTGAGAGAGATACCCATAAGAGCTTATATAAGCACTTCACTAATTTACTATCCAAGCCCAAACTTTGTTTAGACTCTTCACTAATAAATATCCAAACCTTGCTTAGATTCATTTCTAATGAGCACTGACTTTCTTTGTCCTATCAATTCTTCACAAATTTATTGTTTCTTTGTCTAAAAAGTATAAAAAGATACCTGGTTTGATTATTTTTTTTGAGCCTCATTTTATGATCTGAGCATCATATTGTGATTCTCTCATGCACATGTGTCAAATTGGTTTTTCTCCGGTTAATCTAGTCATGTGTCAATTTTATTAATAGTAATTCAGCCATAAGAATGAAAGGAGGGTGGGGGGAAGAAATTCTATTCCTCCCCAATAAAGGTATTTATCTAAATGACCACTTATTTCTGAGATGAGGTCTACCATCCTTCTGGATTAGGGAATCTATGCTGGTAAATATAATTTGAACATATCCTGGTAATGGTGACCATCCATATTTACAGTCTTGGGATCTGAACAGCCTGAGTGTTTACCATCATCTCCTTTAACACACAGGACATTCATAATAACTAAAAAGTCATACTGTAAGAATTGTGCTTTTCAGTTTTTCATCATGATCCTGGCCCAGCTTCCTTGCTGGCTTGGCTAACTCCTAGCTCAATACCTTTAATCATATATGTGAAAACCCCAGAAAACCACCACTCTGATCAACTAAATTAATTATCAGCAAAAAAAAACACCCAAAGAAACCAAAAGAACAAATAACTCTATTCACACTGGCTACCAGCATCACTGTGCATATATACTTGATGCCTGGGGAGATGACACTGAAGATTGCCACCAGCAGCCTACATTTACCACCACTCCAAAGGCAAAGCAAATGATAATGAAAGGTGGTAAACCTGACATTTAAAAACTCTGATATTTTTGAAAACTGTTCTCCTGCCATTGAGTCTTCAGCAGAGAGAAGTGCAGAGCCATCATTGTGCCCTTAAACACATATTTGAGGGAACATAGCTACTTACTTATATTTAGTTTGTTTTTCCTTCAATTTGGAGACCAGAAATGTTTTTCCTTCTAAATTGATTATTTGTGGTACAAGTGGATCTAAATCTGTAGGCATTGATACCCACCATTCATTACAAATCACACCATCTCACAGAGCAAGAGTTGACATTGTGTTCTTTTTTTAATATGGCTTAGTACCAGAAACGGTGGACTATTGAGCTATGAAACTTGGCAAAATTTGCTGTATGTCAGAAACAAAATACTTAAGTATTTAAACATTTCCAGACTGACAAGATTTTAGACATGGAAAAAAATTCCTTATGAAGCCAAGTCAAGCCAACAACAAGGTAGGTTAGCCTTATTCCTAGAAAAAAGTAGTATGAAAAACCAAAATATTAAATGTCATGCTTATTACTTGTGAATAATTGTTACATCCTGTCTTTAGCTGAAAGTAAAGGGATGAGCTCATATCCTATTTTAATGACTTATGCTAACATCCAGTCTTATATTATAGGGCTATTTCTACATCCAGGCAGATAGCCCAGAGCAATACTGCTTTGCAAAATCAGTAACAAAGAATTTCATTTGAACAAGAAATTTTCTATAAAAGATACATTCATAAGCCTCTGCTTTTAGTAAGAAAACTATATTTACAGACTCATAGAACCTTAAAACTGAAAAGGATCTGGGAAAACAACTAGTCGACTTGTCTTATTTTTCTAAGTTAGGAAATTGAAGCCCAAATAGGCAAAGGGATTTGCCTGTGGTTATATGGCTAGTCAGTGGCAGGACTCGGATTACAATGTAGGTCTTTTGATTGTTAGTGCTGAAGTCTCGTCACGAAATATAAATTGCCTCACTTCTTCCTAGAAGTAAATACACCATGGTTGTCAGGAATATAGGCTCAAGAGCTGAAGTACATGAATTAGGTTCCTTGTCCTGTCCCCTTGCTGATGTGTGATTTAGGACAAATTGAAGCAGGCTTTTTGTGTGTGTGCACCGCGATCATGGTCTCGTGGAACTGAAGAATGGAGAGACGGACCAGAGAGGTAAAGTTGCAGAAAAGACAGTTTATTAGGAGAAAAAATACATTTCAAAGAAGCAAAAGTGGTCCTGAACAGTAGAGACTGGCTCAAGGGCTATTATTAAAAGAGAAAGTACACTCCAAAGAGTTTGGAATGGGCCGAGCAAAACGAGCTCAAAAAGGCACTGACTGGCCAGGACTTGGAGTTTTTATCCTTTTTTTCTCTAGAATGGGCTGTTCCTTCCAGGTATGGGACTGCTTGATTGACACCTGTGATTGACAACAGGCTGTTGAAGCAGGATTTTTTTGATGACTGATTGTGTTTGTGTTCCAGGTTCATGGTCTCGTGGAACTGAAGAATGGAGACGCGGACCAGAGAGGTAAAATTGCAGAAAAGGACAGTTTATCTGAAGAAAAAATACATTTCAAAGAAACAGAAGCAGGTCCGAGCAGTAGAGAATGGCTCAAGGGCCATTATTAGAAGAGAAAGTACACTCCAGGGCCGGCCGAGTGGCACATTGGTTAAGAGCTGGCTTGGGACGCCAGAGGGCCCCAGTTTGGATCCCGCATATGAGGGCCAGTGACACTGCCCTCTACAGCTGAGATGCTGAACAATAGTTCTACCTGGAGCTGGGCTGCCGTGGGTCGCCGGTGACAGCATAGGCTGCAGTCCCTGTGGCAGTGGGTTGCCATGGGCTACCGTGTGTAGCCAGCAGCCAGCGTGAGTGGCCAGCAGCTGCCGCGAGCACTTGTACAGAGGCCGGCAACCGATCTGCCTCACCCAGGAAGAGTGCAATGATGGTGCCAACTTGGGCCAGTGAAGCAACGTCCTCCACAACTAGACTGAAGAACAAAACGACAGCAACTTGTCTGTGCCCCTTCCCCCAATTCCCCAGTGCTGCTCCCCTCCCCCAATTCCCCAATAAAATCTTTAAAAAAAAAGAAAGTACACTACAAAGAGTTTGGAGTGAACCCCAAGCAGAGGCGAGGCTCAAAATGCTCAAAAGGCACTGAGTGGCCAGGACTTGGAGTTTTTATCCCTTCTTTCTCTAGAATGGGCTATTCCTCTCTGGGCGTGGGACCACTTGATTGACACCTGTGATTGACAACAGGCTATTATCTCTTTAGATAGAGCATGTTCCTTCCCAGAATTCAGTCTGTTATAATGATATTAATGAATTTCCAGGCATATATATGATATTATAATGATGGCATGATAAGACCCAGGTAAAATGGAGGTTGTTATGGTCTTTACTGCTCAGGTGTGCGTGACTGGTCTAACCTAGTCAGATATTTTGTACCCATTTTTTTCCCCATAGGGCTAGATAATTACAATGAAAAGGGGAAGTTTTGGGTGGAGAGGGGAGGTCACCTGGGTGGTCACATTCTGTGGGATGTGCAGGAATGCAGAGACCCAATGCCTGCCTCTAACTGCTTGCCTTGTTTTTCCCTTGAGAGATGTGATCCTCATAAAATCTCTATGGGAAGTCAAGAGACAAGAGGTCTTTTCTTCTGTGTCTACTTCCTGCTGGGCAGGGGTATACAGCTGTCCCTGCCTATTTGGAGTATTCCTGAAACACCCTATCTGATCTCAGATGAGAGGAAGGGGTCTCGAGATCCACCTGGAAGACCTTGTTGGCTTCTTTGGTTGAGACTGCCAGTCTTGCTTGGGCACCATCTGTATCCCCAAGGCCCCTGAATGAGGAAAAATAGATTTTAATTAATAAACTTCTTAATGAGCAGAGCTCAAAACTATTGATGTAGGGTGGCTACAGGTTTGGAAAGAACATTAGGCTTTAATGTTTACAATCAATAAGTATACTGGCCTGGGGAAATGTTAAAATATATTTAGTCTTTGGGGTGGGATTATCCAAGAGTTAAGTCCAGAATGGCTTTGGGAATGTTGGGAATCACAGGTTTTAAGTAGTTATCTACAGCTGGGGTGGGTGAGAGATATTCTGTGATTCAGTCTAGGAGCAATCTTTAGTCTAGGATTCAGAAACTGATTAGAAGAGTAATCAAAGCCAGGGGCTAAGAAACTAGAGAAGAGGACACTTAAAATTCCTATAGGAAAACTTAAAAGTTTCTCAGTGTGGGGTTGTTGTGGGCCAACTGAGTGGCCCCACCCACACACACATACACTGAAAGACTTTTAAGTTTTCTTTCCTATAGAAATGTTAAGTCTCCTTTCCAGTTCCTCCTGGCTTTGAATCCTAGACTAAAGATTGCTCCTAGCCTGAGTCCTAGAATTCTCCTATCCCCCTGCTTCTTGATTGTCTGTAAATCAGTTTATTAATCCTAAACAATAGATTGTTCATAGAAATCTCCTACCCTTTGCTTCAGATAACTACTTAAAAGCCTGTGGCTTCCTAATAGCCCCCAGGCCAGTAAGCTTAATGCCAAACCCATTCTGGGTCCAGACAATTGACGCCACCTGAGTGACCCCTTGCACCTGCATGGCTACAGGCTTCATGAGAGCTAACAGATTTATTAATTAAAATCTAGTTTTCCTCATTTAGGGGCCTTGGGGATACAGATGATACTCCAACAAGATTGCCAGTCACAACCAAAGAAGCCAAAATGGTCTTTCAGGCAGATCGCGAGACCCCATCCTCTCATCAGAGATCAGCTAGGGTGAGAGTTCCGTGAATCCCCCAATAGGCAGGGACAGCTCTAAGCCCCTGCCCAGCAGGAAGCAGATACAGAAGAAAAGACCTCCTGTCCCTCAGCTTCCCATAGAGATTTTATGGGATTCATGCCTCTCAAGGGGAAAACAAGGCAGGCAGTAAGAGCCAGGTATTGGATCTCTGCATTCCTACATGACCCACAGAGTACGACTGCCCAGGAGACCTCCCCTCTCCACCCAAAAATTCCCCTTTGTATTGTAATTACCTACCCCTGAGGGAAAAGAAATGGGCACAAAATACCCAACTAGATCAGACCAGTCACTTGCACCTTCGCAGTACCTCTTGTCAATCACAGGTGCCAATCAAGTGGTCCCACGCCCAAAGGGGAACAGCCCATTCTAGAGAAAAAAGGGTAAAAACTCCAAGTCCTGGGAAGTCTGCCCTTTTCGACCGCTTCTTCCTTTTTTTTGACCCCTTCCTCCCTTTTTAAAAAACATTTATTGGGGAATTGGGGGAGGGAAACATTGTTGGGGAATTGGGGAAGGGGAACAGCCAAGTTGTTCTTCAGTCTTTGTTGTGGAGGGCGCCAGTCGCTATCTGGCTTCCCAGCTCGTGGCCTCTAAGCTCAAGGTGCCGAGTTCAGTCTTAGTTGCGGGTGGGCGTATCCCACCATCGAACAGGCAATCTTGTTGCTACACCACCTGAGCCATCCTGCCACCTGTTGGCAGCTCAGCGACAGCTCAGCTAAGGTGCAGCATCACTGGCCAATGTGGGAATCAAACCGGCGGCCCTGTTGCTCACAGCTTGCACTCTTAAGCCAACTCTTAACCAACTGAGCCACTCAGCTGACCCTTTTTCCCTTTTTTGAGCCTTGCCTTTGCTCGCAGCCTGCTCCAAACTCTTTGGAATGTAATTTCTTTTCTAATGATGGGCCTTTGAGCCGTCGTCTACTGCTTGGGCCCACTTGTGTTTCTTTAAAATGTACTATCTCTTCTAATAAACTGCTTTTTCACTACTTTGCCTCAGTATCTCATTCAAATCTTTGCTCCAGTTGCCAAGGACCTGGATTTCACGCCAAGAAGGGCCCACTCTCCGACAACAGCATAAGGGGGGCTACTCGTTAGGCCTATATCAAAACCATACCTGATTGCCAGAAAGGGAGCATTACTGCTTCTACACTGTTCTCAAACTAATTATGCCTCGTTAATATTTCTCATACAGTCTGAAATTGATGCTGAATATATATATATATACATATATATATATATATACAGAATATGTATATACAGAATATATATATACACATGTATATATATATATACATGTGTATATATATACATGTGCACACAGAGGATGCCAAAACAATATATATATATATATATATGTTTTAAGAAAGGAAAAAACTGTATTAAAATTATGCCAGTGGTAATTTGAACACCTCTTGTAATTGGAGAAGTCAAATGTGACTTGTATTCATCTTTTGTTATCAGTACACTAGTATATTGAGTATTACAATTTCAATACAGTTTTTCTTTCTTAAAATGTGTATACATTTTTTTGGCACCCTCTGTATAAATATAAACATATAATGTATGCATACATTTGCAGCAAGACCTTCTTGATGATAGAACTGGTATATTGATTCACATTCTGGCACAACTCCTGATTTACTCCAAATCTCTAGGTTGACGAGTAAAGAGGTCATCAATTGGCACTGATCTGTTGACTAGCATTGGGCCTCAGACTACATGTTAACACTGACCTAGACCATGATCCTTGGGGTACTCTAGCAACAAACTTCTTTAATTTTATTGGCTCTATCTGAAGGAAATTGTGCTGACCTAGCCTTCCAGGTTGTACTGGTGGGCAAACAGTATATTCTAATATAGAAAAGTTGGTGACTCACCTGACAAGTCCATTTCTATCTGACCTGTGAGACATTTTCCATATAATTCAGTCTTTCTGGAAAATTCCATTTGTTTTCCTTCTCATTTAATAATGGCAGAGTAGCTCTTCTAGCAAAGGAATCTATAAAATTTTACTTGTGACTCTATTAAAGTATCAAGTATTAATCATTCACACTTATATTTCAATATCTGCTCAATATTAAATGGCATTTTAAAATGAAGTAGCAATGAATACAAGTGAAGGAGAGAATGTGACAAGGTGAAAAGAGGTGGCTTTGTTTTTAAGTCTGCATAGGTTCGTGTAACACCTAGGTTTACCTTATGTCTTTTCCCCAAGGAAATTTGGTGGATGCTTTCTGTAATACTTAATTTCTGAATCATTATTTCATAAGGATGTTTCAAACACTAAGAATACCTATAATTTTACCAGTACCTGATTAATAGGGATTATCTGCTTTTCTTCTTCACTCCCTCTTTCTCTGGGAGAAAAATACATTTAGTCTTAAAACCTTGATTTCACAGTCTCCCTATGAAGAGTCAAGATCTTAAGCAGCCTATGACTACATGGGTAGTTTGGTTAAAACTGCCTTCCCTTTCCCTCAGAGAATCCCCTTGACTTTATTTCAAATATTTGCCTCCAAATTTCTTATCTTTGGATGAAACAGACCTGTCCCATTATTAAACCAATAGAATTTACTCCTGGGTTTACCGATCATATTCAAAACAGTTTTGTGGACATAAATCCATTCTAGTTCAGAGCATTTCCAAGTCCAGTGGAAGGAAGTATTATTACCAGTTGTCCGCACCTAGCCCTAATCTTCCCAATATCTAATAACATTCACAAAACATCTATTAATCATTGCTTTATAAATATTTTCCTTTTATTAGGAGTATTTTTGTTAAGGTTATACCCACTGGAAGCAGGACTAAGGAGCATTAACCTGTCAAAAGCTAAAACTCTGGAACCTAAAAAAAAATCCCCTGTGGTAATCATTAATGATGTTTGTCAAATATTACAATTCTTTTCTCCTTCTGGGCACATGGTAGAGTTGTACTTTCTGGACTCTTAGAGTGGGATAGGGCTGTGTGACTGGTTCTTGCCAGTAAATTGCAATTGGCAGTGACACATATCAATTCTGGCTGAAGACTTAATATATCAATTAGAGCTCTCTTTTTCTCTCTGCCATAACAACAAGCAATGCTCCAGAGAGTAGCTGATCCATCATCCTGGGTCTTAAGAAAAGACAACATAGAGTAAACTCTCAACTTCCCCTTGATGAACATGAAGCATGAGCAAAAGTTAAACCTTAATTGTTTCAAACCACTGAGAGTTTGGGTTTTGTTACTGCAACATAACTGAAACCATCCTGCTTGATACAGCTTCCTTCATGCAGCCCTTCTAGAAGCATCCTCACTACCTATCTTGGCGCTCAAATTCAAGTAGAATAAACAACTTTTTTCTATAAATAATATAGCATGCCCCATGGTTAAAATGTAGCTCTGGGGTTTTGGTTTTTTTGAAAGTAGATGTGATGTGGAAATTTTCTTATGCTCTGTTACCTGTTAAATGACATTCTACCTACATAGCTTTTACTTAGAAATATATCTGATAAGTTAAGGTTGTATATTGTTAGCTCTGGATCATCAGACACAGAAAAAATAATAAAAATGGTGGTAGACTTAAAACTAACCATATCAATAATTATTTAAATATAAATTAATTAAGGACTCCACATGAAAGGCAGAGATTTGCCAGACTTGATTAAAAAAAAAAAACAAGACAGAACTAGATGCTATCTACAAGAGATTTAAATTTAAAGACACGGATAAGCTGATAAAAGGATGCAAAGAGATACACCATTGAAAATATAAGCTATACAAATGTGTCTGAGAAAGAAAGAGAAATTTACCCTGGCAAATATTCTGGGATGTTAAATGAGAGACGTGGGTGGAGACATTCAAACAAAGCACAGGCTTTATTCATTTTCAAATACTAAAGCATTCTCTTATATATTTGTTATTTAAATGCAGGTGTTTTGATCTTGAAAGAAGAAAATACCTGGAACCTTTTGAGATAAAATGATCATACAGAAGAACCTCATAAAATAATATTTAGAGCTCAAAGAGGACTTGAAAATCATGTAACCCAAGGTTTCCAAATGAAATATTTCATGGTATGTGGAATGCTTTTGAGTGGTACTAAAAAACACTTTAACATTTATGAATTTAATAAGATTCATTAGTAAATACTGAAACCAGAGGCCAAATGAGTCCAGGATTGTGCTGCCTGCACCGCTCAGCCAATAGACTGACACAGGAGTTGGGTCATAGAATAAACACTTATTATCAGAGCACCAGTGATCTGAGAAGGCAGCGGGTTTACACCTCCAAAAACTGCCTTAACACTCTCAGACCAGCTTAGGGTTTTTAAGGGAAAATCTAGGCATTCCTCCAGAGGCTACATGACAGTTCCAGGGGTCTGCATGGAGCTTTCCTGGTGGCCACGTGATTCCATGGGGGAGTCAGCAACCCAGGAAAATGATGGGATTAGTCTGGTAGACCACTGAGATTGTGATCAATAAGCCCATGGGTATTAACATAAATTTTAGGGTAATTTTCTAAAACAGGGGACTGGGTGGGACAGGGGACAGTCCAAGCTCAAGCCACAGGGTGATGATCTATTGTTAAACTATAGGGAAGGTCAAGGAAAGGTGAGGCCAGTGATGTGGAGAGGCCTCTACTATGATGTGCCAACCGGTTTCTGTTTCAATACTATAACTAATACATCACAGTCATGATTTCACTGATATTTTTTACTACTAAAGACAAAGCTTGCACAAAAGAATCATGTTTGGGGGCCGGCCGAGTGGCTCAGTCAGTTAAGAGCAGTAGGTCTGAGCAATAGTGTCGCCGGTTTGATTCTCACATGGGCCAGTGAGCTACGCCCAGGCTGAGCTGCTGCTGAGCTACCAACAGGTGGCAGGATAGCTCAGCTGGTGAGAGCACGTGCTCCTAACAACAAGGTTTCAGGTTCGACTCCCACATGGAATGGTGAGCTATGCCCACCCGCAACTAAGATTGAACATGGCACCTTGAGCTGAGCTGCCCTGAGCTGCTGATAGGTGGCCGGATGGCGACTGAACTTGGAGCTGAGCTAACTGCACCCTCCGCAACTAAGATTGAAGAACAACAACTTGGCTGTTCCCTAACAATGTTCCCCTTCTGCAATTCTCCAATAAACACCCCCCCAAAAAAAGAAAGTCATGTTTTTATTTAAAGGAAGTTATTAGGGGAATAACAAGTGGTATACAAATATAGTAAAAATAGTGGAGATGATATGAAAATGGTTGAAGTTTTGGAAACACTGATTGAGCCCAATTCTCAAATGGGAAGTACTGAGGCCCAGGGAAGGGAAATAATTTGGTTAAGGTTGCATAGTAAGTGAATGGCAAACCTGAGTCTAGAACCTAATTATCCCAATGTTCATTGCAATATTCTTTTCCATATTGTACTATTTAAGAAGAAGCATCAATTACCTGGATATTTTAGAATATTTTGCATGCAACTGTGGCAGTGGGCCCTAGACAAAGGCCTTCCCAGACCATGTGGTCAATAAGGATTCTGCACTGTAGCAGGGAACTTCAGGCAAAGACATTTCTAGATCGCATGGCCATTAAGATTTCCGCATTTAAAATTTCCGAATTCCTAACTCACCCGGGAGCCAGTCAGAAACTGGCAAAATGGCCACATGTCCTAATAATAAATCTGAGCTGCCAACCTGGAAACCTCAGGGTATATAGCCCCGAGCCCCACCCAGGTCGGGGCTCAGCCTCTGGATGTAAATCTGCTGAGCTGGTGCTGGCATCAATAAACATTGCTTCCCGAGCCTTGGTGTCTGAGTTTCCCGCAACACAATGACAAAAAAATTAGCTGATGTTAGGGATTTATTTAACAGTGTAACATGCCAGGACTATATGAGATTAATACAGTTTCAGTCCAATTTCTTTGCTCATCTCCACCATCCTACTTAGAGATGGTTAATGTTAACTATGAAGCTCTAAAGTTGTGAACCATCAAATATCAATTATTTTACGGGCAATCAAGGTTTTTCATTAACAAACATTTCTAAATGTTTATTACCTCCCACCTCCATTAGCATTTAAGCTACATGAGGCAGGGACTTTGCCCATTTTGCTCACTACATCCTTAGCACTTAGAATGGTTCCTGGCCTGTAGTGAGTGCTCATTTATTATTTGTTGGTTGAATTAATTTGAATGATCAAGAGGATACTGTAACTCCAGAAATCAATGTTATATATCTTGGCGTATGTTCATGTGTCATTAATTCAACAGAAGTAATTATTCATTCATTTATTAATTTAACAAACAATTGTGCAGAATCTATCATGTGGCAGACACTGTCTTGGCATGAGAGCTATAATAGTGAATGAGACAAACATGATATTCTCCCTCACAGAACTCATTTTTTATGAGGAACAAGTGCTAACAGATTGGCAAATATGCTCAAGCATGTTAAGTGCTACATTAGGTATAAGTATGAAGGTGCTAAGGGAGGCCATATAGGGAGAACACTTCACCCAGACTTGAGGGTAAAGAAAATCTAAGCTGAACCTGAACAATGAAGGGCTATTAATTAGTGTAAAATAGCTTATGCTTAATCACTACTGCAGTAAAACTCCAGAGTCAACCCTCGGAAAAAAGATATAGATAAAACACTTTCCCTGTCCTCACTTTTTCCCTATAGCATACTGACAGATTCCTATTTTGTGTTTTATTTCCAAAAGACCTTGCTTTCAACTGAGCCCCACTGTGGTAGTGGCTGATAAAAGTAAAAGGCAGGGGTCCGGCCGAGTGTGTGTTTGTTAAGAATTGGCTTGAAACACCAGCTCTGAGCAGCAGGCCCCTGGTTCAGATCCCACATGAGGGCCAATGACGCTGCACCCTCTATAGCTAAGATGGTGAACAACAGCTCAACCTGGAGCTGGGCAGCTGTGAGTCGACGGTGATGGCGACGGTGTAGGCTGCAGTGGGGCTGGCCGGCAGCAGGCATGAGCTTTCGTGAGCTTCCATGAGCCGCCATGAGCGGCCATCCAGTCACCAGTGAGCAACTGCCTCACCCGGGAAGAGCGCAATGATAATACCAAAATGGGCCAGTGAAGCAATGTCCTCCACCTAGACTAAAGAACCAAAGGACAGCAACTTGTCTGTTCCCATTTCCTGATTCCCCAATGCTGTTTCCCTCCTCCAAATCCCCAATAAAAAAATCTTAAAAAAAAGTTCAAGGCATTTCTCTGTCCAGATATATTCTCACCAAATCTGCAATTACCCAATATTTGTGTGAGGTCTGACAATTAGGTTCACGATCCCATCCTAGAAAAAATGCTACATACCTCATTGCTGAATATCACTACAATCACCTTTGAACTACTCCCTTTGGGAAGCTATGCACTGACACCAGTGCCTTCAAAGCAATTTTAGAACTCTTTTTTTGAAATGTCCATCAGCACTGTCATCATATTACCCTTGATGTCCTGAATGTCATCAAAATGTCTTTTTTTCAGTAGTTCCTTTATCTTCACATAAAGAAAGAAGTCATTGGGGGTCAGATCAGGTGAGTAGGGAGGGTGTTCCAATACAGTTATTAGTTTACTGGCTAAAAACTTCCTCACAGACAACTGCTGTGTGAGCTGGTACATTGTTGTGATTCAGAATTGTTGGCGAAAAGTTCAGGTCATCTAACTTTTTCACATAGCCTTTTCAGCACTTCCAAATGTGCTGAAACTTGGTTAACTGTTTGTCCAGTTAGTACAAATTCATAATGAATAACCCCTTTGATATAAAAAAAGGTTAACAACATTGGTGCAACAAGTTCGAAAAATTAATTGTCACATCTCATATCCTTCTGTCAACTATAAAAGGGATCTTAACAAACTTTAATAATTTATTTATTTAATCTATTTAATGATAACTTATATTAGGTAATGATAACATTATTTAGAGAGGAGGTAAGCAAACTACAATCTGCTGACCAGCCATGTGTTTTTATGAATAAAATTTTATTGGCATACAGCCATGTTCATTCATTTACACATTGTCTATGGCTGCTTTTGTTCTACAATGGCAGAAGTGAGTAATTGCAACAGAAACCATGTGCCCTTCAAACCAAAAATATTTTCTGTCTGACCTTTTACTGAACAAGTTTGTCAACCCCTAGTTTAGAATTATGGTTTTACCTTTAAAAATGATCTCTCGGGGACGGCCGAGTGGCTCAGTTGGTTAAGAGTGCGAGCTCTGAGAAACAGGGTGGCCGGTTCAATTCCCATATGGGCCAGTGAGCTGCACCCGAGCTGAGCTGCTGCTGTTGGCAAGGTAGCTCAGCTGGTGAGAGCACGTACTCCTAACAACAACTTTGTGGGCTTGACTCCTGGATGAGATGGTGGGCTATGCCCACCCGCAACTAAGATTGAACATGGCACCTTGAGATGAACAGCTGTGAGCTGCCTATGGGGAGCCGGATGGTGACTGGACTTGGGAGCTGAGCTAGCTGCACCCACCACAACTAAGATTGAAGAACAACAACTTGGCTGTTCTTCTATCCTAATTCCCCAACACTGTTCCCCTTCCCTAGTTCCCAGATAAAATCTTAAAAAAAAAATGATCACACATTATTACAATGGAAAATTAAGTTTACTGATATATTTAATTAATTTCTGTACTCTTCTGTACAATTCCTGCAGTTTTCAGAAATAACACCTTTCTCCTTTATTTACCTTTCTTATTTCTGTAATATATATTTCAATAATTCATTTAAATAGAATCTGTGGTGTGCTTTCATAGTTGTAAATGTCTGAAAATGCCTTTATTTTGTCCTTGTTTATAAATTATAATTTAATTAAGAATAAAGTTCCATGTTCACTGTCTCCTCCCACCCTCATTCCTTTGGAGGTATTATTTCACTTTCTATAGACTTTTTTTTTAAATTCAGAAACCAGGTCAGTAATATTGTATATTATTGGTCTTTTATTTCTATTATCTTTTAATATTCTGCCTTTAATCTTGATGCTCTGCAGTCTTAAAAGATGTGCCTAGACTAAATTTATGTTTACTTAGTCTGTTTAGTATTTGGAGTGCACTTTCAATCTGAAAAAAATATGTCTTTAGTTTTGGAAATTTTTCAGCCATTATATCCTCAAAGAGTTTATGTCTGCCAATTCATCCCTTCCATTTTCCTGGACTCTTACGAGACAAATATTGGAAACTTTTGGTCTATCCATGTCTCTTTAATTTATCCCTAATATATTTTTAAAAATCTGTTCCTTAGTGCCATGTCTTGGGTTGATTTTTCTCAGAAATATTTTTTAATTCATTAATTCATTATTCAACTCTGTCAAGTGGAGAGCATGTTTTATTTCAATGACCAGTGAAATGGCTGACATTCTTCCAAGCCCCTAAGCTCAAACATGGATCAAGATTCACATTTGACATGAAACAGTTTTAGTTTTTTTACCCAACAGCAGCTGGACTTCCAGCTGCCACTGCCTGCTTCTAAACAGAGAACTTAGAAGTGGCTTCAGGCTCACATACCATTTTATGCTTTTTTTCTATTTCTGGTCTTCAGTGGTAGCCATATTATACTTGATTCTAGCTATATCTTTTATATTTTCTCTCTTTTTTTAATAAATAATAAGTTTGGGTTTGGAACAGAGAATTAATTGAAACATGAACTCAGTATACCAGAATTCTCTTTCCAGAAGTATTTGCACTTAATAGATATGATTTAAGAATAAATGTCTTCAAGAATATAAATGAATGAATTTATAACAGTAGCTCTTAAGGCAGCATAGCTTGTGATTAGGGATTTAGGGAGAGGGACTCTGTGGGGTTCCTTAAAGTATATCACATAAACAAGGACTTCCTTCAAGGGTGGACATTGCAATGACATATGTAACCCACTATTAATTGGGTTCTTCCATCTATATAAGATTCACTCGAGCTCCTTTCCATACCATTTGGAAGTTCAAATACCTCCAGAAGATTTCTATGAATTTTAGGTGGATTACATTTTCATGGTTCCCTTTACTTCTAATCTCTTATTTCTATGTGTGATTTCCATCTTCTATACTGTTATGATTCAGAGCAGAAAAATTTATTTGGCTTTATTTACTCCAACAATCAAGAAAAACAAAAACCTATTGACATAAAATATCTGTGTGGAAACTTGGTCAGAAGGTTTACATAGAAGAAATGAAACTATTTTTCAGATTGAATGCTAGACACTCTGTTTTTAAAAGTGTTTCACATGTACATAAATTAACACAATTAAAACTGGGAAAATATGATTGAGATCAATGTTAATATACTGGTTGTGATACACTACAGTTTTACAAAATTTATCACTTGGCTAAACTGAGCAAAGTGCACAAGGGATCTCTCTAGATTATTTTTTACAACTGCATGTGAACCTACAATTAGCTAAACAATTTTTTTAAGTAAGGAAAAAACATCAGACTTTTTCACTGAGGAGTTTTTTTTCTTTCTTTACCTCACATATTACCCAATAATCTACTGTTTTGGTGTCACCTCACTCCTGAATTTTCTTCCCTTTTCTTCCTTTCCTCCTTTTCAGAATTAAAAAAAAGAAAAAGAAAAAGGAAGAAAAAAAAGAAAAAAAAAACCTTAAATTTCTTTGTACCACATAAGAAAAAAACAGGTCATATATTTCAATTTTCTTGGCTCTGTATTTCACACTCCATTTCTAGGGCTTTGCAAATTATTATTTATTTTAAAAGATTTTTATTGGGGATTTGGGGAAGAGAAACAGTGTTGGGGAATTAGGGAAGGAGAACAGCTAAGTTGTTGCCCTTCAGCCTTAGTTGTGGAGGGTGCAGCTAGCTCAGCTCCAAGCTCAGCCGCCATCCGGCTGCCTGTCGGCCGCTCATGGCCACTCAGCTCAAGGTGTCAAGCTCAATCTTAGTTGCAGGTGGGTGTAGACCACCATCCCATGCAGGAATCGAACCAGCAACCTTGTTGTTAGGAGCACGTGCTCTCACCAGCTGAGTCATCCTGCCACCTGTTGGCAGCTCAGCTGCAGCTCAGCTCAGACGCAGCTCACTGGCCCATGTGGGAATCAAACTGGTGACCCTGTTGCTCTGAGCTTGCACTCTTAACCAACTGAGCCACTTGGCTGACCCATAAATAATTTTTACTAAGAAGTTTTATCCCCAGAATTTGGATGCCAGCCGCTGATAAAATGCTGGTTTTACGTCCCAAAATAATATTTACTGCTTTTCTGTATGGTCTTGATGAAGAACTTAAGTTATGAACAGGATATCAATTATGTTGCAATTAATTTATTTCAGGGTTCTGATTTGGGGCTGAGTGATAGTATTAGGGTTTCTGCCTTCACGGTTCTTGCATGACTAGGAAGACAGGTGGTGCCATTGGGGAAAGTTCAAATCATTCCTTGCCATTCTTGGTGCCAGGGAGACTTCCCTCTTACCTTCTTAGTTCTTCTGACTGGTCCAATAATTCAAATTACATTCACTAGATTAACAGGAGAAAACCAAATTTTAATATGTATGGACAGGGAATTCATATAAGCATGAATATACCAAAGACAGGTAAAATGAGATATATATGACATTCTGGACCAAGGGGTGGGGAGGTAAACAATTCATAGATAGATGAGAAAAAGCAAGCATTTTGATAAGCAAATTCTTGCAGAGTCACCCAGAATCAATGGAATAAAGCAGGATCTCATGGAACAGATTTTTGCTTGGGTCCTTCCTGTCGGCCACACTTAGTTCATATATGCTAAAGTGAATGTGCTAAGGTGAATATGTGAAAGCTGTCTTCCTGAAACAGGTTTTTCTATCTGAATTCCTTTAGTCAGGTAAGAGGGAGGTAAAAACAAAACAAAAACTCTTCCTGAGTTTGTTGGTCTTTAATTGTTTTTAGCTCAAAATACACTGCATTCCAGGGTGGCACATCATGGAGAGACTCATTCCTGACACCCACAGCACTTTATCTGATTATGGATCTATTTAGAGACACCTGGAGCTTGATAGAAAGAATGAAACACGGTTTGCGAAATAAAGGAAGAGGAATGTTCTTTGTACCCAGAGGCAATAGTGATACAGTTTATATGAAGCTAATGAAGATTCCTTTGACTGTAGCAGACAGTTGGAGCAGTGCTAGAATGGAGGGTGCAACAAGCTAATGCTATGAGATATTTCTGTAGGAGATATGGGCTCTGGATCATAATGTTTAATGATTCCATGATGTTTACTGTGTGCCAGACAGATAATCTTCTAAGCATTTTACATAGCTCAACTAGTTTAATCCTCATATGAATTCCATTGGGTAAGCTCTACCCTTATTTCAATATCTGTATTAGGAAACAGAGGTTAGACAACTTGATTATGGTAACACAGCCAGTAAATCTTACGTAATCAGCCTCTAATATATATATATATATATATATATATATATATATATATATATATATATATATATATATGCTTTATTTTTGTGGATTTGAGTTCTGGATATACTGATTAATAGATATGATACTTTAGGCAAATTGCTTAACTTCTTTGAATCAGATTTTACTCAAAGCAAAATATATGGTTACAAGGATTAAATAAAATACTACCGGTAAAGGACATAGACTAACACCAGACACAAACAAAGCAGGCACTCAATGCATGCTAAATGCCGTTAACAGTAGTGGTAGTGGTGGTGAATTTGTTCATATTATTCTTTCAATCTTTCCTATTCCTGTCCTTTCCATCACTTTTCACAGTATTAGATGTGATGCAAAGCTTAACTATGAGAGAGAAGTTGCCAGAGATCCTTTAAAATGAAGCCCGTCTGAAAATTGGGAGGAAGGACTTCAATCCCAAACTAAGACATGTTAAGGTGAGACACAGAAATGCTCTCATCAGTTTAATTGGTGGCTTCCTATTAAATTGAGATTAAAATAAATTGATGTACATTAGAATTGTGTTAGATTTAATTTTATTTAAAACTTGCTTTACAAGATGCTTTAACGTATTTAAGACCAATATAAATATGCAAAGGAAATACATGTGCAAATGAGTAAAAGGAAATTTTACTCATTAGTTAATAAGTGCAAAGAAAAGTGACAATTGGCTAATATTTTCCCCTATCAGACTAAAGCAGATTAAAACACTGTCAATTCCTTGTTGTGGGCAGACTCATACACTACACAATTTGTTTGGTGAAGAATTTAACAGTAAATATCTTTTTTATTAATGTACATCTCCTTTTACTACCAATGTAAGATACTTTCATAGAAATGTATCTTACAGCACTACTTACCCAATTGAGCCAATATGCATGCACAAGGCTGTTTGCAACATCGTTTGTATTTGCAAAAAAACTGAAAACAGCTTAAATGTGCATCAAACCCTGAATACCTCAATTAATTCGTGCAGTGTTTAACAGGCAACTCAACAGCTACATTTCTCTGCATTAGTAACTAAAAGAAATGCTTTCTATTCAATAGACTTGTCTATTGCTTTTTGAATAAATCGCTGACTAATTTCAGTGGTTCTATTTTTGTTTTCATAAACCAGAGGAGTTAACAGAGTGGTTATGATACAATATAAATGTCAAGAGGTGATTGAAAGGAACTGTTTTTAGTGTTTAATCATTCATTGTTCACTCTCATTTCTAGGCTATTTTCCCTACCTTAAGGGTTTAGCAGAATCATGTCTTCTTTTCCAAATAAATTTTTCTCTCCAAAGTTTCTTGTGCTTCTCTCAAACTCTGACTGTCCTTCATCTAATACCTGAAGGGCTTAGTCATTGTCAAACTCCTCCAGTGTTGAAAAGAAAAGAGAAGACAAGACATAAAAAAAGAAACCTGGGGCTTTGGAGTGGTGGAGTTACACATCTTTGTAAAAATGGTGATACCTCACAGAAGACTGCCCAAATAATTAACATATAAGAAGAAAGACAGATGGCCAATGAAAGAGTGGATGATATTTTGAAATAAAAATTAAGCATGGTCCTCTAGGGAAGAAATAAAAAGTAGTGTTTTATATAACCCTCTAAATGCTCAATTAAGTTTATTTTGCAACTTTGTCCTAATTATGGAGTAACTGTTCATACTAGACATAATGTTGCTTTATCCTGGATATTTACAATTGTTTGTGAAAGCCCATTTGTCCTTGAGAGACTAGCAATCAGCAAAGAAGATGATGAAGCTATAAATCTATTGAATCGCTTTCCCAAATATCAGTGTCTCATCATTATGGTGGTGAAATGAATTCCTTTACAGAACACTATTGAATATATCTCACAATCGCCATTTTTCAGTGGCTTAATCTACACTGTGAGTTGACTTAAATTTCTTTGAAGCTTTGGTATAAATAACACATTACAAAAGGACAAAGGTAAAGAATGAAAAAGGTTGAAACATTTTATTTTAAATGTTTCAATTTGTGTATTTGTAAAGCAAGCTTATATATTTGCAATCTTTCTAGCCACTCTTTGTGCATCTCTGTTCAAGAGAGAGAGAGAAAAAGACTAAGACCATATTCATCTCAGAAAAGCAATAAAAATCAGCTCTTTGTTGTATCATCAACTTTTTCTTTTAGGCGTTAGAACTTTGGGTGAAAAAGGGGCCACACACTAAACCTGATAAGCTCAGGGGAGGCCCGCATGGCAAGTCCTACAAACTCAGAGACCGAAATTAACCCCATAGTAGTATTATGCTAAGTGTCTGGCTGTCTGCTTCTTGAAAAAGTTAAAAATCTAGAGACAAAGTTGGTGGAAAGAAAAGCAGGTTTATTCAGAATGCTGGCATTTTGGGAGGATGGTGGACTCCTGTCCAAAGGCCACCTCCTGGTTCCTAGACAGGTCAGAAGGTTTTATAGGTACACAAGAAGATGCAGAACAAAGGAAACTGGAAGTCAGTTAGGCGGGTCTCAGGCCTAACGTCACTTCCTGGGGTCTGGTCTGTTTTAAGAAATGTTATCCCTGGGCTTGGACTCAGCCATGGGGGCTTGGACTCAGCCACCAAGACCTGGGACTTTTATGAGTCACCAGTAAAAACAGTGAGGGAGTTGCAAAATGGACTCCGGTATCCAGGCGCCTGAGGATTAAAAAATTGCCCTTTCCAGGTTAGGATTCTGCTAATGAAATGGATTAATGAGGTATGGGTAGCCTTGAGAAAGGGAACAGAACAGAGTTCTCAAGTTAATCAGTGGGGGAGAAAACAGATGAATATCAGGGTGGGTCAAACTGCAAACTAAGTCTAACTACAAGTGGCTAGATAGCAAGCTATGAGGTGAATCAAACTGCAAACTAGCTAAGTCTAACTGCGTTATTGATTTCCCAAGTTTCACCCTTACAATAGGATAGTCTGAACATAAAAATTCTTAACTAAAAGTGGGTCATGAGGGGTAGTCATATTCTTGGCCTGTAGCATCCTTGACAATGTGCAACTATTACTTTAAGTGAGCCTGTTTATTGTCTTTTTGCATCTAAGGTAACAAGCTTGCAATGTCAGAGTAATCCCTTTTTCTGCACACCTCAGGGCACAACCCACTATACCAGAGCACAAGACTACAGAACCCCTCATTATTATCTTGTTTCCCAAATACCATCTCAATGTGCTGTAAAATGTTAATTATTAACTATCCTATACCCACCAATGCAAAAGAAGTGTGTCTCTCTATTTCACTTTTTATCTAATCCCAGAGATTTCCCCTGTATGCTTTTTCCTACCCCTAATCTACCACCAATGGATTTCATGTAACCCACCCTACATCTCCTCCTTTGATTCTAATGTATAAAATAAGCTGCAAAACTGCCATTCTCCAGAGAATTGTCTTAATCTATTCAGATTTTGCTTCCTGGCAATTGTCATAAGTCTGGCTCAAATAAACTCAATAAAGTTCTCTACGGGTTTGGACATTTCTGATGTCGACAGAACATAAACATGTCCTGTATTGCTACCATGCCTGAGAACAGGTCCCAACAATTAAGAAATTCAATGGATATTGTATTGGCTCAAATAAACTTTTGTAAAAATAATAATAATTAAAAAAACCATCAATGGGTATTGTACATTTTTGAATGAGACATCAGAATGCAAGTTTTCAATGCTTTTTGTACACCTGAGACTAATGAAGGAAAGACTAGACCTTTTCCTTCTGTCTAATCAAAATGAAGCAATCCTCTCACCCATTACCAAATACACATACCTGTTTAAAGACAAACTGTTAAATTGAGGCATATTAAAAATCTTAAGAGTTTATTTGAGCAAAAATCCATTAAGAATGGGGCAGTACCAAACCAGAAGTGGTTATGAGAGCTCATCTATAGGATCCAAGGGAAAAACTTACATAGACAAAGCATGGAAGCAAAAAGGGAAATTATTTGATTGACTATAGCTAAAAGCTAGTTGGCTGTTTATGATTGGTTGTCCTTAGTGATGAGATAAGTAAAGAGTTAACAGGAGCAGGCTTGTGAGTTGGCAGGATGGGAGAGGCAAAGAATAAACAAGAATGAGCTTGTGGGCTAACAGGAACTAGCTAAACATTAACCGCTTGGCTCTGACTCCCCTGACCAGCATTGCACCTACAGGCTGAAAATTACCTTACATTTATCATAGGTGGGAAGAGAACAGTTCCCAATCACAACAGCAGCCCCCTGCTAACTAATAATCACCCATCATAGATGGGAACAGAATAGTTCCAAATCGCAACAGCAACCCCTTGCAAGCTGACATCCATCATAGATGGGAACAGAACAGTTTCCAGAAGACAACTGTAATGGCAGCCGCCCTGCAAGCTGACAAGCTCCCTACATCCTGCACGGGAAACCCCAGCACTCCTTCTCACTGGGGCAGCTGTCCCTATCGGGCTGTGCCCTGGCAAAACTTCCCTTTGCCAGAACTGCCTCTCTCTTTGACTTTCAATAAATTGTTTCTTACTCTTGTAGAGTCTCGTAAATTCTTTTACATTCTGCAAACAACCAGGGGTTAATTCTATATCAAGACACTTAGAGTTTTGATTTCCAAACGTTGAGGCATTTACTACAGGCTTAGATTTTGGTTTGCTTAGATAGGCCACTATGACGTTAGAGCCACCTCAATATAATGACCCCCTTGTTTAATTAATTTAGAACAGCTTTGATTCAAGTTTTAATACTCCAGACCTTTTTCATTAAGTCAAACCCATGCTAATGTAGCCAAATATTCTGAATTGCTTGAAACTAGACCAGCATTCACCTTTTCACCCAGATAGCCAGCTGTTCTGAATCTTGCTGGGAGTCACAAAAGTTTAAGGTGGCTAGTTTCAAATTGGTGGAAAATTTGGAATTTAGTGAGTCATTTAAAATCATACCTCATCTCCTTACTAAGTAGATATAAAGTGAAGAGTTTTACCTATATATCAGTTGTTCCATGTGCATTTTTAATGTGTATTTTATTATGGGCCTCATCCAGAGCAGGAAATTGGCAGTTAACCACACTTAATAGGAAGAGGTTGAAGTTCTAGAAATTCATGTTTGACTACTTTTCTGGCTATGATATAAACCCTATAAAATAATTTATTTTGAGCTTGGAAAATAAAATGTTATTTTTGTATTCTTAGTGAAACATTTCTTAATTTCATTAACAATAATTATGCTGGAATTGAATGTACTACTTGTCTATCATTGCTCAATATAAGTTGCAGTCTATTAATTTGAAAAAATGGGCTCAATACTTGTAGGCATTGATTGTCAGTACAAGAGCATTTTTTTTACAAAAAGGTGAATAAACAATTGAAGGAACTATAGGGTTAGGATGAGGGTGAGTGAATGCAATTTTACCAGAATATTTTATTCCCTTTTAAAAAATGTTCTTTTAAAAAAAATCAGTGACACATTAGGAAAGATTTCTCAAGTCATTTTTCCCTTATAATCATCTTAATGCCCATGTAAATCAGTGATTTGCAGTACTTGAGTACCAGTAAAGTTCAGCTTCAAACAGTAATTTTTAAATATCTAAAAGTAACACAGAAAAATAAATCTTTTATTTTTTTAACCCATTTGAACACTTGAATGCATAGTAATATAACTATTGAAAATCTTTTGCAAATAGGAACTGATGACTGTTTAGCTGTGTTTTAACAGTCTTCATGTGTGTTTGTGTACATGGTGGGGGATAACTTTAAAGACAGATAGTTTGCAAACATTTTATCATTACCACAGCAATATCAGTACAAAGAAGTATTCGATCAGCATGCAATGAAAGACAACATAGGAATTGGGGCCTGAAGGGGAGCAGAATTCACCACCCCAAAATATGCTTCTTTGGCATAAGGATTGTTTTAGGCTGCTTATTTTTAAGAAACAGCAGATACAGGAAAAGCTCTAAAAAACAAGGAGAAGTTATCCTTTTGTAAAATAAATTTGCATTAATAAAGGAAATCTTCATTTGTAATTGTGTCTCCCTCAAGGTACCAAGAAGAAGGGGTCAACCTTATCTCTAGAAACTCCTATGAATGCCCAAAGCAATAACAAATCTGCATAACAACATTGCCCTTGTTTACTGTTCTTCCTTCCCCCACCCCCAACATCTTTTGCCTTTGGTTGCAGATGGGTATGAGGTGGTGGTTTGGGCCATTTCCGGGACTTATTTTCCCTGGTCACTCCCATGTATACAAGAGGTATACATGTTATTAAACTTGTTTGTTTTTTTTCCTGTTATTCTGTCTTTATTACAGGGAGGTCTCAGCCAAGAAACAAAAGCCATAGAACCAAAGTCAGAAAATGAGGTGAATTTGAAGTAAGATAGAGATTCAGGACTACTCTCATCAAAATAACAAAGGCTTTTATCAATGCTCTAGTAAGGAGGAATTAAATATCCTAGTTACACCTTGATGTGAAAATTAAAAATTTTACCAGCAATGGAAACCTCCGTTGAAATAGAGAAGAGAGAGAGAACACTATTTAATATTGCATGAGCATTATCACATTGAAATGTATGTAAGTTAGCACAACAGTCTGGGCAAACTTACAAAGTCTAGACAATATCACATAAATTTATAGCTAAATATATGTTGTCGGAGAGTGGGCCCTTCTCGGTGTGAAGTCCAGGTCCTTGGCAACTCGAGCAAAGAATTGAATGAAATACCAGTGTAAAGTAGTGAAAAAGTAGTTTCTTAGAAGAGATAGTACATTTCAAAGAAGTAGAAGTGGGCCTGAGCAGTACAGAATGGCTCAATGGCCCATTATTAGGAGAGAAATTATATTCCAAAGAGTTTGGAACAGGTCACTCGCAAAGGTGAGGCTCAAAAAGCTCAAAAAGGGAGGAAGGGGTGCCAAAACAGAAAGAAGAGGTCAAAAGGGCAAACTTCCCAGAACTTGGGAGTTTTTATTCCCTTTCTCTAGAATGGGCTGTTCCCCTCTGGGCATGGGACCACTTGATTGGCACCCGTGATTGACAAGTGGTACTGTGCAGGTGT
The DNA here is from genome assembly GCF_001890085.2 of Hipposideros armiger. NCBI lineage: Eukaryota > Metazoa > Chordata > Mammalia > Chiroptera > Hipposideridae > Hipposideros > Hipposideros armiger. The sequence goes on along the minus strand of NW_017731925.1, from coordinate 941,471 downwards.
GAGTGACTGGTCTGATCTAGTTGGGTATTTTGTGCCCATTTGTTTTCCAGCAGAGGTAGGTAATTACAATGAAAAGAAGTTTTGGTGGAGAGGGGAGGTCACCTGGATGGTCACATTCTTTGGGATGTGCAAGAATGCAGAGACCCAATGCCTGCCTCTAACTGCCTGCCTGGTTTTCCCCTTGAGAGACATGATCCTCATAAAATCTCTATGGGAAGTTAAGGGAGAGGAGGTCTTTTCTTCTGTATCTGCTTCTTGCTAAGCAGGGGCATAGAGGTGTTCCTGCCTATTGGAGGATTCACGGAACTCTCACCCTATCTGGTCTCAAATGAGAGGAAGGGGTCTTGAGATCCGCCTGGAAGACCAAGTTGGCTTCTTTGGTTGAGACTGTCAGTCTTGCTGGTGCACCATCTGTATCCCCAAGGCTCCTGAATGAGGAAAAATAGATTATAATTAATAAATTTCTTAATGAGCAGAGCTCAAAGCTATTGATGTATGGTAGCTACAGGTTTTGAAAGAACATTAGGCTTTAATGTTTACAATCAACAAGTATACTGGCCTGGGGAAATGTTAAAATCTATTTAGTCTCTGGGATGGGATTATCCAAGGGTTAGGTCTGGAGTGGCTTGGGGAATGTTGGGAAGTCATGGGTTTTAAGTAGTTATTCTAAAGCTGGGGTGGGTGACAGATATTCTATGGTTCAGTCTAGGGGCAATCTTTAGCATAAGATTCAGAAAATGATTAGAAGAGTAATCAAAGCCAGGGACTAAGAAACTAGGGACGGGGAGACTTAAAATTTCTAGAGGAGGAAAACCTTAAAAGTTGTTCAGTGGGGGTGGGGGGTAACTCGCTTGGCCCATATCAACATAAATTGTTCAGCCATTGTCTTTACATTGTATATTTGTGTCAAAGGTGTATAAGACTCACTTTGTCGGACTTATGAATGAATCCGACTTATGAACGTTCTCTTGGAACAGAAGTCGTTTGTAAGTCGGGGACTTACTGTATTGCCATGCCCTGCATATAAGTCTTTGTGATATAAAAAGTTATCTATGGTAATAGCTCTCGTTCTAGTACCAGGCTCCTCTCTAAATTCTTTTAGGCAGTTAAGGGGAAGATAAAAAGCTCTTTTTGAGTCTATTGGACGTTGATTGTCTTCATCTTGAAATAATCCACATGCCAAAGTGGCATTCTGGGGCAGCCTGCTGTTAACTCCATTAGTGGCATATGCTGCATCCTATTATATATTCATAATCATCTGTGTTTTTATACGTATGAAAAGATTAGACTCAGTGATACTTTAAATAATAGAAAAAAGGTACTTAGGAAAGTGTTGGAATCATCTTCATTGCTAGACTTAATCACTGGGAGACACTCCAAAAACTAATCTCTACTGCTTAGAATTCTGATTTTGGGTTAATTGATCCCTGAGGCTATTCCAGGGCTAACACTTTAGTATTATGTTGCACATACCAAGGGAGTAAATCAGTTTTATATGGTTGTAGGTGGATCACACAATAATAAAAGCTAATGCTCTGGAGACAAATCCAGAGTTTTCTAGTGGTCAGGTTGCTGTTGGACCTCATGGGAGCTGCTCACACATGGTGCATGAAAGAAGCATTTCCAACTGCCAGTTGCCTGACTCTGCAGTGAAAATGGCTTCTAAAGGCCATTTAATTTACTTATTTTTAGTAGAATCAGTTATATTTGTGGCCAAGAAGGATTATCAAATGGGATTCCTTCTTTTCTGTGTCTTCATTCACAACTGTTTCATACATAGGGAGCTTTACTATTTAAAAAAGAAAGTATCCGAAGATTTCTAGTGCTTCTGATGCAGGACAAGCAAATAGCCCCCACCACCACCATCACCCCACTGGACAACTTTTAAATCTCCTCTTCCCTAGTTTCTTAGCCCCTGGCTTTTATTACTCTTCTAATCAGTTTCTGAAACATAGACTAAAGATTGCCCCTAGACTGAATCACAGAATATTTCTCACCCACCCCAGCTTTAGATAACTACTTAAAACCTATGACTTCCCAACATTCCCCAAGCCACTCCAGACCTAACTCTTGGATAATCCCATCCAAGAGACTAAATAGATTTTAACATTTCCCCAGGTCAGTATACTTGTTGATTGTAAACATTAAAGCCTAATGTTCTTTCCAAACCCATAGCCACCCTACATCAATAGTTTTGAGCTCTGCTCTTTAAGAAATGTATTAATTAACATGTATTTTTCCTCATTTAGGGGTCTTGGGGATACAGAGGGTAACCTAGCAAGATTGCCAGTCCCAACCAAAGAAGCCAACATAGTCTTCCAGGCGGATCTCGAGACCCCTTCCTCTCACATGAGATTAGATAGGTGAGAGTTCCGTAAATCCCCCAATAGGCAGGAACAGCTCTACGCCCCTGCCCAACAGGAAGCAGATACAGAAGAAAAGACCTCCTGTTCCTCAACTTCTCATAGAGATTTTATGAGGATCATATCTCTCAAAGGGAAAACCAGGCAGGCAGTTAGAGGCAGGCATTGGGTCTCTGCATTCTTCCACATCCCACAGAATGTGACTGTCCAGGTGACCTCCCCTCTCCACCCAAAACTTCTTTTCATTGTAATTATCTACCACTGTGGAGAAACAAATGGGTACAAAATACCTGACTGGATTAGACCAGTCACTCACTCATGTGCAGTACAGGCCATAAGGACCTTCATTTCACCTGGGCCTCATTATGCCATCATTATGATGTCATACATATGCCAGGAAGTTCATTAACATTATTATAACAGACTGAATTCTGGGAAGAAACATGCACAGTCTAAATAGATAATAGCCTCTTGTCAACTCGCTGTTAATCAAGTGGTCCCACGCCCATAGAGGAACAGCCCCTTCTAGAGAAAGAAGGGATAAAAACTCCAAGTCCTGGCCAGTCAGCGCCTTTTGAGCATTTTGAGCCTTCCCTCTGCTTGGGGCCTGATCCAAACACTTTGGAGTGTACTTTTTCTCCTAATAATGACTTCCTGGCCCTGGCCCTGGCCCTGGCCTTGGCCCCCTTGGGCCTTTTGAGCTTCCTTTGCTCGGCCCGCTCCAAACTCTTTGGAGTGTACTTTCTCTTCTAATAATGGCCTTTGAGTCATTCTCTACTGCCTGGGTTCGCTTCTGTTTCTTTGAAAAGTATTTTTTCTTCTAAATAAACTGTCCTTTTCTGCAACTTTACCTCTCTGGTCTGTGTCTCCATTCTTTGGCTCCACAAGAACATGACACCAGACACACACAAAAACACTCATCAAAAAATTCTGCTTCAACTTCAGTAGGTGCCTTGCTCCAATTTGCAAAACTACCACCTGTCATTAAGATATGAGAAGTTTGTTTCCCTATCAAATAAAGCCTATAAACTAATAAAGCTAGTCTCCCCAATTTCCATGATCAAGTTAGGATGAATTATGTGTGACAAAAGGTGCTGTCAAGTCCTCTTATTTAAGGACTAAATATTTTTTATATTGAAAACATGTCCATAGTGAATTTTACCCGTTTAGATATATAAAAGGGTGAAATTTCTGTTTTTGTGCTCTCATAGCGGATTGCTTGTAATGTGCATCACAATCTGGTTTAATGATTATTCAATGATTAAACTATTTTTTTGTTTCTACTACCTTTGTGGAGAGGTTTTTCTTTTAATTACAGGCAAACCTCATTTTATTGCACTTTGCAGATACTGCATTTTTTTAAAATTGACGGTTTGTGCCAACCCTGTACTGAGTAAGTGATGGTTAGCAATTTTTAGCAATAATGTATATTTTTATTAAGGTATGTCTTTTTTTAGAAATAATGTTATTGCACACTCAATAGACTACAATATAATGTAAGCATAACTTTTATATGCACTGGGAAACCAAAAAAATTTGTGGAACTTGCTTTATTGCTATATTCACTTTATTGCAATGGTCTGGAACTGAACCCACAATATCTCTGAGATCTGCTTGTATATTTTCCCAACACTCCTAACTTGTCTAGCTTAATAACCTTCTTTGTAGCAGAAAATTGATGGAAGACGTAATCTACACTGATTTCTGCTTCCTATTGGCCTACTTACTCATTACCCCAGTTGTTCCCAAACTTTGCTCCAATACTGGAATCACCCAGAGAATCTTAAAAAAATACCAATACCAGACATCTTGATTTAATTAACATGAGTGTCATGACTTGGGCATTGAGATTTTTTTAAAGGCTATCAGTTGTTTCTAATGTGCAGCCAAGTTTGGGAATCACTGGCTTCTGATTACACTAACTGAAACTCTTTATTCTGAGGTTAAATGGTAGTCTGATCAAGGATCAAACAGAGCTGAGATTAAACTTGTACTGTACTATTTCACTTCAGCAAAAATGTTAACCTCTGTGCCTCACAAAAACACTCTTCTTAACCAATCTTTAGATAGACTCCTCTGAGCCCTCTTTTTGACTAGCCATTCTTCTTGTGGCTTGTCTTTAACTTGACTAGTTAATTTGTAGCAAGAATCCTTCAAAGTCAGTTTATCAAGAATCCCCCACCCTTGATAGCTGATTGTCCTTGATGTCTGATCAAATTCCTCATTCCCCACCATTTATATACAATTACACTTGACCTGCCTTTAGCAATAATCTGTTTAAGTCAGTTTAGCAAGAACTACCCTTGATGTTTCCTCTACTCATTTACCCCCTTCCCCGTGTTCATTGGCTGTAGATTTTTACTTGTCCTTGTTGTATTCAGAACTGAGCCCAATTCTATACTGAGGTCTTCTTTTGCCTATCGCAATAGTTTCTAAATAAAATCTGTTTTACTGCTTTAACTATTGTCAGGCTCTGATTTTCTTCAACCAGCCTCAGTTTCCTCAACCTGGAAAATAGAGGTAATGATACTCCCTCTTACGTAGTTGCAGTGAGGATAAAATGACATGTGTGTGAAGCACTTAGTGTTCAATAAATATTAACTATTATTATTACAAGTTATCTCCACTGCCCAGAATCCAGTTTTTTTTCAGTTCCTTCAAACTCTCTAAGTCCTCTCTTACTATTTATCATCTCTTCCTTGGAATTCTCTCCTCCTCTGTCTTCTGTTGAATTGCATTCTCCTGCTTTTCTTGTTACTTCTTTGACTTTTGCTTCTCCCACTTTCCTTTTCCTGCATTCTAAGTATAAGAGTGACATAAGTATGTGGCATTGGCTCTTCACCTCTCTTCACACTCACCCTGTATAGTCTCATCCAGTATTAATTACCACAAGTCTAATTTTTGTGAAAATGCATACCACAGCAGAGAACAGAATCTGGGGTCTAAGAGCCAGTCAGTAAATTTTTGTAGAACGTATGAGTTCTATATTTCTGTCTCTCACCTCTTTCCAATTTTGCAAAGGCCTGCTGAGCTGGATATCTGTCTCTGGATTTTCTGCCCTATCGCCACACCTTCAGATTTTTTGTTTGTTTGTTTGTTTGTTTCCTTTTTTGTTTAATAGTGCAAGCACATCTTAGCCAAATTAAAAACTTTAAATCACCTTTGACTCCTCATGCCTATGCTTACATAGCCAATTATTTACCAGATTGAGCTAAATCTAACTCCAGGTAACTTGTAGAAAATTACCTAATAACTAGACTTGTAGCGCTTAGTTTCCTATAAGCCAACTATTAGAGTAATTGCCCTTCCCACCTCTTTTAAATCAATATTTATAAGGGTTTAAAAAAAAACATGACGATATCTAAAAAAACTGGAAATGGAACTACCGTATGACCCAGCAATTCCACTCTTGGGTATCTAACCAGAGAAAACCAAGACGCTAATTCAAAAAAATATATGCACCCCTATGTTTATTTCAGCGCTATTCACAATAGCCAAGACTTGGAAACAACAAAAATGCCCATTGGTAGATGACTGGATTAAGAAACTGTGGTACAATTATACAATGCAGCATTACTCCTCTATAAAGAAGAATGAAATCTTACCACTTGCAATGATATGGATGGACCTAGAGACTATTATGTTAAGTAAAATAAGTCAGTTAAAGAAAGACAAATGCCATATGATCTCACTTATATGTGGAATCTAAATACTGAATGAATGAGCAAAGTAAAGAAAAATAGTCTCAGATATATAGAGGAACAACTGATGGTTGCTAGTTGGGAGGGGAGTGGGGATGAGGAAGAAGAGAAAGGGGTTAGACAGCATAAATAGGTAACTACAATATTCCCATAGGGATATTAAAGACAGTTCAAAAAATATAATTAATAATGTTATAAATATTTTGTAGGGTGTCAGATGGTCACATGTCTTGTTACGGAGACCATGGATGGGGTAAAGTCTTGATCACTGCACTGTACACCTGAAGCTGATGTTGTATAATACTGTATGTCAACTATAAATCAATATATATATATATATATATATATAGTCACGGGATGTGGAGTACAGTGTGGGAGTGGAGTCAAGGGAATTGTAATAGATACATATGATATTGGAGGGCAGGGGGGAGTGCGGCGGCGCATTGGGGGAGGAGGATTGTCACTTTGAGGGGTAAAAAGTATAACTATTGCACTGTGTTGTACACCTGAAACTAATTTTAAAAAATAAAAGAAAAAATAAAGAAAAATTTTAAATAAATAAATAAATAATAAAAAAGGAAGAACTGGACAGGGATTAATAGGGGCTTTTATTTTATCTGCAGTGTTTATATTCTTTACAATCGAGAACGTGTTGATGTATTGTACAATTAAAAATTAAAAATACAATTTTTTAAAACCTGAAAAAAAACCATCAAAATGGTTTTTAATCAGCCACAACTGTCAATTTGCACTTTAGGAGCACATGCAGGCAAGAGATGGGCTTAGCAAACCTAATTTTAATATATAAATTACAGTTTTTACTATAAAATACTGGGAGTTGCAGTAAGTCTGTAGGACAAGTGTTAAAAGGCAAAATTTAGTTTATTTAGCAATCGGACAAAAATATGAATATCAGATACTGGAATATCTACCAGGCACTAAAAACTGTACTATCAATACTTTTCATTGAAGTGTTTCTAGTGACACCATGGTAACTCCTCCCTGTGAATAGATTTATCCATTTTCAAAGGGAAAAAAAGGTCATTATCAAGTCATTGTTAGGTTATTGGCATACAATTTTATTGTTAAACATACTTCCTGGTATTTAGTTTTTCTATGTTGTTAAGAGTGTAGCCACCGTGTAGCACATTACCAATGGGCATTTTTCTCATTGAACTTTTTGGTACTCCCTGCAGTTGTGCTATGTGGCAGCAACCTTGGATAAGAGAATGTTATAAATCTTAACTCGATAACCTAAGTTCCTCCCTCAAGAAACTAGAAAAAGGAAAGGAAAGGAAACTTAACACAAAGAGAAGGAATGAAATAATAAATAGACACTTTTGATGAAAACTACAAAGTACCAAACATTTGAAGAAGAATTAATGCCTGTTTTTTTAAACTATTTTTAAAAATCCAAGAGGAGGGAAGTCTCCCAAGCACATTTTATGAAGCCACCATTACCCTGATTCCAAAACCAGACAATGGCATTACAAAAAAAAATATTACTGATGAACATAGAGGCAAAAACCTCAACAAAATATTAGCAAACCTAATTCAGCAATACATTAAAAGATCATATACCATGATCAAGTGGGCTTTATTCCTGGGGTGAGAGGTTGGTTCAATATCCACAAATCAATTAATGTGATACACCACATTAACAAAATAAAGGATAAAAATCATATCATATTAATAGATGAAGAAAAAGTGTTTGACAATATCCAGCATTCATTTATGATAAAAACTCTCAGCAAAGTGGAAATATAGGGAACATACCTCAACATAATAAAAGCCAAATATGATAAAACCACAGCTAATCTTGGAAAAGCTACTAGCATTCTCCTTAAGATCAGGAACAAGACAAGAATGCCCACTTACACCACTTTTATTCAACATAATACTGGAAGTCCTAGCCACAACAATCAGACAAGCAAAAGAAATAAAAAGCATCCAAATTGGAAAGTAAGAAGTAAAACTGTTATTATTTGCAGATGACATGATACTGTGTGTAGAGAGAACCCCAAATATTTCATCAAAAGACTATTAGAACTGATAAATGAACTCAGTAAAGTAGCAGGATACAAAATTAATATTCAGAAATCAGTTGCATTTTTATACCTCAACAATGAACTATCAGAAAGAGAAATTAACAAAACAATCTCATTTACAATAGTATAAATTTAATCAAGGAAGTAAAAGACCTGTACTCAATAAACTATAATGTGTGATCAAACAATACAGTGAATGTTTAAATTAAAAAAATTATAACAATAAAAAACACATCGTAATTAATCTCCCCTCACATTATTCCCCCTCACTTCAAACACACTTATCTCATCATTCTTGCCAGTTTCTGAAGCAGTTCATTTAAAAGGAGTCCTCTTTTGTGAGTGTCTTTAGTTGTAGTGTCATGGCTGCCTTGATGTCCCAAATTGATTCAAAACATTTATATTTTATAGTTATTTTTACTTTGGGAAAGAGCCAGAAGTCGCATGGTACCAGATCCAGTGAATAAGGTTAATGAGGGCACACTGTATTGTTTTTATTTGACAGAAACTGCCACACCAGAAGCGATGTTTGACAAGAAGGCTTTCCGTTGTGATCACCTAANGCCGGCCCCAGGTCTTTCCTTTCTTAAAATGTGTATACTTTTTTTTGGCACCCTCTGTGTTTTGAAGAGTGTTGATGGTTTTGTTTTAGCAAGCAATTCCTTTCTTTAGGCTCATATGCAATCTTTGTCTTGCTTGTAGTGTACAAAAATTGTAATAGCAGGTCAGTTCTTTTAGTGTTAGTTGCAACCTGCTTTTAGACTATCCTACACATGGTTGGTTCACCTATCAGACAGAAATTTAAGCTGGATTTATACACAGAATTTAAAGTTTCCTTTCACTGGTTCTCTCTTCTATGGGATTCCCTCCTCACTTCCAGTGGCTGTTGTGTGATGATTATATTCTCTGTTCCCTCAAGAAAGAAAATAGGTGATTTTTAAAAACATAACCTTTGTGACCTCATGTTGTACCTCTACTGACACATATATTTAGGATAAATTTGTGAAAACAAAAACAAAAATAAACAAAAAACAGTAAACTCACCCATGCTGGCCGCTTCTTTCAAATTTCAATTCTGATTCAAAAGTGCGTGTTTTTTTGCTCATTCTCCAGAGCCTTCTAGTGGTTGAATTTTGTATTTTCTCCAGAGTTAAATAATGGCCTTATTCATATATCAACTTGTCTAGTCTACAGTACCCAATTATTCAATAAAACAGTAATCTAGGTGTTGGAGTGAAGGTATTTTGCAGATACAATTAAAGTTCCTAATCAGTTGATTTTTATGTCAGGGAGATTATCCAGGATAATCTTGGTGGACCTGATGGAATGTATTGGAAGGGTGTAAAAGTAGGGCTAAAATTTCCCTGTGAGAAAGAGAACAAATACTCTTTAGATGACAACTTCAACCCATGACTGTGGATTTTGAGCCAGCCCACGAAATTTGCTTCCTGCATGCCTGCCCTGGTGGATTTTGGACATACAGTCATGGGGACTGGCTAAGAAAGTCCAAAATCTTAGGACAGGCACTTAGGAAGTAGGGAACTGTTTGGGTGGATATATATCTACTGGTTTTGCTTCTCTGATTCAACTCTGATTAATATACTCCTTCATTCAAAAAATCCATTGATATTTTATATTTTGAACNGGTTAATGAGGGCACACTGTATTGTTTTTATTTGACAGAAACTGCCACACCAGAAGCGATGTTTGACAAGAAGGCTTTCCGTTGTGATCACCTAATATGGTGAATGCTGCTGCCGAGTACCATCCATTGGAAAGGCAGGGATCTTCAATGCAGGAAGTGGTGCGACAAACCTTAGTAAGAGGGTGTGACGAGTTTCAACTTGTTCGGTGCAGTCAGTCGGGTGTGCGCTATGGTTGAGAGAAGGTATTTTTTTAAAGTGTGCCACAAATCATCCCCTATCATGACAATGCTCCGTGTCACACATAGCTTCTGATATATAGCAATTTCTGTCAAGTAAAAACATATGATGTGTCCTCATTCACCTTATTCACTGGCTCTGTCTCCATGCAACTTCTGGTTCTTCCCCAAAGTCAAAATGGTTCAGGACCTCCAGGCAGCTGCAACAGTGCAACTAAAGACACTCACAAAAGAGGACTCCAGAACAGCTTCAGAAAGTGGCTCCAATTTAATTTTCCCACTGTTCTGCTTGCACTGTTTTCATTCTGTCATTTGCTCTACATAATTAAAAAGTATTCCTTACAAATCTGTCTAAAGAGTAACTACTTTACCATCAAGTCCCCAGACTCCCACAGAGTGAAATTATAGATAGGCAGTTAAATTTGCCTGAAAAGCAATGGAAATAACTTTTGGAACAGAGAAGTGAGACTGAGAAATCTAGTCCAGCATGATGTCTGAGGCTCTTAGGATTTACATGTGTGCATCCACAAGTGCACACTTGTCATGCAAGACAGGGCCCTTGGCTGTTTGTGTTAACTGAGATATGTTAGGGGATTGTGTTATGCTTAATGAAGAAATAATTCTATTTACCCTGCAAGTTCCATTTCTTCTAATCAGATAATTATATAAGTATCCCTTTTTTTATGCTGTATGTTTCTAAAAGCATTTGTAAGCAATTTAAAAATGATAATGCCATTTGAAATATACTTTAAGGGAACATTGTATACCACACCACTATTTTTTCTTTTTGAAAAGAATTAGCGAAGCCACTCCTTTATTAAATTGAGGTATAATTTGCATATAACATTGTGTAAGTTTCAGGTATACAACATGTTGATTTGATACATTTATATATTGCAATATTATAATACTGAAGTTTTAACTAAAACCTCTATCATAGCACATAATTATAATATTTTTGTGGTGAGGACATTCAAAATCTAACCTCAGCAATTTTGAAGTATATAATATAGTATTACTGACTATAATTACCATGCTGTGCATCAGATCTCCAGAATGTATTCATCTTCTAGTTGCTAGTGTGTACCCTTTAACAACATCTTCCCATTTCTCCACCCCTAGCCCCTGGTAGCCACTACTCTGAGTTTCTGAGTTTGGCTTTTTTAGATTCCACTTATAAGTGACATCACAAAATATTTGTCTTTCTCTATCTGGCTTATCTCATTAAGCATTATACCCTCAAGATCCATCCATTTTGTCACAAATGGCAGGATTTCCTCCTTTCTCAATGTGAAAAATATTCGTGTTTGTGTGTGTGTGTGTGTGTGTGTGTGTGTGTGTGTGTATCACATATTCTCTATTCATCCATTGATGGACACTAAGGTGTTTTCATATCTTGATTATTTTGAATAATGCTGCACTAAACATGGGTGTATAGATCTATTAGATATCCTGTTTTAACTTCATTTCATTTTTTAGATATATATTCAGACATGAGATTGCTGGATCATATGGTAGTTGTATTTCTAATTTTTTGAGGAACCTCCATATTGTTTTCCATAGTGGCTGCACCAATTTACATTTCCACCAACAGTGCAAGAGGGTTCCCTTTACTTTTCATCATCACCAACATTTGTTATCTCTTATCTTCTTGATGCTAGTCATTCTAACATATGTGAGGTGACATATCACTGATGTTCTGATTTGTATTTCCCTGATGATCAGTGATGTTGAGTATCTTTTCACGTACCTATTAGCCGATTTGGATGTCTTCTTCAGAAAATTAAATTCCTCTTCTCATTTCTAATCAAATCTTTTTTTGTTATTGAGTTGTATGAGTTCTTCATATATTTTGTACATTAACCCCTTTTCTGATATATGGTTTTCAAATATTTTCTCCCATTCTGTAGGTTGCCTTTTCATTTTGTTGATTTCTTTTTCTGTGTAAAATTTTTTTAATTTGAGTCCCACTTGTTGATTTTTGCTTTAGTTGCTTCTGCTTTGTGTATCATATCCAAAAAATCATTACCATGACCATGCCAAGGAGTTTCTTCCCTATATTTTTTTCTAGGAGTTTTACAGCATCAGGTCTTAGGTTTAAGCCTTTAATATATTTTGAGTTAATTTTTGTGAGTTTTATAAGTTTAATTTCATTTTTCTGCATGTGGTTATCCAATTTTCCCATCACCATTTGTTGAAGAGATTATCCTTTACCCATTGAGTGTTTTTTGCTCATTTGTCAAATGTTAGTTGACCATATATGTGGTGGTTTATTTTATTCCATTAGTTCATGTGTCTATTTTTTTGCCAGTACCATACTAGTTTAATCACCATAGTTTTGTAATATAGTTTGAAATCCAGGAAGTGTGATATCCTTGGCTTTGTTATTCTTTCTCAGGATTGTTTTGGCTATTTGAGGTCTTCTGTGGCTCCATTCAAATTTTAGAATTGTTGTTTTTATTTCTGTGAAGAATGCCATTGAGATTTTTTTTATTGTGAAATACACATGCCATTGAGATTTTAATAAAGATTGCATTGAATCTATAGATGGCTTTGGGTAGTATGGACATTTTAACAATATTAACTCTTCCAATCTATAAACATGAGGTATATTTCCATTTGTTTGTGTTTTCTTCAATTTCTGTCATCAAAGTCTTGTAGTTTTCACTGTCCAGATCTTTCACTTCCTTGGTTAAATTTATTCATATGTTTTGGGGGTTTTTTTAATGCTATTGTGAATAGGATGGTTTTCTTTATTTCTTTTTCAGATCTTGTGTTGTTAGTGCATAGAAACACAACTACTTTCTATATGTTGACTCTACATCCTGCAACTTTACCACATTCATTGATTAATTCCAACAGTTTTTTGGTTTAGTCTTTAGGGTTTTGTATATACCTATAAGGTGATATCATCTGCACATGACAATTTTATGTCTTCCTTTCCAGTTAAGATGTCACTTATTTCTTTGTCTTGCCTAATTGCTCCAGCTAGGACTTAAGTACTATGTTGAATAAGAGTGTAGAGGGTGGTCCCCCTTGTTTTGCTCAGGATCTTAGCGGGAAAGCTTTCAATCTTTCACTGTTGGGTATGACTTTAGCTGTAGGTTTGTCATATATGACCTTTACTACATTGAGGTATGTTTCTTCTATTTGTTGAGGTGGGTTTTTTTATCATGAAAAGATGTTCTAATTTGTCAAATGCTTTCTCTGAATGTATTGAGATGATCATATAATTTATATCTTTCATACTATTAATGTGGTGTACCATGTTTATGGATTTGCATATGTTGAACCATCCTTGCATCCCAGGGATAAATCCCACTTGGTCATGGTGTTTGATCCCTTTAATGTGCTGTTGAATTTAATTTGTTAATGGTTTGTTGAAAGTATTTACATTTATATTTATCAGGGCTTTTTGGTCTATAGTTTTCTTTTCTTGTAGTGTCCTTATCTGTCTTTGGTATCAGGATAGTGCCGGCCTTGTAAAACGAGTTTGGAATTCTTTCCTCCTCTTCAATTTTTTGGATAAATTTTTTTTATGTAGTACTCTGATATGAACTTTTAATACTGCTTTCTGGATAAATTTGAGAAGGATAGCATTAATTCTTTTTTTAATTTATTTTTTAATTATTTTTGTTATTGTGAAATACACATTTTAAAAAATTAATTTGGGTTTAGACTTTACAATTGCTGCAGTTCTTACTGGTCTCTGTCAGCTTTGCTTCTTTTTCTTCAGAGGGACTAGAGAACTCACCACCATAGGCAAAGAGAAGACCCATATCAATATTGTTGTCACTGGCAAGTCCACAACCACCTGGCATCTCATCTACAAGTGTGGGACATCAACAAAAGAACCATCGAGAAATTGAGAAGGAGGTGGCAGAGGTGCAGTGCAGACTGAATGCTCAGAACTCGCCCAGGCCGGCATCTCCAAGAACCGGCAGATCCAGGAACACGTGCTGCTGGCCTGCATCGTGGCAGTGAACAAGATGGACTCCTCTGAGCCCACCTACAGCACAGCAAGCTTCTAGGAGATCACCAACGATGTTTGAGCCTACATCAAGAAGATTGGCTACAGCCCGGCCACGGTAGCCTTCATGCCCATCTCAGGTTGGCATGGCAACAACATACTGGAGCCCAGCACCACATGCTCTGGTTCAAGGGCTGGAAGGTGGAAAGGAAGGAGGGAATCATCATCTGAGTGTGTCGCTGGAAGCTGTGGACTCATTCTTCCCACCCACTCACAGGAAGTGGAGTTGTTCTGAGCTGGGATGTGAAGAGTATACTCATAATGGCACAGGCGGGATCTACCTCAGTGCCTATGGTATAGTCCAACACTATTGTGTGTGTGTGTGATTACTGGTGCTAGGTGCTCTGTCATCCAGAACATGTTAGAACAGCAAATGCCAAGAGCAGTCAGTGAAGAGTGGGGTGGGAACTCTATAAACTGTTCATTTGGAAGCTTGGGCTCCAGCTGCTGCTCAACATGTTAGCCTGTTAGGTTAATATGCCTGGAAGGTGTGGAATGAATTGACGGAGCCACGTAGGCTTTGTTCCCTAATTTTTGTTTCGTTTTCCATTAATGAATGCTGCAGGAGAACTCATGGTACTCAACAAGCTAAATTGTCTGCTCAATCAGCACATGTTGGGAGTCCAGTCCCCAGCAGTGTCTTCATTCATTCGTCCATCAATTATTAGCACTTACCATGTACTGGATGGGTGGAGACAAGCAAATATCAAGTGATGATAAATACATGAAGAATGTGAATAAAGAGAATGGTAGAGGTGGGGAGTAGACCATGAAAAATGCCAAGCAGTGAAGCCTATTATATTAATCCCAGCAAAATGGTGACTTTGACCAGGGTGGTAATCATAGTGATGAGAAGTTCTGCATATATTTAGAAAATCAGATTTTTTTTAAAGGTTGGGTATGTGGTATGAAGAAAGGGATTTTAAGGTGTGACATTCAGGTTTTTGGCTTGAGGAATTTGAAATATTGGGCTTCTATGATGACAGGTGGGGCAGGTTGCTGTAATAGAAAAGCTGGTCTGGGCAGAGGGGAGAGGTCCAGTCTGAGGTTGAGAGTGATTCAAACATGGAAGTGGTATCCCATGCTCCTATCTTCTGTTAGGAGGTGCTAGGACATGCACATAGGCCCTGCACTCCTTGAAGGAAATTAATCAACTGCACAGTTGCAAGCAGTTCTTTACTGGATGAACCATTAAGCTTCAAAATTGAAAGTGCTATTGAAATGTGTCAAAGCCTGGGAGAACTGTTAGTGTCCTTTCTGCAGCCAGGTTGGGAATATCATTTCCTGCCCATTCCTGAGACTTTGTTGTCCAAGATTTAGACTAGGTGTGCACTGGCCTATTTTTCTCTCTGATCAATAACATTACCTGTTTGTCAATAAGTTGGCTCCCTTTCAAGTGCAAATCTCTAGGAAAATCCCAGACCCACCACAAACCTAGAAATAATAGCAGGATGACATATCGTTTGTCACCACACCCCAGGTATCAAGAAGCTCACCTGTCTCCAGTGCTTGGAAACTGTCAAATTCCAGTTGTCAGCATGAATCTGCCTAAGGGGACCTGGACCAATCTCTGGAATACTTCCAGCCTGTCATTGTCATCAAAGTCCACCCAGCCTTGGCCGGGGAAGGGGGCGGGGAGTCAGTCACGTTCTGAGCTGTGGTGGGAACAGAATGCAAATTGCTGGCCTGTTTGATTCCCACCTCCTACTAGGACCTGTGTAAAAGGCTAGTTCTTTTTGTCCACAGAACACTTTATTTAGAATTCTATCAGTCACAGGCATAGGTTTGCTTACAATGATTAGGAAACTAAATTTCTAACTTAGCAATGTCTGGGTCCCTAATATGTACTCAATAAACATTTGTTGGATAGTGAAAAAAATTAATTTCAGCTGTACAACACAGTGCAATAGTTATACTTTTTACCCCTCGAAGTGACGACCCCCCTCCCCCAATCTGCCGCCCCACTTCCCACCCCAATATCATACATATCTATTACAATTCCATTGACTCCACTCCCACAC
>NW_017731925.1:921076-923896 GCF_001890085.2 Hipposideros armiger | reverse complement strand
TTCTGTTCCATTGATCTATGTGTCTGTTTTTATGCCAGTACCATACTGTTTTGATTACTGTAGCCTTGTAGTATGATTTGATGTTGGGTAGCGTGATACCTCCCACTTTGTTCTTATTTCTCAAGATTGCTGTGGCTATTCGGGGTCTTTTATGGCTCCATACAAATTTTCAGATTCTATGTTCTATTTCTGAGAAAAACATCCTTGGTAGTTTGATAGGAATTGCATTGAATCTATATATTGCCTTAGGTAGTATTGACATTTTAACTATATAGCATTAATTCTTTAAATGTTGTGTAGTATCAGTGCAGCTATCTTTTTCTGGGCTTCTTCTGTGTTGGGAGGTTTTTGTTTACTCATACAATCTCTTTACTCACTAATGGTCTGTTTAGATATTCTATTTTTTCATGATTCAGTCTTGGTAGGTTGTATTTCTAGGAATCTATCAATTTCTTCTGGGTTATTCAATTTGTTGACATATAATTATTCATACTAGTCTCTTATGATCCAATGTATTTTTGTAGTATCAGTTGTAATGTCTCCTATTTAACTTCTGATTTTATTTACTTGAGTCTTCTTTCTTTCTTTCTTAGTTAATCTAGGTAAAGCTTTGTTAATTTTGAGTATCTGTTTGACAAAACAGCTCTTGGGAACCCAGAGAAACATTTACTGCACTCTCTTTGCACAGTAAGAGAAGTCATTGCTGGCTAGTTCAGTCCCCTTCTGTAGTGCCTTGAGGGAGGGGTGTTGATGGCAAAGTTCCTCTTACACTTTTCAGTGCATGAAATTCATTGGACTTCTACAAAGGTCCTTTTATGCAAGGGTGTCTGCTCAGGTCAGCACTCTCCTGATTTTCCCCCATCGTGGCTGAGACAAGCTGTGGCCATTTTGCAAGCTCCTGCAGCTCATACCTAGGTCTTTTTTTTTTTTTAAGATTGGGGAATTGGGGAAGGTAAGGGAAACAGTGTTTGAGAATTGGGAAAGGCAAACAGCCAAGCTGTTGTCCTTCAATCTTAGCTGTGGAGGGTGCAGCTAGCTCAGCTCCAAGTCCAGTCACCATCTGGATGCCTAACAGCAGCTCATGTCTGCTCAGCTCAAGGTGCCATGTTCAATCTTAGTCGAGGGTGGGCGTAGCCCACCATCCCAGGTGGGAGTGGAACTGGCAGCCTTGTTGTTAGGAACACATGCTCTTACCAGCTGAGCCATGCGTTGGCAGCTTAGTGGCAGCTGAGCTCAGGCGCAGCTCACTGGCCCATGTGGGAATCAAACTGGCGACCCTGTTGCTCAGAGCTCGTGCTCTTAACCAACTGAGCCACTTGGCCGGCCCCATACCTAGTTCTTTTTACCTCTTCCCCATGCTTAGGTGGGTGAGACTCCTTCTGGATCCCTTGAGATATGGTGCTGGATCCCACAACTCCCACAGAGGAACTTTTGTTCATGGATGAATGCCAAATTAGTTGTTACAAGGTGGGGGAGGACAAACAGGATGGATGTTTTATGCTGTCATAATGCTGACATCACTCTAATTGCTTGTTCTTTGTGTTGCTGAGTGGTATTCCATGGTATGTATGTAACAGTTTTGTTAACCATTTATCCATTGAAAGTGTATCAGTTGTTTCCAGTTTTTGGCTATTACAAATAAAGCTGTTATAAACATTGATGTACAACTTTTTATGTGAACTGAGATTTTTACTTCTATAGCATAAATGCTAAGGAATACAATTGCTAGTCTGTATGGTAGCTACATTTTTAGTTTTTAAAGAATGGGCCAAAGTGATTTCCAGAATTACCATTTTACATTTCTATCAGGAATGTATGATTAACAAGTTTTGCCACATCCTCACCAGCATTTAGTATTTTACTATTTTGTATTTTGCCATTCTGATGTGCATAGTAATATTTCATTGTTGTTTTCATTTGCATTTCTCTGATGGTATTAATCTTGAATATCTTTTGATGTGCTTACTCGTATTTGCCATCTGTACTCGTGTATCATCTTTGGTGAGATATCTATTCATGTACTTTTCTCATTTTCTAAGTATATTATTTTTCTTACTGTCATTATTGAGAGTTTCTTACATATTCTCGATATTAATCCTTTGCTACACATTTGTTTTGCAAATATTTTCATCCAGTCTGTAGCTCGTTTTTTTCATCCTCACTACAGGGTTTCTGTGCAAAACAAAACTTTTTAATTTTGATAAAGTTAAATTACCAGTTTTTCCTTTTATGAATTGTACATTTGGTGTCAAGTCTAGTCCTATATTCTAAATATTTTCTCCTTTTTTAATGTTATAGTTTTACATTTTACATTCAAATCAGTGATCCATTTTGAGTTAATTTTCCTGTAACATTAGGAAAGACTTAGGTCAAGGTTAAGGAGTAAAACTTAGGTAAAGTTTTTGTGGGTTTTTTTGTTGTTGTTCATATTTTTTCTATTTAGATTCTCTGTCTTTTCACTGATTACAATAAATGTCTGTTCTATTACCTCATTGAATATATAGAGGGTGCCAAAAAATGGATACACACTTTAAGAAAGAAAAAAACAGTATTAAAAGTACACTGATGGTGCTGCTCCAGCTAGGGGAACACCCTGGGGAAGTCATCTCTGCTTTCCATGGGACTGATACCCCGAACCACAGTGTACGGGCAACTCCCAAGGGTATTGCAACATCTGTTAGAAAGCTCTAAGTACTTGGCTTAAGACTGGCTGACAGGCTTATCTCCACCAAGTTGTGGCCTCTGGATGGCTGCCAGATGATGCAGCATGGCACTCCCAGTCTAGGGCAGGATGACCTCCACCATGCTCTCGCTTAACAT
>NW_017731925.1:888746-918341 GCF_001890085.2 Hipposideros armiger | reverse complement strand
TCGTCTCCAAGTCAAGTTGTTGTCTTTCAGTCTTAGTTCTGGAGGGAACAGCTCAGCTCCAAGTCCAGTTGCCATTTTTTTTCAATTTAGTTAAGGGGGCGTGCGGCGCACCATCCCATGTGAGAGTCGAATTGGCAACCTTGTTGTTAAGAGTGCATGCTCTAACCAACTGAGCAATCCAGCAGCTCTCCTTTGTGTTTATTGAGATGTAACTTACAAGCAACATTTAAGTCTATAGACCTCAAATGTATAGCTCATGTAAATAAATGTTTAAACATATACTGTATATTTGTGTAGTAACCTTCATGCAGAGCATGTAGCACATTTTAGTACCCCCAAAGTGATCTCTCAAGTCTCCTTCTACTCAAGATTATTTTCCAAATCTAATACCTGTCCTGAACTCTATCACCATAGATCAGTTTTGCCTGTTTTTTAACTTTATATGGATGGAATAATATGTTAGGTATTCTTCTGTATCTAGCTTATTTTTCTGAAACTATATTCCATCAATTATAAACTTCTCTGAGCATTTTTAGGCCCTTCGTTTTCTGGTTTCTTTCCTTCCATTTATAATTGAAAGCCAATATAACACAATGTATACAAGTACAGACTCTGGAGTCAGAATATCTAGACTTGAGCCCCAATTCTACTACGTAAGTGCTGTCTGAGTTTGAATAAGTCACCTAGCCTTTCTGAGCTTTATCTTCCTATCTATAAACAAACAGGATTGTTCGGACTGATTCTGGGTTGTTCTAAAATTTGTGTCTGAAAAACCACAAGCCCAAAGAACACACTAGGTGACTCGAGTGCGGGACATAGGTTTATTGAGACCTACAGACTAGGGAGAGTCTCCAGTGGAGGCAGGCTGGAGGAATAGTGATCCACACGCAGATGGAGAAAAACAAGGTTATATAGATACAGAAAAACAATGAGCGTTCTGTGGGAGAAATCGTCTGGCAGGCTCTGCAGGCCTGCTCTCATGCACACAGCATCCCAAGAAGCCCGGAGACCTTGACTGATGTCCAGGGTACAGAACTGGTTGCCTGATAAGCAGTAGTCCTATGGAGTCAGGAGACCTTGGCTTCCTGCTAGCTTATCTGCCTGTGGGTCAGGTCCCTACAAGAATTAAATGAAATAATCTACATAAATTGCTTAGCAGAATGTCTGGCATATGGTAATAACTACATTTTTAGAGGCTATCCTAAAAATGATGATTTTGACTAACATAATGAAATTCAGTTTTCCCCTATCTTAAACAACTTTCCCTCGTCCCTGGTATCTCCCCAAATTACCTTTCATCACAACCCTACTTGAAAGAATCCAGCCTATTCCCACCAAACCCTACTTATCTAGCCACAGACTTCTGTTATCAGTACTTGACTAAAACTTCTATCTTGATGAGGCTGAATTTTTCTAGTTCTAGTCCAGTGTTCAATCATCTAGACCATAATGCCTCCTGTCAAATATGTTGGCTGATTCCACTGGCATAGTTTTTAATTATACATAATCTAATCTGAATCTAAAAGATGGGTCTTAATAGTTGTCTTTATGTAGGTTATTAGAAAATACAAGATAGGCCTTCAGCAGAAAAAGTGACATTTAATTTCTCAAGTGTCATTTCTAGAAGTACTATAATCCAGTGCTTCTGACCTGACTTCAAATCATTCTTATTCACTTTCCCACTCTTGTCAATCTTATCACTCTTCATCTACATTACACTCTATGAAATTTTAAAAATAAAATATTTCATAATGCTCTACAAAAATTGAGGATTCTAGAAGTAATAATTATTATAACATGACTTTTTTGTGGGGTAGGTCTGCATCTGAAACCACTGAACTTCATCAAATTTGGGTCATATGATCCCTTTCTTTGAAAATTGAGCTTTAGTTTCATATACAGCTTCCTTGAGAAGGTAATTAAGTCATTCTGCCTTTTCAGAGAAGTAGAAGGCCCTGCTTCAAGCAGCAGAGAAATCTAATTTTAAAGTGTAATGAGGGAATCTGAGCAGATGAATACCAAGGAGAAGGTGATGTTGATCAGGGATCGGCAAACTTTTGAGACTGAGAAGCCACCAGGGGTCAGCAAACTGATGCTCGTGAGTTGTAGGCTCTGAAGTAAAATTGAAAATGAAAATAAAACTATCATAGTTTCACTTATAAAATTTTAAAGGATATTACTCACATAATAGTGATTTCATTTGTTTTATGGCTCTTGATTAATTTTTTAATTGTTTAAGGGATAGGATTGGCTCTTCCAATGGTTGGCAAGCTTTTGAGACTAAACATACCCAGAGTCACATGTGGCTTGCAAGCCGCAGTTTGCTGACCCCTGATCTTGTTGAGTGCACTGAAGAATTAAAACTTGATGGGAAATCACTGTGCTTCAGGGAATAGGACCAGCAAAGGCTTACAGCACGACGTGAGGATCAATATTGGAAGAATAAAATAATTGAATTAGCAAATCCTCAAGACAAATAGTCTGAAGGGAACAATGTGCAGGAAAGCTCTGACTGACTTACAACATTAACAGGAATTAGGAAGGAAATGGGCCCACATCTTTTGGAGTTAAGTCTGCTAACACTATGACTGAACACAGAATGCATCTTGCTCTAGAAGTGAAATCGCCACTGATGTTGCCCTGGCAACCTGAGGCTGATTATTTTAGATCTAACAGTGGTCAACAATCCCAATTCAGGCTCTTGTAATGAAAAGAGCAAAGCATTTATTTCAATTTCTGTCTTAGCCTCTTACTAGCTGTGTGACCTGGGCAAGGTATTTAAGCCCAGTTCTCCATCTGTAAAATGGGGATAAAAAGAATTCCTATGCTTTAGGAATATTGTACTGCTAAAATGAGACAATGTATGTAAATGCCTAGCACAGTGCTTGGTACAATGTTGGGGCTCAATAAACGTTAATTTTCTTCATTTTTTTTCCTATTGCTTCCCAATATTTTTACTTAGTATCACCACCCTCAGAGTATAAGCAAAAGGAATAAAAATGATAGAAACTGACACCATTTCTTTGTGTGTGTTTTCTTGCTGCAAAGATCAAGAGACTCAGTGAAGAAGTTGAAAGCATTGGCTAGAACAAATTTAGGAATTATCGGTGATTCCATTATTCATAGTTGTATCACTTTATTTAAAAAGTGGATGATTACATATTGCATTATTTTAAACTAAGGCGGCTGAATGTTGACTGCCTATCTTGTTTGTTGAAACAGTTCTCATTAAGGGCCCATCAAAAACTGTGATTAAAAATAAAACAAACTTCCTACCACTTAAGCTAACTTGCAGAATAAAAGGTAAATTTAGTTTATAATAGTAAAAACTTCATGGACTATCTATCATTGGCCCTACCCATGTGCTTTAGATGTCTCTGATCTTCACCAGAATTCCTGAATTATCTTTATCCATATTTTACAAATGAGGAATCTGAGATGCAGAGACATTATTCAAGCCAATAGCCAAGACCCCAACTGAGGTCTCTGTGGCCCCAATATAGCTTGCCAGGCTAATCAAATAGCAGCTGGTTGGCTTTTAGCCACTTTCCAGTTATTGAGTTCAGTTGAGGTCAGACTTATTCATTCTGTTTTAATTGGTACCACACTTTTGAAGGGAGAGTGCCAGATCTATTTTCTAGGCTGAGATAGGTATTCCTTATTAGCAAATCCAAACTATTCTAGGAAGGAAATTCAATAGAAGGCCTTGTAGAAATATACTATTGACTGAGGTTGAAGTGAGGTTTTCTATGCACTGTGATGTGAATTTGCCTTTTACAGCAGGGATTTGTGGCACAATAAATGTTGGTTGAATTTACCCGCCATGCCTGCAATCCGTGTTTCTCTAATAATTTGCAAACTCCCATTGGCTCTCAGACTAAGAGAAATGATCACTTCTGTTTATTAGGCCCTTATAAGTGTTTAGTACAGTGTTGTATGCATAAGGTATGTTATTTATTCCCAACAACACTGTGAAATTTATGGATGGAGAAATTGAGATAAAGAGACTATTTAACTTGTCCAAAACCAGACAGCTTGTAAGATAGGATTCAAACTTGGTCTTACTTTAGAGCCCAGACTCTACCCATTCTGCTCTACAGAAATTAGCAACAGTACAGTGACTTGGCCAAGACCACTTGTACAGTGTCAGACCTATATGTTCTATAGAAGTATATCAAGTTTCAAATCCCATGTTCTCACCACTATAAAGTGAACAGGTTGCACAATGCTTAATAGAATGCCTAAACCAAAATCTGGGGATTTTACTCTGAAATGAAAAGTAATTGTGACCTTATTAATAACACAGAAATTTGTAAGCAGCCTTAATTACATTGACTTTATCCTCTCTTATATCCTAATTCATATTCATCCTCCAAACAAACTTACCATATTTCCCCATGTATAAGACGCACCCTTTTTTGAAAAATTTGGAGTTTAAAAACTGGGTGCATCTTATACAGTGGTTGTAGATTTTTTTACTTGCATTTCCTGCTGAGGACAAGGCAATATATGAAGACAGTGATGCATCATCAGACACAGATGAGGACAAGCTAATGGTTGGGAGTTCTGACAGTGATGAGGAGTTGTATGAATTTTATGATGAATAAAACTTGAGTTCAATAACTATGTAATACATTTTTTTTCAAATTTCAGACCCCAAAATTAAGGTGCGTCTTATACATGGCAGCATCTTATACATGGGGAAATACAGTATCCATTTTAAACTTCAGTTTCTTAGTCCCATATTTGACTTTCCATCCTCACCACCCCTTGAGTGAGGCCCCTTTCCAATTAGACAGCTCTGCTCAGCTTCAGCAAGAGGTCTTTGATGTTTCAGCTCAGGCTAGGGAAATCTGTTCTCCAAACCAGAAGGGAGCTGATTTATATAGAAAGAACTCGCTGCCTCTGGTCCTTTATTGGTCAATTCTCATGTAAATGAGGACTCCAAATCCTCAGTTTAATTGGCCCAAAAAGCACTGTGCTGATTGGTCAGAGTAGAGATGCTCTGATTGGTTGGTGAAGATATTAATGTGGGAGATATACCTGTGCATCTCTGATTGGTCAGGGAAAGTCTCAGTTTTATTGGTTGAAATAGGATCCTAGGAACTCTTTCATAAGGGTTGGTTCGGCTGGCAGGAACACAGTACAGGCAGACAGTTCAGTGTAAGCGCAGTCAGTTTGGTACAGGCTTCTCCCTAAAGCATGGCTTGCATGAGAGGCCCCTGTGTAGAAATGACTGCTAGTCTCTGTTTTTAAATTTGAGCCCTGTCAGCCACCAGGATCCCTTATTAGTAGATATATTCTTTCTTGGGGTGGATAGTAACAACCTTGAGGGGTGGGGCTTTGTCTCTGATTTCCCAGTATCTTCCCTTAGCACCTATTCCAGGTCTCTGCATACAGAGACCTAGGGCTGAAGTGGGTGGGGTGGAGATGGGTGGGAAGGGGGCCCACATAATCATACACACTGATGCACATATTCATGCATACAAAATTAACTGCAGTGAAAGAAATGTCCTGACACTGATAAAACTGACCTTTGTAGTTCAACTTGACACACTGTGATATTGTGATTTATAATAAATACATAGAGGTTGCCAAAAAAATGTATACACCTTTTAAGAAAGGAAAACTGTATTAAAATTGTAATACGTAATATATACCAATAACAAAAGATAAATACAAGCCATGTTTGACTTCTGCAATTACAAAAGGTGCTCAAAGTGGTTACCATCAGCGTCCAGACACTTCTGATTATGGTGAACTACTGCTTGAGCAATGTTGACCAAAGTGTCCACTTGCATACATTTTGTTGGCACCCACAGTATATTTGGTCTTAGCCCTCCCCCCACTCCTGGTTCTAGCACAGAGCTTCTAAGACCCTTGGGATTTCCTAAGTGATGAAACCCATAATGGTGCCTCTTGTTATGTTAATGAGTTGACTTTTAGAAAGCACCTAAGGACTGGGGGTTGGTAGCCAGGGAAAACAACCTTGAACAGAGGGTTGGAACTCTCAGTCCCACCCTCTGACCTCCAGAAGGATGGAGTGGGGAGAGCTTCTGGGTTGGTAAACACGTGGAGATACAGGGAGAATGGTGCACCTAGTGAGGCATGGAAGCTCCAAACCCTTTTCTCATACCTTGCCTTGTGCATCTCTTCCCTCTGGATGTTCAACTATACCCTTATCATATCCTTCAATAAACTGATAAAGGTAAGAATGTTTTTCCCTGAGTTCTTTGAGCCACTCTAGCAAATTAATTGAACCCAAGTGTTATTGGCTATCTAGTTCTTGGGTTTCCCAAGATAGAAATCAAGAGGAAACCTCAGAAAACTTTGCAGAAAAATTCTATTAAGCTTGTGCTTGAGCACAAGGGAGATAGCACAGAGGAGAGGAAAGTCCTCTGAACTGACTCGGTGGCTGGCTCTGCCTGGCTGCTTTCATAAGCTGGGGACAAAGTGGGCTTGTGTGAAAAGGCAGGCTTTTTTAAAATGGCGGACTTTTGGGAAAAGACAGGCTTTCTCTACCTCCTATATTATGATAGCATTTGTGATGTGGGGCAAGATGGCAGACTGCTTGTTATCCCCACCCCAGCAAAGCCGGATAGGGGTCAACTCAAAGCTCTGTGTGCACGCAGATGTAGGGGTCAACTGCCTTGGGGAAGTTTTGCGGTTGGAAAGTTACTTAACTCAGCCTCCAAAAGCAGCTGAACTGGATGGTGCTGGATCTGGCAGTTAAAAGAGTGGAGCCAAGCCCCATCCTTCTTCTTTTTTTTTTAAGATTTTTATTGGGGAATTGGGGGACGGGAACAGTGGTGGGGAATTGGGGGAAGGGGAACAGACAAGTTGCTGTCGTTTTGTTCTTCAGTCTAGTTGTGGAGGACGTCGCTTCACCGGCCCAATTTGGCACCATCATTGCGCTCTTCCCGGGCGAGGCAGATGAGTTGCAGGCTTCTGGACGGCCGCTCACTGCGGCTGCTGGCCACTCACACTGGCTGCTAGCTACACACGGTAGCCCATGGCAACCCACTGCAGCAGGGGCTGCAGCCTATGCCGTCGCCGGGGCCGGCGACTTATGGCAGCCCAGCTCTAGGTTGAGCTGTTGTTCAGCATCTTAGCTGTAGAGGGCAGTGTCACTGGCCCTCATATGTGGGATCCGAACCGGGGCCCTCTGGCATCCCAAGGCAGTTCTCAACCACCGTGCCTCTCGGCCGGCCCCCCATCCTTATTCTGTTCCATAAGAAGGGAGTTGTTGGAACCTACAATGTATAGCTAGTGGGTCAGAAGCACCTGAAATTGGGACTGGTGTCTGAAGTGTGTATTTGTGTGTGTGTGTGGGGGGGGGCGGCAGTCTTGTAGAACTGAATCCTTAACCTATGTGATCTAACGCTATCCCTCCATACATAGTGACTGAATTAAGTTGAATCGTAGGATACCCACCTGGTGTCCAGGGCATTGCTTGGTGTTGGTGTGGGAGAAAATCCTCACGCACCCACAAACTGGATTTGGATGCATAACCTAAAGACATACCTTTATGTGCTTTAGTTTTATTTTTCACACTGGGACTTAAAGCCGCATGGGAACAGGAGTAATGTCATTCTTTTTACGATAGCATTTTGCACAGCTCCAGGAATAATACACCAGTTGCTTAATGAATACTGGTCAAGTATTAAATTGGCTCCAAATTTTGTTCTGGTGTAGTGTTTTTGTTGTTGTTTGTTTGTTTTTAACTGCAGCCTCATTTTCCTATCTTCCTGTTTGAAATATCTCAAAGGGATTATTTAAAATTGGTGTGTTTTAAATATAGGCCCATGGCTTCAAGAAGAATAACCAGAAACTGATGCCATTTCATACCTTTATGGGACAGTTGGGTTGATTTGGCCAGTAACTGATATTCATGAAGGGTCGTTGGTGTTTTCATACCTCTGGCAACACAAAACCCACTAGACAGCTACTTTAGCTTTATTCTGAAAACTGTAATTGAGCTAAGAACAAAAGACCAGAGGTGGCTGGGCTTGTATGTATGCCTGCAGCCCACAGGCAAAATGATTTAATGGTCTGTGTGGCTTGCAGTTGTGAGCCAGAGCTGAAGCCCAAGGGGTTGCTTTAGCTTGATGCCAAAGATGAATAAGGCTGTTAGACTTTCTAAGTCTGGCCTTTTGCTTTCTTCCTGCCTTCAAAAAACTAATCCAGGATTTCTTCCCCTTGTCATGCATCAGATTCATCTAGGTGACAGGATGAATCTTGCTTACAATTCAGATTCTTGGGCCCCACCACAACCTCCTGAATCAGAATTACTGGAATAGGAACAAGAAATCTTTTTTGAAGATACTGGAATTGCTCAAGTTTGAGAACCACTGTTGACCATCCAGAAGACTCTGTAGTTGCTGAATTCATTATTATTCTTTGTTGCTTTCATGTATTTATGCATTCTCTTCTCTATGCTTAGAATTCCCTCCCTTTGCCATCATTCTTTAAGATCTAATGGAAATGTCACCGGGCTTTTAGGAGGCTGCATTTTTTTGATAACTATGAATAAAAATGAAATTTAAAATGTGCACTGAGATTAGATTCCATTGTGAAGACTTGCAAGTACATAATGATAATTAGCCACTTCCACCAACCAAAAACAATGCTAGTTACTGTATTGCATTGCTGATAATTTTTTACACATATGCTCGCTCCCTCACTAGAATAGGAGTTCTTTCAGGACAGTCCCTAGAGCTGCGCTGGTCCTATTCAGTGCTCAATGGTTGTTAAATGAGTGTTTGAAGAGTGAAGTTGGATGAGAAATGGAAATTCAACTCTTTAACACAGTAGAGTGTGTGAACCTGACTGGCAAAGACGGCACAGCAGAATGGAAAAGTTCATGGGGTTTACAGTGAGAAAGGCTTGGAATTCTATCCAAGCTCTGTTGTTTATAATCTGTATGATCTTTGACAATCACTTAATCTCTCTGTGTCCTCATCTATAACAATGAGATAATAATAGTACCAATTTCATAAGATTGTTATGAGGATGAAGTGAAATGGCATATATGAAGCCCTTGGTATAGTACCTGTCCACATAATACATATTCAGTCAATAGAAGCTATTAAGTCTATAATTACTGCTCAGACTTGTAATGTCTCTGACATCTCCAGGGTAAGCCTGTACAGCTGTTTGTCCCTGCAGCAAATGGATCTAGGCTGTGTGTGCTTTGTTTTTTTGTCTTAGTAATTTTGCTGTCCCTTATTTCTTTTATTACAGACTATCAGTCTCCAACACCTTTTTCAATTTGCCCCCTCATTTAATTTGCAGCTTTCAATCTGTTGTGAGATGGAATCCAGATAACCAAGCTTTTTTAGTTTATGCATTCACTCATTCAGTAAAAACATTTGTTCAAAAATTTTGGATAACATAGATCTGAACTTCAGATAAGTGAAGTCCTTAATCTTTTTATTCCACATTTAAAATTTTGGTTTATAAATTTGCTAGAAGGTTGTAGCAAGAGGTATATAGTTTGAGACATTTTCTCTCTCCATATTTTGGTATCTTTTTTTTTTCTCTGTTTAAAATCTTTAGTATTCCATTACATAATACAAAGTTGAGAGAGCGCCGAATCCTAACCACTAGACCACCAGGGAAGAATTCATAATACAAAGCTGAAATGTCCAAGATTTGGTATCTTTTTTATAAAAACTTTTACCTCAGATTTTAAAACTGCATTTATAGATTTCTTTTTTGCTTGTGAGAGCAATTCTTGCCATCAAAGTACTTATTTTCTTATGAAGCACATGAAAAGTCAACACAATTTGAAATCTTTTATAAGACACTCTGTATTTCCAAGAGAAACGAATAGTCAAATTGTGTCTTAATGTAATTGCAAGTGACAAAAACATCTACCAAGTGTCATCTTCCCCAGCAATACAGAAATATGGAGTTGGCTGGGATCACCGATATAAATCAAGTAGAAAATGATTCTTTATAAAATGTTGATCACTAAACTACACTTTAGCCATGCTTGAAAGGGCACTGTGACCCACTCTTCCTTCCAATAAGTCTACATGGGAATCTGCTGGATTCTGCCTTTCCTTGGCATAGTAAATAGTAAATGACTCCTTAATAAGGAGTCAGCCCCCAATCAAACACCGCCACTGAAAGTACCTCATTGTTATCACAGTGTATATTTTATGACCAGTCTTCTGTATGCACTCATGGACAGTGAGGATAAATTATTCCCCTTCCTTATTTTATCATTTTACAATTGAGGATTTTGAGACTCAAAAGGATTATTTTCATACATTTATATTGCTTGAATTTTTAAATGTGTATTTACCATTTATATTTTCCTTTTAATGACTACCTCTTTATGTGCCTTGCTGTTTCTGTTGGGTATTGATATTTGTAATTCTTTAAATCACTTTTTAGTACTTTTATTTTCAAAATGATAACAGTTTTCATTATAAAAATAATCCAAGTTGTAAGAAATAATCACCTATATTTCCTTCTGGTTTTACTATGCAGTATTTGTTGTTTTACATGTTCATTTTTAGTCTACCTATTATGTAGTTTACTGCTGTAAAATGAGGATGGGTTCTAAATATAATATTATTTTCCAAATAATCAGTTGTATTAGGAAAATTTATTGAAAAATCCATCGTTTTACTCTTATTTTAAATAACATTTTATTCTTCATTACTTTATTTTAAAGTTTTCTTTTTCATGTTTTCTAATCTGTTCTATTGATCAGATAGTTTACTCTTACAATAGTGTTAAAATTTTATTTTTTTTAGATTTGTGATGTATAATTATCTGATAAGGCAAATCTTTCCTTGTGACTCTTTTCCCAAAATTTCCACACATATTCTCACACTTTTATTCATTGTTATGAATGTTGGTATCATTTGTCAATTCAAAATAATTAAATTTAGTATTTGATTGTAATTGATTTACATATATACATTAGTTTGGGGAGAATGAGCAAATTCACTGTGTTGAGTATATAAACTATGTCTCAATGTATTTTTCTATTGTTATTTTCTGTTATGCAGTTATGTACTTAAAAAAATATATTTTGCCAACTTAACTGAATTGTAGTCCACTTAAAATTTATTTTCATGAATTTTTAAGCATATAATCTTATAATTCACAAATAATGATAATTTCACATCCTTTTTCCTATATATTATTTTTTTATGATTGCAATTTCTTCATATGTAAAATGGAGATGAAAATAGTACTTAAGGTTAAGATTGTTGTTAAAATTATTGGGGATATGTTAAATAAAACAAGTAACAACATTGTCTTAGATATGGTAAATCCTGTATAAACATTGTTATTGATATGGTTGTTGTTGATGTTATTAAATTTTTGGCAACATTGGGAAAAATATTAAAAACATTGGGATAATCCCTTTTAGAGGGTGTTTACAATATAGATAAATTACATCATCTTAAGATAGTATGCCTCTATACCCAGTTTATCTGGAAATTTCAAAATCAGTAATAAGCCTTTAATTTTATCAAGTACTTTTTTCCCCATCTTTGGCAATAACTATCTGGTTTTTCCTCATTTGGCTTTTTAATTTAATGGGTTATATTAATAAATTTCCTAATGTTGAAAAATCCTTGTGATCTTCATTTCCTAAGATTGTCATGGTATGTTTTGCTTTTAATATACCAATAAATTTGTTTTATCATTATTTTAATTAGGATTCATATCTATATTATCAGTGGGATTAATCTCTAGCTTTCTTTGTTTGAGCTATCTTTGTCAGACTTTAGTATCAGGGTTATGTACTCTTTAAAAAATTATATGGGAAGTTATTCATGTTTTTCTCTGCTTTGAAACAGTTTATGTAAATTGCAAAATATTGTCTTTGTGTCATGTAAAAGAACTTGAATATATTCCCAGAGAGCAGTTATACTTGAAAAGTGAATCAGATTATATTCCTTCTCTGTTTAAAATGTATTGCTTTCATAATCAACCTGCAAACCCTTGCTATGGCCTGCAACAGCGGTCTGCAAACTGCGGCTCGCAAGCCACATGCAGCTCTTTAGGTACGTACATGTGGCTCTGAAGTAAAATAGAAAATGAAAATAAAACTCTCATAGTTTCATTTATAAATATTTTAAAAGATATTATTCACATAATGGTGATTTCATTTGTTTTATGGGTCTCACAAAACTTCGAGGGACAAGATTGGCTCTTCTGTCTCAAAAGTTTGCCGACCCCTGGCCTGTAAGAACCTGCCTGATGGGGCTGCTCCTGCAATCCCCATTAGCATCACATGTCACCGTGATTTCCCAGGCTCACTCTAAAAGCGGCTAGTGAGGCTCTCGCTTGATTCTTCCAATGTGTCGTGCTCCTTCCCACCACAGGGCTTCTGTGTTTGCCCTGACCTCTACCCTTAGTGCATTCTGCCCCTATCACTCCCAACTCTTCACAGTCTCATCCTTCAGGTGTTTCAGCTTCAATGAAACATACTAAGAAAGCTATTCCCTGAAAGTAGGTCACCCAGTTATTCTCTATCACAGCATTCTATTTATTTCCTTCATAGTATTAATAGCATTTATAAAAACTTCTTTTGTTTATTTATGTATTTATTTAGTCATGTGCTCAATAATTTCCTTATTAATTGCTTATCTCCCCCTATTGGAGTTTAAGATCTAGTTTTTTTGGTATGCATTATGTTTCTCTCATCATAGATTTATTATAAAACAACCTTTAACCACTTGCATTCACATTTTACAATCATATTTATATCCCTTTGGGGACTCCATGTTTCACTCATTTTGGTGAGCAATGGCAGTCCTCCTAAGATTGGAATAGACTTTGCTTGACTTATCCATTTAGCTTCATTGCTAGGTGAATAATAGGTAATCAAGTAATTTTTTTTAAGAAGGACTTTTCGTTGGTGCATTTTTCAGGCTCTTTCATATCTGATATGAATAAATGACAACTTGTTTAGATATATAGTTCTTGTGGTAGAAAGTGTCTCCCTCAGAACCCTATATATTTCACAATTATTAACATGTACTTACTTTTGAGTATAAGAGGTATGACAATTAGGTTCGTGAACTCACACTAGAAATATTGCTATATACCTCATTGCTAAATATCACTACAGTCAACTTCGAAGGACACCCCTTGGGAAGATATGCGCTGATGCCAGCACCTTGTCCACCCTTCAAAGCAATTTTGAAACTCTTTTTCTGGAATGGCCATCCGAGATGTCATTGTATTACCCTTGATGTCCTGAAAGTCATCAAAATGTCTTCCTTTCAATATTTCCTTTATCTTCAGGTAAAGAAAAAAGTCATTAGGGGCCAGATCAGGTGAGCAGGGAGGGTGTTCCAACACAGTTATTTGTTTACTGGCTAAAAACTCCCTCACAGACAGTGCCGTGTGAGCTGGTGCATTGTCGTGATGCAAGAGCCATGAATTGTTGGCGAAAAGTTCAGGTCGGTTACGTCCAACTTTTTCACATAGCCTTTTCAGTATTTCCAAGTAGTAAACTTGGTTAAGTGTCCAGTTGGTAGAAATTCATAATGAATAATTCCTCTGATATCAAAATCGGTTAGCAACATCATTTTGACTCCTGATTTGGACTGATGGAACATTTTTGGTCACAGAGAACTGGCTGACTTCCATTGTGCACTTTGATGCTTTGTTTCAGGGTCGTATTGGTACACCCATGTTTCATCACTATTGATAACACAGCCCAAAATATCACCTTGCCTCATCAAAAGGTCTTGGCAAACTTTGACTCTCCTTTGCTTTTCTTCATTGGTGAGCTCCTTCGGGTCCATTTTTGCACACACCTTGCTCATGCCAAGATTTTCAGTTAAGATTTCCTAACTGTTTCTCTATCAATATTTACTTGGTCTGTTATGATTCTCAGTCAGCCGGTGATTTTGACAGACAATTCAATGAATTTTTGCAATGTTTTTGTCAGTTATGCTCATTACTGGCAGCCCTGACCCCTCTTCATCAGTGACGTGTTCTCTCCCCTCAGAAAAACGTTTAATCCATTTGCACACTGCTGTTTTCTTCATGGCATTATCCCCATAAACTTAGACTAACATTTGCTTGATTTTATGTCCACTCTTGCGAAGTTTAACAAGAAATTTAATGTTTGATCATTGCTCTAATTCAAGCTCAGACATTCTCGTGATGGCACACAAAAACATGCAACAACAGTAATGAACGCCACTGAGCAAGAAACCACCACATGTCGACAGGAAAACAGCTGTGAAATACTAATATCTCAAGGTTATGAAACCTTACTGAGCTGTTTGTACAGTGCTGCCAATGTAAGCGCATGGTGGCAAGTTTCTGAACCTAATTGTCAGACCTTGTATCAAGGAACATGTGTGAAATGTGAAGTGCCTGATTTTTATTTCTATGTAGAAAACCTCCCCCTACCCATGCATGTCTCAAAATCTGTAGGATATTTTTAACCATTGTTAAAAAAATGTAAATCAAATATTTGTGAGAATGTGTGTGGTAGTAGGTATTTTTTATTTTTAAAAAGTATTTTTGCTGGTATTCATGAAACCTTGAGATTTTTGGACTCTGGTATTTCTTCAGCTCAGAAAAATGTTTCAATTATTATAGTGTTTATTATACCTATTCCATTTATTGTAGTCTTTTATTTGGGAACACCAGTTATCTGTGGTTGAATCTCTTTATTTTTCTCATTGTTTTTGTCTATCTTTTCCTCACTGCTATTGTTTCTCAATTTGTCCTCCATTTCATTGATTTTCTTTAGTGTCAGTTCTGTGCTTTATCTACCTATAAAGTGTGTTTTAGTCATGGTTTTTTATTTTAGTTTCTTTGGAATAATTTTCCTACAGAGCTCTATTTTAGCTCACCTGGATGTCTGCATAGCATTCTCCTTCATTTATTTTTCTTTATTCTTAGAGACCATGTTTTTCTGAATTCTATTTAGAATGCTAAGAAGTTTAATTTTTTTTCAGTTTCCTAGAACAAATGTCAAATCTGCTTCTTCACTGTCTTCAAAATAGAGTATACAGATATCATATTACAAAGTTGTACATCTGAAATTTATATAATGTTACTAACCAGTGTTATTCACAATAAATTTAATTTTAAAAATCACATTTCCTTGGTTTTGCAAAACTTTCCATAGACCCCATGTTAATCATGTAGTCTCCTTACTTCTGGAATAAGGAGAGCTCTAGTCTGTCACAATGTTGTGAAGTATGTGAGGCCTCCCTTTGTCCGTGATTTTTCCAACTTATATACATATGTAGAATCTTATTCTCAAGTTAGACTGATATTTCTATTTTCTAGCCCAATTTACAATGCACATTTATCTAATCCAGGGTTTCTCAACTTTTGCACTATTGACAATTTGAGCTAGAGTTCTTTTTTTGTGGGGAGGTATCCTGTATATTATAGGATGTTTAGCAGCCTCACTAGGTGCCAATGTGACCACTAAAGATGTCTCTAGACATTGATTAATGGCTTCTGGGGGCCAAAATTGCCCCCGGGCTGAGAACTACTTATCTAAGCAGACTTTCTTAGATTGATGTGGGATCACTGTTTATGTTTTAGTTTTCTTTCCATGCTCATTTCTCTGATACTGAGCTAAAGAAGAAAACAAAAAACTCTAAGCTCAAAAAACTGTAAGCTTCAGTGGCCACTGGTGCCAGTTACTTACTTTTCTATCTCTTCCTCCAATTATAGCATTTCATTTCCTAGTACTCTTCAGAGCTGACCAGTATGGTTGTTCAGGTTATGTTCTCTACAGGGGAATCTGGTTTATGGGGGATGTAACCCAACATGTATTTCATTCTCCAAGATGTGTGTGTTTGAGACTGGGTCCACTAAGAGGGAGCATATTTTTCTATTGGGTTGTCGGAAACGTCATGATGCATTTTTGCAATGAAAAACACAGAAGAAATACGTCATGACTTTTCTGACAACCCAATAGTCCAAACAAAACTAGTGAACTTGGGTTTATTCCTTGCAGAATGCAGGCTGTCACTGTGTTGTGCTGGGGTTCTAAGAGAGTAGTTCCCAGGCTCTCAGCCCCACATACAAGGTCACCAGGAGAGCAGTTCCCAGGCTCTCGCCTCACAGGTGTTGGGACTGGGTCCAAGAGAACAGTTCCCAGGCTCTCCGCCTTGTTTACAAGGTCACTGGCTGCCCATGCATGTGCAGGATACAGCCCGGGGCAAGCACTTCTGTAACTAGTTGGCACATAGCCACTGTTGTTCTGCATGCTATATAATTGTTGTGGCTATATTAGCAAGCACGGATATCACAGATAATGGCAGACATATAGATGTTGCCTCCTGCACCGCTACTGGCTGCCATCGGGGCTGTGACGTGGGAGGACCCTGTGTTGGGGTATTGATTGATGTTTGCTTCCCATGTTTTGACCAGCTACCTTGAGAATGGAGTGGTATAAACCCCTGTCTATGGCTCCGTTATTGTTCCTTTTCAGTCATACCGTATCCAGTGTTCACCTGTCAGAGAGGGAGTGGGCCTCAGCATTACCCACGGCATTACACACTGCCAGTTCTTATTGCACTTCACATTTTCTGCCACACTGTTTTCTGGAGTTATAGGTCCTGAATGAATTGGAAAGATAAGAACTGATAGAAGAGTACAATAATACCTTGGCCACCTGTTAAAAATACCAAACAAACCTGTATTGTATTGGCTGTGCTGCCTGCTTTTCTGAATGGTATATACCCTGGAACCAGACAGTGTGGGAGGGAAGGTTCCTCTCCCCAGGTCTAGCAGGTGTTTTTTATTTCTACTCGCAAAGCATATGACACTTTCCAATTGTGATTGCCAATTTTATTTGGTGTGTCCTATAATTAGAATAAAACTGTTGTAGGTCCTGGCAATTCCTTGCTTGTCTTTATTTTTTTTGGCATTGTTATGTTTTGGGTTGTGTGTGTGTGTGTGTGTGTGTGTGAGTGTGTGTGTGTGTGTGTGTGTGTGTGTGTGTCTTTTCTCCTGTCTTCATTGGTATTATTGTCGGAAAGTGGATGAATGTGAGACAGGAAATGCTAGCCAGCATCATTTTAAATCTGGAGTTCTTTTTATTTTTTAAAAAAGATTTTATTGGGGGAATTCAGTGGGGGGAACAGCGTTGGGGAATGGGGAGAAGGAACAGACAAGTTGCTGTACTTTTGTTCTTCAGTATATTTGTAGAGGACATTGATTCACTGGCCCATGTTGGCATTGTGATCATTATGCTCTTCCCGGCTGAGGCAGATTGGTCGCCAGCCATTGGACGGCTACTCACGGTGGCTCACAGAAGCTCACACCGCTGCCCACTCACGCTGGCTGCTGGACACTCATGGTAGCTTACGGCTCACGGCAGCCCAACATCAGGTTGAGCTACTGTTCACCATCTTAGCTGTAGAGGGCAGTGTCATTGGCCCATGTGGGATCCAAACTAGTGGCCCTGCTGCTCAGAGCTCATGCTCCCAAGCCAACTCTTAACCAATGAGCCACTCAGCCAGCCCTTAAATCTGGAGTTCTGAATCAACTTTTCAACTTGGAAGATAGTCAAAATTTCCATCAAAGGCATGCTTTCATAGTATTTATTCTGTGGGGAGGGGGTTAAAAAAATGAAGACATGATCCCTGCCCTTGAGGAGTTTATAATCTCATAAGGACAAAGTATATATACAGGAGAAAGGACAAAGGCAAAGTAAGATAAATGTCATAAAAGAATGACAAGTAGACTATTAGAGGGTTTCAAGAAAATGCAATCTTTTCCATGTTGATCAGGAAATGACATTTGACCTGACTTTTAAAAGATGAGTAGTGGCACCTCAACAGGAAAATGCACATTGCAGTCAGAGATAACAGCATAGAAATCAGCACAGTGGCAGCCCTGCCTCTCTCATCTCTGCTTAGCTATAGACAGTGAATGCTTTCAGCCTGTATGCTTAGACCTACCCATTGGGTTGTCAGAAAAGTCATGACGCATTTTTGCAACAAAAAACAGAAAATGTACGTCATGACTTTCCCGACAACCCAATATTTTTTAAACAAAGTGTGGCAAGTCAGCCAAGTGTTATCATATTCATTATGCAGGTGTATAGTATTGGCTATGGACATCTATGACAGTACAGGGTGCCTAAGCTGCAGCCTTCCCTCAATCAATATAAAATACATATCACGTGACTTCTGTATTGATTCCTTAATTTGTACACCAAGCCCATTCAAGAACTCCTAGACACATTGAAAAGGAAAAATATGTGTACCTCTATGTTTATTGCAGTGCTATTCACAATAGCCAAGACTTGGAAACAACCGAAATGCCCATCGCTAGACCATCTCTTGATATCTTCTTTTTGTTTCAGGCTAGGTCCTTATGCCCTTCTCACCCTACACCAGTTGTGATCCTTCTATTGGATAAAAATGGAACTAAGATGATGCTACCCACCTAATTCTGAGCAGTCTTACAGCTTATGGAGTCGCTGCTATGATAAACCCACAGGTCTATCCCCTTGGCTAGTTACACCAGCCTATTTAAAACCCAGTTTTACTCATCATTCTTATACTGGCTTTTACACAGCAGACCACTTCATTTACTTCTTTTATTTCCTTGGAGCTGGTTCATTAGCAGGGCAAATCCTCTGAGCTTTATGATGACACTTAAACTTGGCTAACAGAAGTTATCCTGATGGAATATAAGAAAGACAGGAGATCAATAGGTTTTTTTCAACATTTTCCTAAGTGTGGAATGAGGAGGAAAAACCAAATTCTTTTGCTTGAAGATTTTCTGATATGTAGAATAGATCCATCTGCCATTCCCTCTTCTTAATGAGGTTCAAGCAGGAGACATTAAAGTGGTTTCAATAGAAGGTTTGATAATGAAATATTAAAATAAATGTTATTTACTTATTTATAAACTTAAGACTGAAAATTTGTAAATATTTTATTATTAAAAATTTCAAATATACACAAAAGTAGAGAGAATAGTATAATAAACTCTATGTACCCAACATTCAGCTTCAAAAATTGTCAATTCATGAGTGATCTTGTTGTATCTACACCCCAGCCACAAACTAGGAATTAATTTTTAAAAAGTTGACGTAACATTAATTTATTTGAAAATATTTTGAGATGTAGCTCTAAAAGTTAAGGGCTCTTTGTAATTATTCCTAACAATAAATGAGAATAATTCTTTAATATTATCAAATCTCCACTCCTCAATAGTTGCCTTCTTATAGTTTGTTTCAATAGGAACCCAAATAATGTCCACATGTTTCAATTGATGGATATACCTCTTCAGTCTCTTTTAATCTCTAGGTTCTCAGATAACTGGTTTTTCTTTGTCATTTTTATGAAGAAATAATTTTTTTGTCTATGGAAGTTCTCACAGTTTGGTTTTGCTGCCTGCATCCCCATAGTGCCATTAACGTATTTCTCTGTTCCCTATGTTTCCTGTAAATTGATCTTTAGATCTACAGCTTTGATCAGATATACTGGGGGTGCCAAAAATGTATACACATGACTTGTATTCATCTTGTGTTATAGGTATATATTGAGTATTACAATTTTAATACAGGTTTTTCCTTTCTTAAAGTGTGTATACATTTTTTTGCACCCTTTGTATAGTCTTCTTCTTCTCCTCCTTTTTTTCCTCCTCCTCCTCCTCCTTCTCCTCCTTCTCTTTTTCCTCCTCCTTCTTCTTTTGCAAGATTACATCATAGATAGTGCAATGTGGTCCCCTCAGGAGTGCATGGTATCTGGTTGTACTTTTTGGTGATGTTGTCAGCCGTTGATGATTATTGCCCAGAACCATCCATTCAATAGGGATTGCCGAATGGTGATATTCTAATTTGATCATATTTTCTTCATTTATTAGCTGGGATACTTCCACAAAGAGAAACTTCCCCTAATCTGTTCTTTAGTTACAGTGAGGTGCAGGTCATATAGGAACACAAGACAAATGATTATTTATTCTCATTTACCGCTTTTAAGAGTAATTTTTTTTTAGTTTTGTTTGTTTGGTTTTTCATGGCATCCTCCAAAAGTGAGCTGTGATTTCTTTTAGTATCATTATGAAGTTCTGGATAGCAATGCATTTTTAAGGACTGAAATTTATTGTAGCTTGTATCCTTATTGATGCTCATGTGATCCCATTTAAGCCACTCAGCTTATTCAGATTTGTTGTTGAGTTTTTTTGACACGACTCCAGAAGCTTTTGATGTTTTCTGGCTGTATGGTATTAAAACATGTTCCAGGCTCATTTTGGACATTCCCTGTACCAATGTTAAAATCAGCCATTTTTACAAACAGCTGTGATTTCTTTTAAGTAAGAAGTTGTATTTCAAAACCATGATTTGGGTATTAGGCATGCTTACTGCTACTGGAATGGTCATTGTTTTGAGGCCCTTTTAGTGTTCAGAGCTAGGAAATGTGTGTTGTTTTGTTAAATTTTAGGGTAACATATATTACAAGTTCAAACTAGTGCTTTCTATTCCTATTCTACTTAAACTTATTGATTTTACATATGCATCTCCTTTTAAGCAAATTGAAAATCATGCTTCTCAGTGACTTCAATATAATTGCCTATTTGCTTTAACCTCAGAATAACAATGTCAACGCTACCACTAATGATATGATTACTGGAAAAAAAATCTGTAAGATCCTTTTTGCAGTCATTTTATCTGTAGGGCATATGCTAGTAACTTAGCACCACTAAATTACTATGATTTAAAGTCTCTTGGAATTGTTCCTCTTTTTGTGGTTAGGTGGTCAGTTGGATACATGATTAGGTACATTTGTTTCACATTGATTTCTATTTTTAGAGATTGCTTTTCTAAATGGAATTTTGTTTTATAATTATACACAATATTTACATAGTTTTGAAGTCAAAGCTACAAAATAAAGTGTATGAAAAACCAAGGTATATTCTACGAAGAAAATCTACAAAATAAGAAGCCTAGCTTCTGTCACTTCATTTCTCCCTATTCCTTCTCTTCTATTAGTAACCATTATTTTGTTACTTTATGATTTATTATTTCATTTTTCTTTTTAATAAAGCAAATACATTTTAGATAAACAGTAGATAAATAATAGAATAATATGCAACCTTTTCTCCACCTTGCTATTTTTTATTTACCAATATACCGATGATTACTTGATAATTAGATGTACAGATATTTTCCATTGTTGTTTAAAACTGTATAGCACTCTATTTTGTAAATGTACTCTATTCTGTTCATCCAGGCTTCTATTGGTGAATACTTGGGTGATTTTCTAGTCTTTTGCTGTTATATATAGTGTTGTAGTAAATAGTATTGTATACATATCTTTCCGTATTTTTGCCAGTGTATCATTGAGATCAATTTCTACAAGTGAGATTGCTGGGTCAAAAACTAAATACATATGTAATTTTCCTAGATATTCTCAAATTCCTCTCCACTGAGATTATAGCATTTTGTATTTTCAGCAACAATGATTTAGATGTCTCCTTCCCCATGGCCTCACCAATAAACAGTATATTGTTAAACTTGAAGGGTTTTTCCAACACAGCAGGTAAAAATGGCAGCTTAGTACAGTTTTAATTTGAATGTGGAGACTAAAATTTAAAATTCAATTTTATTTCACAAACATTTGATTTTTGTACCTATTTTGAGCCAGGTGTGGTTCTGTACATAAAGATTCAGAGATGAACGAGACCTAGTTCTTCCTTTCAAGAAATCCACAGTCCAATGGGAAAAATATAAGAAACAACTATTAATACATCAGTATGGCATAATGAATGCTACAATAAAAGTGTGCACAGAGCATTATGGGAATATAAAAGAATAAAACAGGGAGAAAAAAACCAACGTAGATGAGCTATGAGAAGTGTTTAGGAAACTGTAAGGTGGAGAGATGCCCAAACTTATGTAAATCTATGAAGGAATTTAAGTTAGAGGCATAAACAGAAATACACTAGGAAACCTCAGTTCGAGTCCCTACATTTCTCATGACTATTAATTGCAACTTTGATATGTAATTTCTTTCTCATGGAGTTATTATCCGTATATGTAAAATGGGGGCATAGACCAGATGCTATCAAAGGCCTCTCTCATTCTTTCTGTTTTATGAATGTTTCTGCTTCCCTTTTCTGTGTTAGCTTTACTCTCCACATTCACCACCAAACTGAGGGGCAAATGAAAATAAGTCTGTAACACAATGTAGTTAATTTACATGCAGTGATTTCAGTTGTTAAGAAAGGATTGTGGAGGTGAAAGTTGGGTCAGGTGAATAAACATTATAGATATGGGGGAAAGGTAACCAATTTAACAAGTGGCCAAAATGGATTGGGATATGACAGGAGCTCATAGGGATGTGGTTGGATATATCGTCAGTAAAAATTTGAATCAAAATTGAAAATCTTTTTATTTGGGAAACTGAAAAAGTTAGCATGCATTCAATTATTCAAGTTGTAAAATATAAAAGTGTTACAGGCAGATTAGCTGCAAAAAAAAGTTTCAGTAATGGTAAAATTCTCAAGCAGAAAATGACACTTGCAGAAGCCCATAGTTAGCAGGTCATCACAACTTTTTTTTTAGGTGAAAAACCTCTAAGGACAATACAGTATGCTAAATGCCCTTCATCTTCAGAGAAAGACATGCACTTATCATTTACTGAAACAGCCCCAGTACATCAAACAGAACTTTATTCTAATCATGAAAGGATGTAATTAGAGAGACGATATTTTCATTTTCCAGCTGGGGTAGCTTTCTATAGTCTGAATTAATGTAAAGCTTCTTTGAAATGTATTCTTTGTTAATAAAATCCCCCCAAAGCCTTTTAGTAACCATCATTTATACAGATACAAAATAATCTTTTTAAAAGAGATGACCCATTTTTTTTCCCAGGCAATTCATAAGCAAATACATAAGATTTAACTAAAGTTGAGTGAGAAAAGTTTTGTTTGATTCTGCACAGGAGACAAGAATAGACATTAGCTTAAACGTTCACAAAGAAATGTCAGCTCATGGATCAGGTGCACACTGGGAATTCTGTGGTAGTAAAATCTGCATACATCATCTGTGGGGATGGGGAGAGATGCACAGTTCTGCCTAGACAATTCTCAATATTTGTTTCATAACAAGATCCATGTTCCTGTTCTAATGGAAAAATCAATGAAGAATGATAGCTATTTCATACTTTAGTTACTGTCATTATATAACTTTGGAGGTGATAGCTGCTTTTCTTTTTCAGTTAAAAATTGGAATGAAAATTATTATAGAGCATACTCAGCAGACTAAGCTTCTTTGTGTTGCACAAATGTCTGATTTGTACATGAAAGTAAATAAATCTAAACTATTCACTTTTATTTTGGACATTATATTTGAGACAAACAAAGAAACATCATTAAACACAGTCCATTGGGAAAG
Organism: Hipposideros armiger; assembly: GCF_001890085.2. Taxonomy (NCBI): domain Eukaryota; kingdom Metazoa; phylum Chordata; class Mammalia; order Chiroptera; family Hipposideridae; genus Hipposideros; species Hipposideros armiger. Next base: position 894,964 of record NW_017731925.1, on the reverse strand, counting down.
CATGCTGGCAATTCTGCTTCATTGCCACTGCTTCTGTCTGACCTGCTTTGCAGAGATGCATCTGCATACAGCCTTCCCTTCTAGGTTCAATCTTAACATTGCACCTGAGGACTTGATTAAAGCATGAAGACATTTAAAAGCTTCCACAAGGGGATGTGGTGAGGAGAACTCAGTTTTGAGCAGAGCTGGAAATTATCGTGTCTTGGGATCTTTCATTTAGTGGTTTATAATTATCATTGCTCTGCTTCTAATTTTCTTTACTTCCCTGAGTCTCCATCATTGCCAGCATGATGCAGTTCTAAATGTAATTGTCTATGAGAGTTTGGGCCAGTCACTTATTATTTTTTAATTTGCAGGTAATGATTTTTTATATAAAAGCTTTATTGAGAGATGTAATGCATATACCATACCATTTGCCTATTTAAAGTGTGCAATTTAATGGCTTTTATATATTTGCTGGATTGCAGTCACCTAATTTCAACCTCAATGTGCTCTTTCCTTTTTTTTTTATAAAGATTTTATTGGGGAATTGGGGGAGGGAGCAGCATTGGGGAATCAGGGAAGGGGAACAGACAAGTTGCTTTTGTTCTTCAGTCCGCTTGTGGAGGACATCGCTTCACTGGCCCATGTTGGTATTGTGATTATTGCACTCTTCCGGGCTGAGGCAGTCAGTTGCTGGCCATTGGACAGCTGCTCAAGGCAGCTCACAGTGGCTGCTGGCCACTCACAGTAGCTCACGGCAGCCCACTGCAGCCTACGCAGTCGCCGGCCACTCACGGCAGCCCAGCTCCAGGTCGAGCTGTTGTTCCCCATCTTAGCTGTAGAGGGCACAGTGTCACTGGCCCATGTGGGAACCGAACTGGCAGCGCTGCTGCTCAGAGCTCACACTTCCAAGCCAACTTTTAACCAACTGAGCCACTCGGCTGGCCCCCTCAGTGCACTCTTCTGTCCATGGGGTTAATAAAACCTGAACTTGTTGTGTCACGGGTTTCTTGGGAAAGTTGAATGAGATGATACAAGTAAAAGAATACTGGAAGGTTAAAGTAACTCTGGAAATATGAATTGGTATTGTCATTATTGAGATGCTAGGTGTGACTAAAGCCTTAAAGAAGGCTGTGAATAGATTAAAGGGAACATGGCAGTGATAATAGTCCCTAACATTTATATAGCAATTTATAGTTTCAATGTGCTTTCATATACGAGCTCTCATTTTAGACATTATTGGTGATGATCTTGGAGTGCCACATAGCCAATTCCATTCCCCAGGACAGAAGGAGAGGGCCCATTTACTTTACAGCTCAGAGAGATTCTTTTATAAAGAGGAAAAATATCTGGCTAATAGTGCTTTTTATGGTCCCCAACTTTTGTCTGACATAAAATACTTTTTAAAGATGGACTCACCTCTTAGCAATTCCTGTTATAGCCCCTCTTCCAGGGGACCTTGTAGGGAGGTTTGTAATGCCAATGTTAACAGAACTATCTGAAGGCCTTGTATTTCTAGCCAGCTGGATAATGTTGCAATAGTGCTCAGATTTTTTCATGTTAATCACCATGCTCTATAAAATGGATGCTGTTAAAGATAAACAGGATGCTTATAAACTATTCCACTGAAAATTGCTGCCATTAGGCATATTCTAGTTTGGCCTATGAAGGCTTAATGGTCACTTTTATCTAACAGTTAACAAATGATCAATAAAGGAAAAATAAAATCTAGCAATGTACTGCTAGAAACTCCTTAATATGACAGCTAGCTTTACTTTTTGTATTACTTTCCTATTTTTGGTATAGAAAATAGTTGCCACAAATCTAGTGGCTTAAAACAACACAATTTTTTTGTAGGTTAGAAATCCAACATGGGTCTCATTGGTTAAAAATCAAGGTGTTACCATGGCTATGTTCCTTCTGAAGGTTCTAGAAGGCTTCTGTAGTCCATCTACATTCCTTGGCTCATGACCCTCTTCCTCCCATCTTCAAAGCCAGCAATATTGCACCTCTGTGACCCTGCTTCCATCATTGCATCTTTCTCTCTAAACACAAATGGTAAAGGTTCTCTGCTTTGAAGGACTCGTGTAATTAGATTGGTCCCACTCAGGTAATTCAGGGTAAATCTCCCCATCTGAAGCTCTGTATCCTTAATCATGTCTGCAAAGTCCCTTTTGCTATGTAAGGTAACAGTTTATATTCACAGGTTTTGGGGACTAGGGCATGGACATCAGTGGGGGACTTTTATTCAGCCTACCAGAACTTTGCAGACTATTTGCTTCACAATGATGATTTCTTCACAAGTTAAATATCTGCAAAGTATTTTGGTTGGTGACCTGTGGGTTGTACATACTACCTGGCATGTTTTTCATACTTTGTTATCATTAATACAAGCTAGTTCTGATTTAACTCACTGGAAGGATAAGTGGAAAATGTTTATGCAGGATGGATGTATTCATTCATTTATTCAACAAATATTTCATGAGTATGTACTATGTGCCAGGCACTGTGCTTGGCACTATGCATATTAAAATGAATAAGAAACAGCATCTGCCCTCAGCACTCATAATCTCGTATAGGATATGCATAATAACAACTGTGATAGAATTATATAGTGGGTGCAATTACACATTAGAATATAGTCACCTAACTTCATTGAATTTCAACTGTTAATATGGAAAGAGGAAGCCACCAGAACAGCAAGGGTTTCAGGGAGCAGACTTCCAAACAGCACTTGACCTAGAAGATTTTCTTTTCCCTCCCTACAGTCAGGGAAGTTATAAAATTCATCCAACTGCAGTTCCAAAAACTTTTGCAGAAGCCATTAGTGGAGATCACTGTTATTCTAGTCATGGCACTCCCTGCATTTCAGAACTGACCACACTGAATAGTAGTAAATAGGAAAGAAAATAGCTACAGCAGTAGATACACAGCAATTTGCTTTATAGTACAAGACAAGATTTTGAATTTTAAAGGCTGAACTTTGAGCAAGAGAAGATCCAAAAACTAGCATTAACATGTATATCTAGTAATATCTTGGTTTGTGAACATAATTTGTTCTGAAAAAAAAACTACTCATATTGTAAGACATCGCTTATTTACCAAGTTAAAATGTATTATAAATGTTTGCTTGTCTTGTGGAACGCTTGCAAACTAAGTTACTCGCAATCCAAGGTTTTACTGTATATATATATATATATATATATATATATATATATATATATATATATATATATATATATATATCCAAAACATGTTTACACATTTTAAGAAAGGAAAATCATATTAAAATTGTAATACTCAATATATACCAATAAAAGATAACAAAATATGAATACAAATCACGTTTGACTTCTGCAACTACAAGAAGTGCTCAAAGTGTTTACCATCAGTTTCTAGACACTTCTGATTACGGCGAACTCCTGCTTGAGCAATGTTGACCGAAGCGTCCACTTGTATATATTTTTTTACTTCTTTATTTATTTATTTGTTTATTTTTTAATTGGGAAATTGGGGGAGGGAAACAGTGTTGGGGGATTGGGGAAGGGGACCAGCCAAGTTGTTGTTCTTCAATCTTAGTTGTGGAGGGCGCCGGTCGCCATCTGGCTGCCCGTAGGCAGCTCGTGGCCTCTAAGTTCAAGGTGGTGAGTTACAATTTTAGTTGTGGGTGGGTGTAGCCACCATCCAATGTGGGAGTTGAGCCAGCATCCTTGTGGTTAAGAACGTGCACTGTATTTATTGAGCCATCAGGGTGGCAACTCAGCTCTAGGTGCTAAATGCAGTCTTAGTTGCGGGTGGGTATAGCCCACCACTGAACAAGCAGTCTTGTTGTTAGGAGCACGTGCTCTCACCAGCTGAGCCATCCTGCCACCTGTTGGCAGCTCAGTGGCAGCTCAGCTCGGATGCAGCATCACTGGCCCATGTGGGAATCGAACCGGTGGCCCTGTTGCCCAAAGCTCCCGCTCTTATGCTAACTCTTAACCAACTGAGCCACTCGGTTGGCCCCACTTGTATACAATTTTTTGGCATCCACAGTACACACACACACACACACACACACACACACACACAAAGTCTAACAATTAAGTTTGCGAACTCATCCTAGAAAAAGTGCTACATACCTCATTGCTGAACATTACAATGGTCACCTTTGAAGTACTCCCCTTGGGCAGCTATGCATTGATGCCAGCACCTAGTTCACCCTTCAAACCAATTTTGGAACTCTTTTTCTGGAATGATCATCAGAGCTGTCATTGTATTACCCTTGGTGTCCTGAATGTTATCAAAATGTCTCTATTTCAATATTTCCTTTATCTTTGGGTAAATAAAGAAGTCATTGGGGGCCAGAAAAGGTGAGTAATGAGGGTGTTCCAATACAGTTATTTGTTTACTGGCTAAAAACTCTCTCACAGACAGTGCCATGTGAGCTGGTGCATTGTCGTGATGCAAGAGCCATGAATTGTTGGCCAAAAGTTCCGGTTGTTTTCGTCTAACTTTTTCACACAGCCTTTTCAACACTTCCAAATAGTAAACTTGGTTAAGTGTTTGTCCAGTTGGTACAAATTCATGATGAATTATCCCTCTGATATTAAAAAAGTTTAGCCACAGTTTTGCAATAAGGTTGCAAACTTAATTGTCAGACCTCATGTATGTGTGTGTGTGTGTGTGTGCGCGCGCGCGTGCATGTGTGTGTGTGTGTGTGTGTGTGTGTGTGTATAGAGAGAGAGAGACAGAGAGAGAGAGACAGCTAGAGAGAAAGACTGATATGAGAAGTGGCATATATGATGTAAACTCATAGGGTCTAGATTAGCATGGGATATGGACATAGAAATACTAAACAAGGTCAATAGAATAAGATAATTCAGACGAGAAATGGGACAGACACTGTCCTCACCATTTCAGACCTAGTGTTTTCACTAATATCCTATGTAAGAGGGTTGGCAACTCACTACAGAGGTTGTGAATTGGCCAACAGTGAGCCAATGGGTGATTTAGAATTTGGAAAATTTTAATACAAATTAACATTTCTAGCTTCTTTTGAAAACTCAGAACATTTGGCACCCCGTGTTTGTATTCCCACATGGTGACAACCTGTGTTATGTGAGTAATAGCTGCCCTGTTTAGAGTGAGCATGTATTGCCCAATTGTCCAGTTTGTAACTGGATAATTTTGTACTGTTTCCTTTCTATCACAGCTGGCCCACTTACTTATGTTAACTTCCTGGGCTTTGTAGGCTATATATGCTTTATAAAGTTATATAGATATAATATTTATAATGTACTCTGTGTGTTTCTAATAAAACTCATGCATATGTTCATGGGAAGTGTTTAACACCCCATGTATATAGTTTATTCCACAATGTGGGCTCAATTATATTTATAATGTCTTGAGTTTTGGCCCTAAGCAGATATTGTTAAAGAGAAATAGCTGTATTGGGTGGACCTAACCTGAGCTGATAAGTGCTCTTCTGTTGCCCAGATGAAGCAAATCTAGTAGTAACTGGCACTTCTTACACAATAAACTGAACAAAGCCAATTCCTGTTTTGGTGGTCATCTCTTACAAAAAGCACTTGCTTCCTGTAAAGCCACTATTACCTACCCTCCTATCCCCAAGGAAAATAATAACAGGCAATAGAAAATTAAGGATTGTTTCTCATACTCAGGATATTCTTTCAACTTTAAAAGGCTATTTTTTGTGTCATTTGAAGGGTTAGCTTTATACACAGGCAGAGTGGCAGCTGCCTACCTGGCATGAGTAATCTAGAAAGAGAGAACTCCTCATCATTGGAATGTACCTCCCTCTCTCCCCAGAGGCCGGAAATTCCATTAAGAAAGATGATCATGTTATCTGAATTCTATAATATAAAACTCATTCAAGAGTGTGAGCTCTGAGCAACAGCAGTTTGATGCCCAGCCCGAGCTGAGTTGCTGCTGAGCTGCCAACAGGTGGCAGGATGGCTCAGCTAAAAAAACAAACAAACAAACAAAAACTCATTCAGAAAAGAAACAATAGTTTGAAAGTATTTTGAATATCTCTTAGAATGGGAACACACTTAAATTCATTATAAGATATAATTATTTGTAACAGGTACAATAACTACTATTCTAAATTATTAAACAAGGGAATACAATTTTTTCTGCTATATATACAGATAAAACATTGGCATATATACAGTGTTTTATTATTCTATTAAATGGTTTATTAAAGCAAAAGATGTTTTCTTACATACATTTTT
>NW_017731925.1:880657-885231 GCF_001890085.2 Hipposideros armiger | reverse complement strand
GTGTATGTCCTCTTTGGAGAAATGTCTATTCAGGTCTTCTGCCTATTTTTTAAATTGGATTGTTTGTTTTCTTAATGTTGAGTTGCTTGAATTCGTTATGAATTTTGGATATTGACCCTTTATTGTATATATCATTGGCGAATGTCTTCTCCCATTCAGTAGGTTGTCTTTCCATTTTATTGATGGTTTCCTTTGCTGTGCAAAACCTTTTTAGTTTGATGTAGTCCCATTTGTTTATTTGTTTATTTATTTTTGTTTTCCTTGCTTGAGGCAACATTAGAAAAAAATATTACTAAGAGCAATGTCAGAGAGTTTACTGCCTATGTTTTATTCTGGGAGTTTTATGGTTCTGGGTCTTATATTTAAGTCCTTAATCCTTTTGAGTTTATTCTTGTATATGGTGCAAAGAAGTGGTCCAGTTTAATTTTTTTGTTTGTACCTCTCCACCTTTTCCAACACCATTTATTGAATAGACTGTCTTTACCCCCATTGTATATTCTTGCCTCCATTGTCATAAGTTAATTAACCATATAGGCGTGGGTTCATTCCTGGGCTCTTTGTTCTGTCCTATTGATCTATGTGTCTGTTTTTATATCAGTACTCTGCTGTTTTGATTATTACTGCCTTGTAGTATAATTTAATATCAGTTGTTGGTCTTTTCTTGTTTGTTTTTTGGTGTTTGGGTTTTTTTTAAAGATTTTATTGGGGAATTGGGGGAGGGGAACAGCCAAGTTGTCCTTCAATCTTAGTTGTGGAGGGCGCAGCTGGCTCAGTTTCAAGTCCAGTCGCCATCCGGCCACCCATTGGCAGCTTGTGGCCACTCAGCTCAACGTGCCCTGTTCAATCTTAGTTGCAGGGGGCACAGCCCACCATCCCATGTGGGAGTCGAACTGGCAACCTTGCTAAAAGCATGTGCTCTCACCAGCTGAGCCACCCTTCCACGTGTTGGCAGCTCAGTGGCCACTCAGCTCGGGCGCAGCTCACTGGCCCATGTGAGAATCGAACTGGCGACCCTGTTGCTCAGAGCTCATGCCTTTAACCAACTGAGCCACTCAGACAGCCTACTCTTNGTAGCCCATGGCAACCCACTGCCACAGGGGCTGCAGCCTACGCCATCGCCGGTGACTCACGGCAGCCCAGCTCCAGGTTGAGCTGTTGTTCAGCACCTTAGCTGTGGAGGGCAGTGTCACTGGTCCTCATATGTGGGATCCGAACCGGGCCCTCTGGCATCCCAAGCCAGTTCTTAACCATCGCGCCACTCGGCCGGCCCTTACATACATTTTTTTTACAAAGGTAAACTAAGAAGTTAGAAAAAGTCAAGTTTATCCCATTCCAAAGGTTCCAGAACAGAAGAACCAATGGTATATTTCGAATATTCTTTTGAATATTCAAAGACAATCAAGAGAGTCTTTGGGTCCAGAGTAAAATTTGATTTAGCCAGTCAAATAGAGGACACATGAGGTAAGAATTTACTGGAATAGTGTCACCAGCTTTCTGAAAGTTAGGCCACTCTTTGCTGTATCTAAATAGCACAGAGATAATCTAATTGACATTTCCCCCTACTAATCAGTGTTAGCTTCCTCTTCTCGCAAAAACAGCTGAAGTTGGTTGTACTCTTTGTAAGATGTGCTGTGGCCAACTGATCCTATGAAATTTTTGCCCCTGTTGCAGTACTGAGATCTCTGGATGCACGTTTTGTAGCTTTTCCTCCTGAGGCCTGGTAAATGATTGGAGAGGAAAATGCGTACTATGTCTTCAAGTCACTATTTCTTTCAGTATTACCACATTTAGGTTGTTAGTTTCTTGAAATACCCACAAATGTTCTATTTTGGGGGTATTATTATTCCTGGACTGAGAAATGAGTGTTTTCTACCTTCCACCATAGTCTTGGCAGGGTTTCTAATGAAACCTCTACTTTACAGTGGAAAATTCTTGGAGGAATGAGGCCTTGGATAAAGAAGGCTAATGAAGTCCAGCACTTCCTCCTTGCCTGAAGCTGCCCTGCACCATACCTCAAACAAGCGTTCTGCTGCCTACATTCATAGTTCCAGTTGCAAGTACCCTAGCTAGGTTTATTGTAGCCATCTTAGTGTCAACACATCAATAATTAAAAAATGGTCCAAGAGTCATGCCTGCATGTTATCAAGGAACTTTTGTTTGCCAAATGTATTAATTGCCCAATCAATGCTTCCCAAATTATATTCTGTACTAATGAAGTACTGAAATATGTTTAGAAGAGTCTAGAATAGATTTATTGATCAACTACATTTAGCAAAATCTGGGTTAAAAGTTAGCAGACTACTGCATAATTTCTCAGGTCTTTAGTAAGCATTCTGTATCTTCAAGAAAAATGATAAGCAGTGCCTTCCAAACTTTTTTGACCATGGAACCCTTTTCTTGAGGGACATTTTTACATTATATCTCAGGAGTAAATTTGAAACATGCTCATTCATGACAAATTACCATGTTTTTATGTCTATATTTTGCCCTTTGTTGGTTTTGCTAGGAGGTGTCCCTAGGGTTCTATTTCATGACAAAAATTCAGTAAGGAAAGCTTTGCCATTTTTTTCAAGGATTGGTAGGCAGAAAAAGCCCAAATATTATTTTTTTCAAGGAAAACATATATGATTCAAAATCAGAAGCATCGGATTTATTTAAATTGTCTAGAGGGCAGCACATTTGCCATTAACTTCTAAATTGATTCTTATCTCCATTTTAAAGTAAGTATTGCTATGTTCATATACTAAAGACAAAATCTATGAGTATGCAAAGCAGTAGCAATTTGGTTTTAGACAACTGATGTAAGATTTTACTAAATTATTTTTTGAAACCACTCTTTTTGAAATACTATATTGTATATTCACATCATTGTACAGTCACCACCATTAATTCCAGAACCTTTACCATATTTTCCCATGTATATCACTTCTAAAAGAAACTGTACCCAATAGCAGTTATTCCCCATATCCCTCGCCCCCAGTCTAGAATCACTAATCTACTTTCTGACTCTATGGACTTGTCTATTCTGGAAATTTCATATAGATGATTCATGCAATATGTGGTCTTTTTCTATCTGGCTTCTTTCACTTTGCATAATGTTTTCAATGTTCTCCCGTGTTGTGATATATATCAGTATTTCCTGCCTATTTACTGGTGAAAATATTCCATTATATGGATATATCACAATTTTTTTATTCATTAATTGATGCATATTTGGGTTGTTTACACTTTTTATTTTATGAAATCCTGCTATGGACATTTTTATACAAGTTTTTGTAGAAATACACTTTCAGTTCTCTTCGGCATATGCACATGACTGGAGTTGCTGGGTAATATGGTATCTGTCCAAACATCTGAGGAACTGCCAAATTGTTTTCAAAAGTGGCTACACTATTCTTTTCAAAGAATAATCTTTCAATTTTGTTTATTTTCTCTCCCTCTTTTTAATTCTCTGTTTCATTTATTTCCACTCTAATTTTTATTGTTTCCTTCCTTATGCTTACATGTGCTTAATTTCCTCTTCTTTTTCCAGTGTCTTAAGGTAGAACCTTAATAAGTTATTGATTTAAGATCTTTGTTCCTTTTTAAAATTTTTTACAAATTACCAAAATTTCTATTTATAGGCTTTGAATAAAAAAATCTCTAGTATATAGCAACCCTGCCTACATAAGAATTTTTGTTGACATTCAATATTATTTTATATTAGCTTCAGGTGTACAGCATTGTAGTTAGACATTTATATAATTTATGAAGTGATCCCCCTGAATAGTCTAGTACCCACCTGGCACTATAGATAGTTATTATATTTTGGCTATATTCCCTGTGCTTTACATCCCTGTGACTACTTTGTAACTACTACCAATTTGTACTTCTTAATCCCTTCAGCTTTTTCACCCCACCACCTAAACCCCTCCCATCTGGCAATCATCAGCTTGTTCCCTGCATCTATAAATCTGTTTCTGTTTGGTTTGTTTATGTTGTTCTTTCGATTCCACATATCAGATTCCACAAATACCATTTAGATCATATGATATTTGTCCTTCTCTGTCTGACTTATTTCACTTAGCTCAGTACCTTCCAGGTTCATCCATATTGTCACAAATGGTAAGATTTCATTATTTTTTATGGCTGAGTAATATTCCAGTGTATATACAGAGGGTGCCAAAAACCGTGTACACATTTAAACAAAGGAAAAAACTGCATTAAAATTCTTATACTCAATATATATTGATAACAAAAGACGAATACAAGTCATGTGTACACATTTTTTTGGCACCCACAGTATGTACCACATTTATTTATCCGATCATCCGTCGATGGGTATTTTGGTTGTTTCCATATCTTTGCTGTCATGAATAGCGCTGCAGTGAACATAGGGGTGCATGTATCTCATCAAATAGTGTTTTGGATTTCTTCGGATAGATACCCAGAAGTGGAATTGCTGGGTCATAAAATAGTTCCATTTTTAAAAATATTTTGAGAAACCTTCATACTGTTTTCCATAATGGCTGCGCTAATTTGCAGTTTAACTAACAGGGTTCCCTTTTCTGGACCACCTCGTCAACACTTGTTGT
>NW_017731925.1:873900-876622 GCF_001890085.2 Hipposideros armiger | reverse complement strand
CTTCCAAATAGTGAGCTTGGTTAACTGTTCCAGTTGGTACAAATTCATAAGAAATAATCTCTCTGATAGCAAAAAAGTTTAGGAACACCGTTACAAGTTCAAAAACCTAATTGTCATACTTTGTGTGTGTGTGTGTGTGTGTGTGTGTGTGTGTATGGTTTACAAAAGTGCCTAGTCCAAGGCCTGGCTTCTTCTCATTACACTGGTACTTGGTAATGCTGGTAAATATGAGGTGGCAGTGTTGACAATGTTGACAGTACACTTGATTAAGGTGTTATTGGATATATTATCCCATGGGTTTTTGATGATAAGTCATTTTACTTTAGAGGGAGTTGTTTTAGGTAGACTAAAAATCTGAGTTTAAATAGAAAGTCTGCTTCAGTGCAGTACATATAGACTGTACTTCTAGTAACAAACCATTGGCTTTTCTGCCTGTTCTTGGCTGTGAGTCTGTGTGTGCATGTTCACTTGCAGCCATATTGGCACTTAGTGGTATCCTGGTAGGCAGTTCCAGCTCAGCTATCAAGGAATGACAGGCGGAGAGTGATGTGCTTTTGGTGAAGGCAGAGGTACATTGGCAGGAGGCAGAGTGGAGAGCTCACCTGCCACTGCTCTGTCTGCTGTTTGGAGAAACAAGATAGCTATTGTAGACACCAGCCTGATATCTTTGGAAAATCATAACTATCATCATGGGGAAGATATTTGGAAACCAACCTGGGTACCAGCTCTCTGCCCTTAAACAGTTTTTCGTGAAGGCTCTTAAGAATGCTGTGTAGGATATATAAGCTTTGCATTTGTTTAACTGTAAAAGAAAGGGGGGGGGAGAAGCAAACTTTCCTCATAAAGAGTTTGACATGTGAAATAAATAATCAAATGTATTTAAGAAATAAAGCACAGTAGCTAAGTAGTAGGTAACCTAGAAAATGTCTAATGTTGTGATCAGTAATGCTCAGGAAAATATTTTTCAAATAATTGTGGAAGCATTTTGCATATGGCTGGATGAATTTTTAACTCANGCCGTGAACAGCCGTCCAGGGGCTGGTGACCGATCTGCCTCATGCGGGAAGAGCGCAATGATAATACCACCATGGGCCAGTGAAGCGACGTCCTCCACAACTAGACTGAATAACAAAAGGACAGCAACTTGTCTGTTCCCCTTCCCCCGATTCCCCAGCACTGTTCCCCTCCCCTAATTCCTCAATAAAATCTTAATAAACAAAACAGCCCAAAGTGCAATCTACTGACCAGAATAAATAAATATCCACAAATACTTAATTATTTTCAGCTCCACCTTATAACAGGTGACTTAGAAAGAAAAGAAAATCTGTAAGGCAATACAAATGGGAGGGAAGGACAGGAAATAAAAAGTCTTTAACTTAAGATATTAGTGTATAATGCAAAAGTTTTTGGTTATACTTTTCACAATTGCACTGTTGTTTAATTCCCTGATTTTTATTTATTATCCCAAGCAGCTGGTGAGTACAAAGTGTGCTCAGATGAGCCAGTCATTAAAAACAAACAGAATGTCATATTTACAGTGATATTGTAGATACCACTTTGGTTCAAAAAGGTTTGAATCTATTAGGTGATACCAAATTCCAAATCACCACGAACATCCCCAACAGACACACACACACACACACACACACACACACACACACACACACACACCACTTTAGAAAGCAAACAGAATAAATTAGTAAAGGGAGAAGGAAGTAACATTGATGAAGGGTTGCTCTGTAATAGCCACCATATTTGAGGTCTGCGATTTAATTCTTACAGCAAACATAATAATAGAAGTACAGTCATACCTTGTGTTATTGCACTTCACTTTATTGCACTTTCCAGATGTTGCATTTGTTGCTTACAAATTTAAGGCAAGACCCTTCACCAGCAAAATATTATAATTTGCTATATTGTGATATTCACTTTATTGTGGTGTTCTGGAACTGAACCCAAAATCTCTGAGGTATACCTATAATGGCATTCTGTTTTTACAGGTGTGAATCCTGAGGCTCAAGTAACTTGTCTGTGCTTCTACAGCTAACTAATGGAAGAACTGAGTTTTTAAACTAGTTTTAAACTATCTGAGCTCAAAGTCTACGCTGTATCTACTATACAACACTACTTTGTACATTATTTAAAAGGTGTTAGAGGAATATATTTTCACTTCCCTTTCTGTTATTTATTTTTACCGTATCACTTATTTACCAAAGGAAACACTGTGTACAAAGAGCCTGCATGATGCTTGGCCCATATCAAGTACCTAACAGATGGTATTTTCATTCCTTTCCTCAATCAATTTTTTGAAGGCAATTATTTTATGATCTACACATTTTGGGTGGCTTGCCACATAAATAATTGTCTTTTTAATATCTTTAGGTTTTTAAAAATTACAAAAATGCAATGATGTCAGAAAACCTTTAAGTGAATTTGTCTTATACTAACACATACACAGATACACACATTATGTACACATAAGGACAAATTATACACATGGTATGTTCATAGTACCCGCATTATTTTAACATTCACTTTAAAATAATAATGGATTTATTGAGATAAAATGTACATACCATGCTATTCATTCATTTAAAGTGATGGTTTTTAGTATATTCACAGATATGTGCAACCACCATCACAGTCAATTGTAGAACAGTTTTATCAGCCCCAACAGAAACTCAGTACCCTTCAACGTTTATCCACCCAGCCTCTCATCATC
>NW_017731925.1:869271-870615 GCF_001890085.2 Hipposideros armiger | reverse complement strand
TTATGCTTCCCCTGCCTTAATACTACTTTTATTGACTTGGGGTTTCTATAGAGACCTCAGATCACCTGAAAATTCTGTTATTGTTGGATATTTCACTAATAAAAAAAATGATTAGGAAGACTCAGCTTAATAGCACTAAAGGATGAGATAATTTGGTATAGAATTGCTTTTTAAAAGTGATTTTGAAAGTACTACATGAATATTTTACAAAGTTTAGGGAAATACTGAAATGCAGATCGTGGAAAACTTAAAAATATCCTGCATAATCTCACCTCTCAAAGATAAAAACACCGATAGCATTGTTTCCATTTTGTTTATTTCTCTTTGTATATTATATATGCACTTTTTATCATACCATATATATAGTATTTCATCTTTTTTTCTGTTAGTATTATAAAAATGTCTCCATATAGTTAAATATTACTAGTTCATATGATTTAATAGCTGCATAATCTAGCCACTCCTCTATTGTTAAACATTTAGGTTTTTTTTTCCCTGTTTTTCAACCACTATAAAAACGGTTTACTGAATATCCTTGTCTCATTATTTGTTATAAAGTGAAGTTTCTGGGTCAAAGGCTATTCATTTTTAAGGTTATGTGATGCAAATTTTCCAAATGCCTTCCAGAAGGGATCAAATATAAGGTGATGGAAGAACTGACTGAGTGGTGGACACACGATGTGATATATAGATGATGTATTACAGAATTGTACACCTGAAACCTATGTAACTTTACTAACAATTGTCACTTGAATAAACTTTAATTAATTTTTTAAAAGTATATGTTTACTTGTCCTTGACTTCTGTCGGGGAGGGGAAAATTTCTCTTCTTTTCCCTCATAGTTCTTTTTGCTGGTCTAGTAAGCAAACTGACATGAGACAGAATTAACAGGAGAAAAACAACAATATTAATTATGTATGTACATATGGAGGTTCTATAAGAATATGAGACCTGAAGACAAATCAGGCAGTTGAAGCTGATATGCCATTCTGGACTAAAGCGAGAGGAGCAGGAGTCTGGGAATTCAATGGGGGGGGCAGGCAACTTACAGGTAGATGAGAAGGAGCAAATATGAGGTAAAAAAATTATTTTGGGGCCACCCAGAAACAATGGGACACAGAGGAGAGTATACAAACGAAGTTTGCTAGGTTCCTCTGTGTCTGACACACTTAGTTCATATTATGCTAAGGTGATAGGATAGCTCCCTTCTACCTGAATTATTTTAGGCAGGTAAGGAGGAAGGTGAAAGGTTCTTCTTGAGTTTTTTGTTTCTTAAAATAATCAATATCCCTAAATTGCAAATTTTGGGGTGGCAAACTCTGCTCCTCCTCACCTCCATTAGA
>NW_017731925.1:862784-865492 GCF_001890085.2 Hipposideros armiger | reverse complement strand
CTATCCTTACATCTTTTTTCTCTATATATCTGACCTTCCTGTCTTTCTATCATAAGAATGCTTGTGATTATATTGGCACCACTTGGATAATCCAGAATAATCACCCTGTCTCAAATCCCACACCCTTAAGCACATCTACAATGTCCCTTTTGCCATGTAAGGTAGTGTTGCTGGAAAGTGGGCCCTTCTCAACACGGTGTACAGGTTCTTGGTGTCTTGAGCAAAGAATTGAATGAGATACTGAGGCAAAGTAGTGAAAAAGCAGTGTATTAGAAGAGATAGTACACTCAAAAGAAATACAAGCAGGCCTGAGAAATACAGAACTGCTCAAGGGCCTATTATTAGAAGAGAAATTACATTCCAGGAGTTTGGAGTGGGCCGAGCACAAAGGCAAGGCTCAAAAGTCTTAAAAAATGGAAGGGAGGAGACTTTCCAGGACTTGGAGATTTTATCCTTTTTTCTCTAGAATGGGCTGTTCCTCTCTGGGCATGGGACCACATGATTGACACCTGTGATTGACAAAAGGCTAGAGTGGAGAGGGGAGGTCTTTTGGGTGGTGCATTCTGTAGAATGTGCAGGAATGCAGAGACCCAATACCTGCCTCTAACTGCCTGCCTTGTTTTCCTCTTGAGAGACATGATCCCCATAAAATCTCTATGAGAATTTGAGGGACAGGATGTCTTTTCTTCTGTATCTGCTGGGCAGGAGTGTAGAGCTGTCCCTGCCTACTGGGGGATTCACAGAACCCTCACCCTAACTGATCTCAGATGAGGGGAAGAGGTCTCGAGATCTGCCTGGAAGACCATGTTGGCTTCATTGGTTGCAACTGACAATCTTGCTGGGGTATCATCTGTATCTCCAAGGCCCCTGAATGAGGAAAAATAGATTTTAATTAATAAATATGTTAGCTCTCATTAAGCCTGTGGCCGTTCAGGTGCAAGGGGTCACTCAGGTGGCGTCAATAGTCTGGGCCCAGAATGGGTTTTTGAAAGAATCATTAGGCGTACTGGCCTGGGGAAATGTTAAAACCCATTTAGTCTCTGGGATGGAATTGTCCAAGAGTTAGGTCCAGGAATGGCTTGGGGATAGGAGAATTTTATGATTCAGGCTAGGAGCAATCTTTAGTCTAGTATTCAGAAACTGATTAGAAGAGTAAGCAAAGCCAGGAGCTAAGAAACTAAAGAACTAGGGAAGATATTTAACATTTCTATAGAAAAGAAAACTTAGAAGTTTTTCACTGGGGATGGGGTGGGGCTCCTCGCCTGGCCAGTATCAGTAACACATTCAAAGATTCTAGGGTTCAGGACATGAATATCTTTGGCAAGGTGGGTATTATTCAGCCTACCACAGTACCCATGCCCTTGAACTAGTTCATAAAATAGCATAATGGACATGCAACAGATTTTGATAGCTAAATGCAATAAATTAAAAGATAACACCTGCACAAGTAACTATGGGAACACAGAAGAGGGGATAATTAGACTGCCGTGAGGAAGTGTTTTGTACAGGAGGAGATGTTGATANAAGCCTTCATGCAATGCAAGGCCAGGCTGATTTTCTCTCTTGGGTCAGCCCGCTCCATGCCTCGGAGTGTACTTTCTTTTACTAATAAACTTCTGCTATTCATGCTGCAAAAATTGCTTTCTCTTGATTGAATTTATTCCTTCAAGAAAACGAAGAGCTGAGGTGTTCAACATCATTTTCCTGTTAACAGTTACACAATGACTTTCTGTTTCTTTGCTCCCTTCTCCCCTGTTAAACCAATGAAGGTTTCAATGATGGCACTGGCCCTTGATGATTTGAATGGCTAATTACACATTTTCACTCATTTGTTGCCTCAATTAGGCCTTTAAGTTTTCAGTCATTTAGTTCTATGAGTGGCAGATATGGTGTTTCCATGTCAAAGAATTTTGGGTCTCAGCAAGCAGATAAAGTGGATAATTGGGGGTCCCTGTGGTCTCATGAGGCCTACCTCTTCTAGCACTGTAATGTGTCCTCTTAGAGAAGTGGTGTAGGGGAAACTGTTCAGAAAGGATAACCTATTATTGTGGCAGTGGGCCCTAGACAAAGGCCTTCCCAGACCATGTGGTCACTAAGGATTTTGCACGGGCTTCAGACAAAGACATTCCTGGACTATGTGGTCAGCAAGACCTCCGTGTTTAATATTTCCAAATTCCTACCTCACCCAGGAGCCAGTCGGGAGCTGGCACAATGACCATATGTTCTAATAATAAATATTAACTGCCAACCTAAAAACTTCAGGGTATATAACCCCGAGTCCCGCCTGAATCGCGGCTCAGCCTCTGGATGTGAATCCGCTGAGCCAGTGCCGGCATTAGTAAAGGTTGCTTCCCTCACCTTGGTGTCCTGTCTCTTTGTTTGGGTTCCCCACAACATCATCTCTTCCCAATATGCAACCCCCAGAAAGGAACCCACCCTAGAACCCTCTTTCTGGTGGGTGCTGGAGTCAAGAAAATCTTGCAGTCTTTTGTTCCTGGCTTTTAAGACAAGTAAGTAGCCTGCTTTAGTATACTTCTACATCCTCAAATGAAGCCCTCACTTCCTATGTTACATTCATCTCTGAAAATGCAGTTTCTGACAAAACTGAGTAATAATGTTTATAATTAGATTTGTGGCCATAGTTTTGCTCTTTAACTGGTGGGATGAGTGTATGCAGCTGTAGTGTGTACTGAGATCTAGTAAAAGGC
>NW_017731925.1:852189-858324 GCF_001890085.2 Hipposideros armiger | reverse complement strand
CAGGGCGGCCAGTAATGAGCAGAACTGACAAAAACATTGCAAAAATTCATTGAATTGTCTGTCAAAATCATCAGCTGACTGAGAATCATAACAGACCAAGTAAACATCGATAGAGAAAGAGTTAGCAAATCTTAACTGAAAATCTTGGCATGAGAAAGGTGTGTGCAAAAATTGTCCCAAAGGAGCTCACCAATGAACAAAAGCAAAGAAGAGTCGAAGTTTGCCAAGACCTTTTGGAGAGGCAAGACGATACTTTGGACCATGTTATCACTGGTGGTAAAATATGGTTGTACCAATACGACCCTAAAACAAAGTGTCAAGTTGCACAATGGAAACCAGCCAGTTCTCCATGACCAAAAAAGTTTCATCAGTTCAAATCAAGAGTCAAAATGATGTTGCTAATCTCTTTTGATATCAGAGGGATTATTCATTATGAATTTGTATCAATTAGACAAACAGTTAACCAAGTTCACTGTTTGGAAGTTTTGAAAAGGCTGCATGAAAAAGTTAGACGAAAATGATGTGAAATTTTTGCCAACAATTCATGGCTCTCACATCACGACAATGCACCAGCTCACACGGCACTTTTTGTGAGAGAGTTTTTAGCCAGTATACAAAGAACTGTGTTGGAAACCCTCCCTACTAACCTGATCTGGTCCTCAATAACTTCTTTCTTTACCTGCTGATAAAGGAAATGTTGAAAGGAAGACATTTTGATGACATTCAGGACATCAAAGGTAATATGATGACAGCTTTGATGGCCATTCCAGAAAAAGAGTTCCAAAATTGCTTTGAAGGGTGGACTAGGTGCTGACATTGGTGCATAGCTTCCCAAGGGGAGTAATTTGAAGGTGTCTGTAGTGATATTCAGCAGTGAGTTATGTAGCACTTTTTCTAGGATGAGTTCGTGAACTTAATTGTCTGATCTCGTACAGGAACCCCACATACATGAGGGAGTCAGAGACCCCACACATGCATGAGAGGTTCAGAGACAGAAAGGGAGATGGAGGCATATCAGACATCCTGAGCTAGGGATGAGGTAATGCATCTTGGGAGCTTCAAAAGGTCATTGCCGGATGATAAGAAGAACAGCTATTTAATAGATAGTAGTTTGCCCTGTCCTATAGATAGGTCAAAAGAAGACATTTCTGATAATCTCTTATGGACAAGGCTCCTAATTCAAATTCTTCTAGGTAGTTAAGGGAGAGGGGAACAGAAGTTTCTTTTAAGCCTATGGCTAAATTTGCCTTTAGCTCAAAGTAATCTGCATACCACTGAGGTAAATCTTGGGGCAGCTCACTGTGAAGCCTCACAACACAAATGGAGAAATTATTTTATAACTCTTAATACAAGCCTTGTTATGCTTTATTTAAATATGTATTTTTAGAGTTTTATCTTAAGTTGAGATGATGTGTGCCGCAAAAACAAGTAAACAGAAGTATTAGCTGGGGTTAATGGATCAGCAAGCTTTCCTTGAAGAGTGACACCATCCTGAGCTGACACTTTATTACAAGAATATTTGAAAAACAACTTTAGCTCTCGTGGTACTTTGAAGTAGTCGCCATTCCTACAGGGGCAACTATAGTGCTATTCAGAAAAAACTCATGTGTGTGTGTGTGTGTGTGTAAGTAAAGTTTTCATGTATGGAAATCAGATTCCTGCCATATTTTATTAAATGAGTTGTAAAATTGTATGATGGTTAAAGAAGCCCTGAATGGAGTTAACCTGTGAATGAGAGGCAGTGGAATAGAATATAAGGAACAAGGGCCCTCAGGTTGGACAGAAGTTTTTCCTACTTCAGGTCTACTATTGACAAGTTGAAAACCTCAATTTATTCGTCTACTAAGTGGGACTAATAACAGTATCTGATTCACCAGGTTGTTGCAACAATTTGATGAGTACCTGGCATAGCTTTGGACACACAGAAAATACTCAATGAATATTTAGAGTTATTATTAAAATTGGTCATAATGATAGTGATAACATTATTTTTGTTATTTGGCATTGCTTTGCTATATGATGAGATGCAACATCTTGTAGAAAATTTTGGAAAAGTGCAGGTACTTTTGTTAGTAACTCAGTTTTGAAGATGGCATTTAGCACTGAACCTATAGCCCTTTTAACTATAATTTTGCTTTGATCCTGTGGTGGTGGGGGGGAGGGGCGGTGTCCAGAGCAATCAAGAAGAACACCCTGCCTCTGATAAGAAAAAGCAAATCAGAAGAAGTAGGCCTGGCCTTTAATGATTAAGCTAATTTTGCCTTGGAGGCAGTAAAAGCTGACTTGATACATTCATGGCCAGTGTACCAGGTGTGACCATAAATAATACAAGACAGTTTTTCATTAAGTGCTAAACTGTATAATAGATATTTAGTGCTGTGGTTGATCAGAGAAGGCCTGGAGTAGTTTAAGAAAACCTAAGGAAGTGAAGAATTAAGTGGATTATTGAAGGAAGGGGAGGAATTGAGTGGAGCAGGGAGTTTAGAAGAAAGGGGACCATTTCAGCCACAGGCCACAATATGAGTGAAAGTGAAGGGCAACAACAATGATCCTAATTCCACCAGTTTGTCCAGGTCTTTCATTGACTCCCTCTACCATATCCCTATTTAGCCAATATAAACTAATTATTAGTCTCTGAGTTCACCCTTAGCTTTTCTGCTTCTATGTGATTGCCAATCCTGCTCTAAAATCCTATTCATCTCTGTCTATCTTCAGTCCTGTTTCTTTTGTGAAGCTTTTCCTCATTATAAGATGGTGCATTCTTACTATCCCCACTATAAGATTCACATAGCACCATGGGTGGTCCTCTCTAATGCTACTAATAACATTTGGTTTCAAAATAGAGGTTTTATTTATAGTTGTCTATAAGTTCCTTGAGGGTAGGGGTCAGGATTCACTCATCTTTATACACCCTGAAAAACCCACTGAAAGCTTGGGCATAATAGAAGCTCTCAAATTTTTTATATTTAACTGAAGTATGTTGATCTCTATGTTCCTTGAAAAAGCCTCAAGCTGGAGCAGAAATAATACTCACACTATATATAACCACATAATGTTGGAACTGGAGGGACCTGTAGTTTACTTAAATATTTTAAGTCTTCTATCCTACTAACTGGTTTGCATGGTTGTGAGGAAATGTAGCTCACTGTTGAGTATATAGTAGGTGCTTAAATAATATAATGAGGAAATTATTCTCAAATGGTCTATTTACAAATTGCTACCAAATATCAAGTATACAGATGCAGATAAAATTGCTTTATTCAATGATTCTAATTGTGATGTGATTTAAAATTTTGTACTTAAAAAATGAGTTTAATATTAAACTCTAAACCAATGTTTCTTTGTTCTTAATCAGGTGCTGATCGGAAATTTCCAGATAGTCCATCTTGCTTTGAAGCAGGCTAGTTTCTCCATATGGGCTGTAATATATACATTTGTATGTTTCTGGCATGATTGTTTTTACTTGTTTCTCATCCTTATTTATTATAAAAGCCATCAGGGCAAAAACTCCATCTTCCACTTTTTTTATAACCACCTCTAGTGAGCTGTATAGTGATCTATCTGCTCATTTTCAACACTCAATAAAATACTGACTTAGTAAAAACAGTGACCTCAAGAGGATTGATGGTGACAGAAATATTTGGTGAGAATTGCTAGGCAGTATACCCTTGTTCTTTTGAAGACAAAAAGTAAAGAGTGAGGACAATATCACAGGTTTGATTCTGAAGCCTTGTTTTCTATGCCATAGATAAATAGGCAATTTTCTTTTTTAATCTCATTAGATTCTGTCAAATAAAAACATTCCTCACAATTCTTGTGTTTGTTAATTGATGGTTAAGTAGAATCATCTCCATTCCCTCTGCCCTGATTTCTGCCACACACAGGCTGCATAAATCCTGCATTGATTACTTGTCTATAGTTTGCTCCACAACTATGAAATTTTTTTATCTTGCATAATAACTCTAGAAAATGACCCTAATTTTATTTCTGCAGGGGATTCTAAATGACAAAGCAGATTATTCCCCAATGGTGCCTACTGTACATACTTGACTACATTATTTTTAAAGAATCTGCTGTGTTTTGCCACTCTGAAGAAAACATAATCCCACAACCCACTACAAAACTTAGTAAGTACAAATCCCATTTTATCATTGGACACTTCTAACACTGAGTATATGAAGCTTAAGAGAAAGGTCAGGAAGAAAATATCCATCACCAAAAACAAAACAAAACAAAACAAAAAACTGGACAAATGCTATTCTACATAAAAAAGCATCACATGAACCAATTTTACTAGAAAGTGCACTACTTAATAAGCCAAAAGATTTATCCTCAGTAAAAACACATGCAACTCACAGCTATTCCTTGTCATTAGTTGTTTTTCTTTCAGTTTTTATTTTTTATGTTTTTATTTTATTTTATTTTTAATTAGTTTCAGGTGTACAACACAGTGTAATAGTTATACTTTTTACCCCTCAAAGTGACAACCCCCCTCCCCCAATCTGGTGCCCACTCCTCCCACAATATCATACATATCTATTACAATTCCATTGACCCCACTCCCACACTATACTCCACATCCCATGACTATATATATATTCAATTATAGTTCACATACAATATTATACAACATCAGCTTCAGATGTACAGTGCAGTGATCAAGCCTGTACCCCATCCATGAAGCGGTCTCCCTAAAAAGACATGTGACCATCTGACACCCTACAAAATATTTACAACATTATTAATTATATTCCCCGAGCTGTCATTCATATCCTTGTGGGAATATTGTAGTTACCAATTTATGCTGTCTAATCCCTTCCCCTTCTCCCTCATCCCCACCCTGCTCCCAACTAGCAGCCATCAGTTTTTCCTGAATGTCTCTGAGACTATTTCTGTTTACTTTGCTCATTCATTCAGTTTTTTAGATTCCACATATAAGTGAGACCATATGGTATGTGTCTTCCACTGGCTGACTTATTTCACTTAACGTAATAGTCTCTAGGTCCATCCATATTGTTGCAAATGGTTCTACTTCATTCTTCTTTATAGCGGAGTTATACTCCATTGTATAAATGTACTACAGTTTCTTAATCCAGTCATCTACCGATGGGCATTTCATTGTTTCCAAGTCTTGGTTATTGTAAATAGCACTGCAGTAAACATAGGGGTGCATATATTTTTTTTGAATTAGAGTCTTGGGTTTCTCTGGATAAATACCAAAGAGTGAAATTGCTGGGTAATATGGTAGTTCCATTTTCACTTTTTTGGGTTACCTCCATAATGATTTCCATAATGGCTCCACCAATCTACAGTCCCACCAAGAAGGCACCAGGGTTCCCTTTTCTCCACAACCTCGCCAGCACTTATTGTTTGTTGATTTATTGATGATAGACATTCTGACCAGAGTGAAATGGTATCTCATTGTGGGTTTTATTTGCATTTCTCTAATGATTAGTGAGGTTGAATATTTTTTTCATATGCCTGTTGGCCATCTGTATGTCCTCTTTACAGAAATCCCTCTTCATATCCTCTGCACATTTTTTAATTGGGTTATTTGTTTTTTTGGTGTTGAGTTGCATGTGTGTTTTATAAATGTTGGATTTTTTTTATAGTTAGTTTCAGGTGTACAGAACAATGCAATAGTTATATTTTCACACCTCACACAGAAACAAACCCTCTCCCCCATCTACTGCCCTCCCACCCTCGATAGCATACTTATCTATTACAATTCCATTGACTCCATTCCCACACTCTACTCCATGTCCCATGACTATATGTATATATAATTATAGGTGACATACAATATTATTCAACATCAGCTTCAGAAATACAGTGCAGTGGCCAGGCCTCTACACCGACTATGAAGTGGTTTCCCTAACAAGACATGAGTCCATCTGGCCCTCTAAAATGTATTTGCAACATTATTGATTATATTGCCCAGACTGCCTTTTCTATCCCTGAGGCCATATTGTAATTACCAATTTGTATTGTCTCGTCCCTTCCCCTTCTCCTTCATCCCCACACCCTCCTACCTAGCAACCCTCAGTTTTTCCTCTGTGTCTCTGAGACTATTTCTGTTTACATTTCTCATTTATTCAGTTTTTTAGAATCCACGTATAAGTGAGATCATGTGGT